>NC_066628.1:9107714-9435436 GCF_025201925.1 Gopherus flavomarginatus | reverse complement strand
ACAGATCCAGATAACACGGCTAACCCCTCTGATATAAAAATATCCACTATCTCTGTTCAGCGTTAAAAAAAAATTATACTAATGTTAGGTCATAAACTACAGGGAAAAGTTGTACTGTACCTTAGTTACTAAGGCTTCTGTTGAGTTTGTCAGTCAGTACAAAAACACACAGGCTGTCATTGCTTTTCTTTCAGGAAAGCATCTATCCCCTGAAAGTAATTGTTTCACTATCCAACTGGTATGCTGGAGGTCCTCACTTCTGGGTTGGTTAAGTCCTTCTCCATCTGTGCTTCAAACAAGCCTCCAGCTGCTTAATTGCCTGGAAAAGTCTATTTTGGAACCTGACTATAGAAATCCACCCAGGTACTTTGGGTGAGGTTTTGCTAAAAAGAGTTGAAGATCTCCTGGAGGATCTCTTGCATTGCAAATCTTGGCATTATCCTCTGAACAGTGGGAGTTGGGAAACTTCTGGTGGGTTGAAAGCTGTCCTTTCCCGTATGCATTGTGAAGGAAAATTACCGCTCATTTTCTCAGAAGCTCTAAGCTCTCTTTGTTCACGTTTGTTTGCTGGGGAAGTGAAGCATGGTACAGAGCTGAGCTGAGATTTCAATGGAGAAGACAGTGTGGGCAACATGTAGCAACACCTGGAGGTCGTGATGATGTCTATACAGTCCTTTTCTTTGTGTGGAACTTGAGACTGGAGTTTGTTGAGGCTCCTATGTAGATCGTTGTGTCTTTCCTTCATGTCTCTGAATTTAAGTATTTTGGTTGGAGAATGTTTCTTTGATCATTTTCTGTTACAACAATTTCCTTCTTGGAGGTTTCAGAGTTTTTCTTTCTGTTTTCTTGCTGTGTTCTAGTTTTTACTACGTTTCCTCCTCCTTTTTTGTGAAAGTGACCACCCATGACAGTACACAACCCTGCTAACTCATGCTGGATCCACACACATACAGCCTTTTTATCATACATTAATTTTTTATAAATATAAGAAGATCAACCACAATTCCAAAATGTTCGGAAAAGACCTCAAAGTCATCAGCCAGTACACTTCCTATTCATAAACTCCTTCATTTAAGAGACAGAAATAGTTTAGGAATATTTAAAGGTTGCTAGACATGGAGGAAGTAAATATGGGAGGAAAGAGTTAGTCCTGCAGAAATATTGGAAATCTCAACTTTAAACCATTTCTTCCAATTTAGAAGGCACATTTAAAATGTAGACAGCACAAACCATCAGTATTTTCCTTCTGTGAAACCACAGGAGCTAGAATGCTCTGAGAAAATGAAACCTTAACTCATTGTTTATTTCCAGGTCTTTATATACACACTGTAGCTGATGAATAGTTGCAGTTGGACAGTGTGAATATCATGTCCTGTTGATCACTCCAGTAGTGACAATAGTGAAAAAATGAGACTAATTTATAAAACAGGATGAGCAATTAGTATAGTAACATGCTAGAGAGGTACCCACATGGATGACTATGATTTATAATGTGGTCAGAAGGAGGTTATGCAGAGAAGTCCCATTATGTATTTTTTACCAATTGTGTCCCTGGGATGAAAGAATTCAAATAATTAAAAAATAAAATAAAATTCAGTGTTCACCATTTTTGCTGGTTCCTTCTCTTTTAACATTTGCCTTCTCCTCAGTTTGGGCAGGAACATTCTTCTAGTTATTTAATTCTCTTCACTTCCTGTGGTCACATTTCATTGTCTGGTTCTCAAGCCCTAGCACAGACTTTTGTGCTGGGAGTTTCCATCATGGCAGGGAAATGGTGTTCTAATTCTAGAAGAAAACACTGAAATTAAATAAGAAAAAATCACATGAAAAATCCATGAAAACATTTTTGTGCATACTAATTTGGTTAGAGTCTCCCAAGTCTCCTGCACTTTTATAAGAAACTTGAGATTTTAGCTTCAAATTTTTGAAAGACACTCTGCAAAGCAGAGAAATAGACTTACCAGAGCCACCAGATTGTCCCTGGGTTATGCTCCCCATTCTCCCATGACTTTCCAGGGGTGTTGGGCATCTGTATTCCACACCAGGGTGAAATACCAGGGGAAGATGTTGCGGGGTACTGAAAGCAAATGCAGTATATGAATGAGACCATTCTTTTTGTCACTCTTATTACTTGAAGCTTTCCACCCCCGGCACCGTTGTTCAAGCCTGGGGCAGCCCTGGCAAGGTGGCTGTAATGGAACCACACTGACAGGGACTGGAAGGCAGGTCTGACTAGGCCCTAGAAGTGATGCAGCCACTTAGGTGCTCCGTGTGGAAAGATTTTGTGTTCTGTGCAGAAGCCATCGCATCATTTATTTCTATGATGAAAGTGGGGCAAACTGTTTCCTCCTGCCTGCTAGTGAGATGATAAGGGTGAGCTTAAGTGGGGATGTATTAGTTGTGTTTTCCTCCCTTTTTATCTACCTGTGGTTGGCTTTCCCACAGGAAGACCTAAAGTCATAGATGATGGATAACATCACATTAGCTCTGTAAGAACATTAAAAGGTTCTTCTACGTAGCACAGCTTAAAAAACAATGTGATGGAACTGATTGTCAGGAGGTTCTCCTCTGCACTGTAGGGGTAATGAAGAAGTTAGACGTTGAAGAAGAGTTTGTATGGCTCCCAGGTGCAATATGACCAGATCAAGGCCCCACTCTACCCACTCCCCGTAATTGAGCTTCCATTTCAGAATGTAGCCGTGGATATTCCGGTCCTTTCCCTAAGAAGACACTCAGAGGAAAGCTCTATGTACTGACTTGCTTGGCCGCAAGGCCAGGGCCACTGCTGCCTCTGACCGACAGTTTCATAAAGATGTGTTCAGCTATGGAGGATCTAATCCTCCCAGAAGAAATGGAATATTTTCATGGTGTGACATTCTGTACCTCCACCACTCAGGCAGTGCAGCTCTCCTCCCACTCTTAGAGCCATAACTGAGTCCCATATGCATATATTTGTTATAACATTGCATTGGCCATGAAGCATCACTTTATATTGCACATGCTACATTGTACATGTACATTATACTTAAGATCATATTTCCTTTTGTAAAGATGTAACCACCTTATGTAAAATTGAGCAAAATGCTTAAAACAGTTCAGGCACATTATGTGAGGAAAATATACACACAGAAAATGTGGTTACAGAAGTCTTTCCCAGGCCTATGTCCTTCAGTCCTGCATCTCAGGATATAAGATACCCTAGATATGCTATAAGCTGTACAAAGGGAGACTGTGTCTACTATGTAAATAGGTGAAGTGGTCTAAGACATACTTGCTTTTCTTGGGCAAGACCCCACAAGTTCAGATGACATGTTTTTCAATTTTGCTCAGTTTTGCTGTGTAAAAGAATGAAAGCTGGCACCTCCTAGAGTAGAAAACCTCCCAAACATTTTAGAAACTAATTAACCACTACATTAAGTCACACACGCTGTCCTACCCTCTGTTTATAAATGAAAGCAGAATATAAGCAGAATAGCTGTACTGTGCTGAAAGCAGGGTGTGTGCTGGGAAGTCTCTATGCCTCTTGGACTCTGTCGTGCCTTTCTCTGCAACAGAATGGAGGGCTGCGGGTGTAGCCACTAGACAGGTCTGTGCTGCAGTAGGTGACAACCAATGTATGAGGTGTATAGGAACCCCATTTGTCTGTACCACAAGAGCACCAGTGCAGCTATTCCACGCCAACCCAGCAGGCTAAGGGGTTAAATATTCCACCCAAAGCAAGTTTTTTTATTTGTTATTTGTTGAGAGGTGGCACCATTTGGCCCCATGTATTCTGTATTTCTTGCCTCATTTTCTTGCTAAGGATATTTGCATACCATAATCTTCCCCTTTCTCTGACCTAATAACTTCCATAGCAAGTTGTTTCTAATGTCATAAGCAGTGATGACATGTGGTAGATAAGCAGCAGTAGATGAACTTAAGATGTACAATGTATAGCATGTTCTCAAGCTTAAGAAAAAAAGCTCAAGTGTTGATTTGTTTTTAATCCTTATTTACAACCTTTTACCAAATTTTTCAAATGTATTTGAACACATTGGATTAGAATGAACAATCCTGGATCCTTGGATAATTAGGGTAGTTTAATGACTAATAGCAATGGAAACCAAGTGCTCCACCTAACAAAGCAATAACTTGGGAGTTCTCAGGGTTAGGCATATACAGGGCCAGAATAAGGTGTGGTGATCCTTTCCCCAAGTACAGGGTATCTATCTAGTGCTCAAGAGAATGTTAAACAGTGCAGTCCAGATGCTCCACTCTACTACATTGCCCAAGGAAATGTTGTTCACAAACAAGGGGGCAAAGCTACGCACCAGCTAATGCATTCCAAGTTGCTAATACCTAGTTGTCATCTTCTGCACAGGGCATAATGTATGTGCATGGCCATGAACTAAAAATGCTGCATGTTTGACTAATGGCAAAATTGTCAATTCCATATCCATGCCATCTTATTTTATCCTTTTGTCTGACCACTTTTCCTTGCCTAATTCTAAAGCAAAGATCAAGCAGAGTGCACGCTAACTGTTCTGAAGTACCAAGGCAAATCAGTTTGTTGTCAAAACTGCAAAACCGATATGGAGTGAGGCTAACCCAGACAGGATCCCATACTTTAGTGCATTTGATAATGTGCCACACAAGATTGAAAATGGTGGTATATTACACTATAATACAAACAAGTAGCATCATGGTTTTTCTTTATTTCCCAAACTTGCATGACCTGCTGAGGGGGGAAAATTGCTCTAATGAAAACACTAGAGGTTAGCATATAAAATGTAGACACTTTACTTTGACAGAATAGGCAAGAAAAACATTGGCCCAGCCAAAGCATAGAAGCAACTTGATGTAACCTCTCTTCAAGCAGGCCATTTTAACTCTTTACTTTTACATACTGTCTTCAGAGGCTTTATGTAAACTGCCCATCAGTAATGACTAAACTGGGAAAAAGCATAGGATAGAAAAAGCAGATGTAGATCATCCAAATAGACTGTTGTTGCCTAGTCTGTTGGCATCTACAGGAAACCAAGAAAGTCAGCAAGGCCAGAGGTGGCACCAACTCTTTTCATTAAAAAAAAAAATCCCATTTTTAGACCTGCTCATGAGATTTTGGCTACTTTATAACTGGACCTGGAAGAAGCACACCTACTGATTTTTGGATCTGCTTTTGACTCTTAACCGTGGAGGAAATTCATATCCCACCTGTCAAAAAACACAGAAAGTGAAATACATATTTTTCTTGTGGTGGTTTTTTTCACAATTTTTAGTGTCTTTTTTCTTCATGTTTATCGCTATATATTTATACAAGGCACCCAGTTTACTGTTCCACCGTTTTGGTTTTGGGGAGGATGTTTTCGCCATTCCACTTGACACTGTAATGTTTTTTGTCCTGCTGCACGGGGAGATTTCAGATTTCAGAATCAGTAAAGTGCCTTAAACCACTATTGCTTATTGCTAAGAGCAGTCAAGTCAGCAGGCCATAAAGTAGCCATGGAACAGCCTTAGCTTGACCAAGGCAGGAGGGAAGGGAGATTTGGGTGCCACAGAAAGGGCAGCTTGACCCTGTGTCCTTCTTGATAAGAATTGGGTTGAAGTTGCTGATACATGCATTTTAGAAGAGTAGGATGTGCCCTCAGGAATATCTATTAAGACCTCAAGGCTGCAAATTCTGGGAAAAACCCACACCTGGTTAATCAACAATCAGAAGAAAACCTCTTTCTTGACCACTGAAACTGCTTGTTTAACAAATTTTCTTTAAGGGACATGTCATTGTGTTACTAATGTCTAAAATAAGGGGAAAAGTTTGAAGTAGTGGGACTCTTCAGGATGGGACTCTCCCTCTGGATGTATCTTGCATTCCCCAGAGGCAGACAGGCTGCCGCTTAGCTTTAAGTGAAAGCACTCTTGTGTAGTCCTGGTTCTGCCAGCCATCTATCGGTCAGACGGCCGTGTCTCCCCAGATTTATTTTCTGACACCAGCTCGCAGAGAGTAAAAGTTACCAAGAGCTTTGGGTTGAAAGACCCCCAGGTAACACTGCCACCATCATAAAAACTGTTTCACAAAACTAGAGATTTTCTAAAATGCCAAACGCTGTTGGGCTGTCTAGTCCATAAATACCTTTTAGAAAATAACAGATCTTCAAACTAGGTCTAAATAATTATCTTCTATAGTTCCCTTACGCCTATTGTTCATCTAACTATTATGGCACCACAACAAAATTCATGGCCTATTTCCCACATCATTTCTTCTCTTTTTCCTCTCTCTTGGTCTGTGTCAAGCTTGCCTGTACTTTTCCTTTTATGGACAGCTTCAGCTCCCTGTTAGACCAAAACTGTGCTAGATAACATGTAAGGGCCATCAAATAAACCCCTTTAATTCTAATTTTCCTCGAGGGACTTTCCAACCTTGGGGAACTTTTTGGCTAAAAGACAAGGTCATCTTGGCCTATATTCATCTGAATGTCTGACAACATGACAATCCTTCAACACAACTCCTTACACAAAAGAACAATTTTATACCTAGCAAGGTGATTGTTTTCAAATACTTGACTGTGTATTCATGCTGGTGATGGTCAAATGCACAGATATTTACAGCATGTATGCAACTGACATTTGCAAAATAATGAAATGTTAAACTATCTTCTATGTTGAAACATTATGATTTTCAAAAAGATATGCTAAATATGTGAATCAGAATGCATCTAGTCTCCCTACGTATAAATCTGTATGGTGTAAATCTGCTCCTTGAACATCTGTCAGATACTTCTTTGTATAATGTATGAGAAAATGGAAGTGCACTGATATGACAGACAGGACACAACACAGACTGACGTACAAGCAGAAGGACATAAATAGACAAGGCAGAGGTGCTATAGTTGTTACCTAAACACAAAAACTTACATAAGGTAACGAACCACCACAGGGTATGACAAAGGTGATTCTAAGTCACAGGAACGATGTTTTTCATGCTCATACTCACAGAGTAAAACATACTCTTCAGTCTAGATTTGTTTTCATTCAGGTCAAGGAAAAACATCAAAGAAAGGGCTTAACCCTGAGAGGCACTAACTGCTTCCTGCAAGGTCCTGAGCACCCTGATCTCCCACTGAACTAGTGGGTGCTCAGCACGTCTCAGAATTGGGCCCAGAGATTGAACAAATAGAAATTTTCCATGACTAAGGCCACGTCCAGACTAGGTATTAAAATCGATTTTAGATACGCAACTTCAGCTATGGGAATAACGTAGCTGAAGTCGAATTTCTAAAATCGAGGTACTCACCCATCTGGACGGCGCGGCATCGATGTCCGCGGCTCTCCATGTCGATTCCGGAACTCCGTTCGGGTTGATGGAGTTCCGGAATCGATGTAAGCGCGCTCGGGGATCGATACATCGCGTCCAGACTAGACGCGATATATCGATCCCCGAGCAATCGATTTTAACCCGCCGATGCCGCGGGTTAGTCTGGACGTGCGCAGAGAAAACACAGTGACTGTAACATGCTGTATCTTAAGGACAAGATGGCAGCTGCATTAGGCAGGGAGAAAATCTACTTGTAAAAGTGTAGTATTTAGAAAACAGCCTTTAATTTACATTGCTATGTGTAGAAAGAATAGTTAGAAATAATAGGCAAGATTCTGCCCCCCCCATCACACTGAGTAATACCTCACTCTCCTAACTCTGATTTCAATGGGGGTTGCTTGTGGGGTATTGTACTAGTCAACATAAGGGTGGCAGAGTCTGGCCCAACATGAGAATAATGGGCCAGATCCTCAGCTCATGGAATGCAGCATGGCACTGTTGGATGGCCCAATATCGTTAGAAGAATCCGGATAAGCCAGAGTAGAAGTCAGTTACAGTGATTAGTGTAAGAGAGCCAGAGCCAGAGCCTGACAATAAAATTCATATATATATATATATATATATATATATATGTATATATATATATATATATATATATATATGTATATATATATGGAGAGAGTGGAGAGAGAGAGAGAGATCAACACTCAGAGATCATCCAGAGCTCAGAGATGATAATAGAGAGCCCCTGACTAAACCAGCCCTGATTAGAGAATGGGCCCACCTGAGAAAAATTAGGTGATTTCAGGTTTAACTGCTGAGTGGGCCCAGCTGAGGAAGGGCTGGAGGAAAGAAAATGCTGGGAGTCAGAAGATGCCTGCAGGGTTTTGAGTGAGCAAGGAGGCACCTGGGATAATCAGGGAACAGATATGGAGACCCAGAAGGGAAGGGAAGGAAAGAGGTGAGGAAGAAAGGAAGGAAGGACCTTGCTGAAGAAGAGCTGTGGAGAGGGTGGAAGCTTTTTATTTCTGTTAGATAGTTTTGATCTTTAGTTTGGATAGCTGACCCTGGAAGGAATGGGCTAAAGACTGTGCCCTGGCTGGAGGGATGAGTTATCTGAAAGAAACCACCACAGCCCCAGAGTGACTGTTGACAAGGGCTGCTACCCTACAAGGAGACTGTGATGCCATGCCTGGCCATAAGGAAGTGCAGAGTGGTGAGTTAACCCTGTTACAATGTTTTTTCTTACATTACTTTAACTGCAGCATGTCTGAAACAACTATATTTTTGTAGTTTTCCTTGTCCACTGTCTTTTTTTCTACACCTCATGGCAAGCGCTGTATCTCAGCCCTAGTCTACATCCAGCTCCTTCTTCCTTCCAAGACAGTCTCACTGATGATAGCGCCTCTGGCAAACAGTAAACAACTGACTGTCCTTGGCCACTTTGATATTGTGTGAGTACATGTGCTGCCAGACCCCTATCTGCAGAAGCGGTTCTTTCAGCAAGAAATTAATATGAAGTGATTTACTTTGTCCATATTGGATCCAAGGTTAAGGCAGTGTGGGGAATAACTGCAGGTTCCACTTGCATTTGAAATTTTATTTCCATATTCCATAAGTCCTTTGGAAGAAATTTCATACAAAATGAAATCAAAGATTGCCTATTTGAAACTTCTTTTTTGGATGGGATAAGTATTGTTAGTAAGCTTTGAATTTACTTAGCTCCTGGCCTAGCCCAAATGTGGTGTGTCTTTATTTTTTTATTCTACATAGATTGTGCTGCCTTGGAACAATAAATAAACTTCAAACTAGAAAAGGCACATTCTGCTCATTAAGGGCTGGCTTCCTCTCCCCTTTACTTTCACTGAGCAGTACTTTTATTCCACAAGTCGTCCCCCTGACTTCAGTGGGAAACTTTCCAAATAAGATACTAAAAGTGTGTGCTGTAGCAACATTGATCCCTTGTTGCCACATTTTCAAGAGCTCAGTTCCCATTTGGGTGCTTTAGTGAAGTGGACAGACTTTCAAAAGTGCTCCATACTTGCCTGCTCCCACCATTGTAGCCTTTGGAAAATCTGATGCTAAAGGTTTGTCAATGCCCTAATTATGTTCTTCAAAGGCAGACAGAATGTGGGATCTTTTATGGTAGAACAGTTCTGAGACATAGCTCAGGATAACAGAACAGACTTGATGCTGCAATTCAGCTAATTAAAATGATTGTAGTCATTTCCTGAACTACATTTCCCAGGATTATTTCAACCTAAGAGCAGAACTCTTCCTCTTCCCAGGTATAAATGCCAAGCCCTGGAAAGTCTTGATAGAGGGTCTTAAACAGCATAGTGTAGAGACCATCCAACCAGGTATGCATGGATGTCTAAATGACTCCCTTTCATTAGCCCTAATTTAGCTACTCCCTCCAAAAACTCTGTACTTTAAAGTTTCCTGTAATTATATGCTTTCTTAAATACTCCTTTTTTTTACCAGTTCACTACCCGTCTGAAGTCTTGACCTGCTTGTTTCAGGAATGCTTGTGTGTTTGTCACTCTCAACATGCTGGACAGCAAAAGAAAGATGTGGAGAAATTGGAGAGGGTCCAGAGAAGAGCTAGAAGAATAATTAAAGGTCTTGAGAACATGACCTATGAAGGAAGGCTGAAAGAATTGGGTTTGTTTAGTTTGGAAAAGAGAAGACTGAGAGGGGACATGATAACAGTTTTCAGGTATCTAAAAGGGTGTCATCAGGAGGAGGGAGAAAACTTGTTCACCTTAGCCTCCAGTGATAGAACAAGAAGCAATGGGCTTCAACTTCAGCAAGGGAGGTTTAGGTTGGACATTAGGAAAAAGTTCTTAACTGTCAGGGTGGTTAAACACTGGAATAGATTGCCTAGGGAGGTTGTGGAATCTCCATCTCTGGAGATATTTAAGAGTAGGTTAGATAAATGTCTCTCTGGGATGGTCTAGACAGTATTTGGTCCTGCCATGAGGGCAGGGGACTGGACTCGATGACCTCTCGAGATCCCTTCCAGTCCTAGAATCTATGAAAGAAGTAGGAGGGTGGGGTGAAGCAGAACATAGCCATGCAGATATCAGTTCATTTCTATACATGCATGTGCCTATTCCATACATGCACAGGAACCTGAGATCACCTGACTCATTTGCTCACTGGCATAGCAAGCTGCGTTTCCCCAAACGAGAAAATAAACCCCAAATAAATGATCACATCCCCCCAATCTAATTCACAAAATAAAAGCACTAGGTAATTGTGCAACTGGTGCCATGTCCAGCTACTGCAGAGTATTTATCTATCCTAGCTATTAGTAAAACCACCATCCCCATAGTACTTTATATAGGTGTCCAACACCATTATTAAAAAAACAAACAAAAAAAAGAATTGTTCATTGCTGTATAGAAAATGAGCCCTATGGGGTATATTGCGTATTTATAGAATGGGACACATTTTCAAGTTTGCCCCATTGTCCTCTACTGGGGGCAGACCAAGAATATTCTAGCATTTTATTTTGTAAAATATATGGGCTTTTCCTGATCTCCAGCAGAGGAATGCTCCACAGGCAAAGGATCTCAGCTCCAGAGGGAAGTGTAACTTGACCAGTGAGTGTTGCTTTTTCCCCTCCAAGCTCTGTCAGTCATATTTTTTGGTGTGGATTGGTATGTTCTTGAAGGGTTGCACAGAGCCCCTGATCTAGCTCCCATTATTGGAGCTTTATAGACAAGGGGTAGGACCTGAAAGCAAATCTTGCACTGGGGAGACACTGCAGGGCATTGAACATGGCCTAAAAGCTGTTGCCAAGGTGATGCTGTCAGGAGTAGTTCCAGCATGCTGGACCAGTTGAAGCTTCATCTAGATTGGGCTGATTGAGGAAGTAGAGTGGACGGTAAAGGCATGTATTGCTGCAGCCAGGGCTTCATCTGGGATGGGCAGGGGGATTGTTTCCTGCTTCTGTTATGCATACCTGGAAGTATAAAACAAAAATCGGTTTCTTTATTGATTCTTTTTCCCCTCAATTTAACATACACATGATAACTTGTTGTAGGGAGTTAGGACAACTCACCTTGATGGTGTCCCTTCTTGGCATGGAAATATTTTATTTATAAAAGTAGCCCTTCCCAGAAGGTCACTAACAACAATATCTAATGGACAGGCAGTAGATACTGAAGAAGTGGAGCCAGTATTTCAAAGCCAGTAAATAAATTACCTATCTGCTTTAGAAGTACATTTTAGTTTCCTCTTTGAGTGCTAGCTAACAGATCTTTTATGGCCAAACCTCAGCATCTGCACAAAGTCTTAGGCAAATCCAGAAACTACATGTAACTGACCAATTTGCCACGCACATAAATCTGCCTACAAATGTTGAGGAAGTCTTTAAGGAGGTCTGTTAAACATTTGGCCCTGAGAGTCATGCAAGAAAGGTAGAAATGTAAAAGTTGTTCCACTTATTTGTAGCAGATTGCTTCTTTAATGTGCATGTCCAGCATGTGTCTTTATGATGACAGTTAAGGGACAGGCTGAATCTGCTTTAAATTGCAAAATCTATTGGATAGAGGGATGGTGTCTGTAGCCTCTGTTTGCCTGAAGCTGGGAATGGGCGATGGGGTAGAGTACGTGATGATTACCTATTCTCTTCATTTCCTCTGAGGCACCTGGCATTGGCCACTGCTGGAAGACAGGGTACTGGGCTAGATAGACCTTTGGTCTGACCCAGTATGGCCATTCTTATGTTGAATAAGTTTCATCAAGATGTGTTCAGCTACTGAGGTTCTTATCATCCCAGAAGAAATGTAACATTTTCATGGACTCTGTCTGCAAGGGTATCACTACATAGATTGCCATATTCAGCTGCTTGATGACCTTAAAGGGCCCATCCCCGGCAGCCTGTAGTTTCTCTTTCTCATGAGAATGAGAACTGTCACCTGGTCCCTGGTAGCATAGGAGAGGGCACCTATTTGCTTCCCTTGGGCCTAGGGTAAATTTTCCCTGGACAAGTCCATGAGCTCAGTGAGCTTTTCCAGGAAAGTGAGTACATATTCCACCTCCGATTTTCCATCAGAGGAGGCCTTCCCCTCCCATTCATCCCTCAGCAAGTACAGGGGTGCCCTCACTTTCCTCCCATACAACAGCTCAAGAGGAAAGAACATGGTTGATTCCTGGGGCACTTCCCAGTACGTGAACAGCAGGTGGGGTAAATACTTGTCCCAGTCCTGTGGGTACTGGTTCATAAAGGTTTTCAGCATCATCATTAGCGTCCCATTGAATTTCCTCACCAGACTGTTGGACTGAGGGTGATATGCTTGAAGTCCAGCTATATCAGACCCCACGCTTCTCCCACAAGCACTGGAGCAGAGTTGACATGAAATTGGAGCCCTGGTCTGTAAAGACCTCCTTGGGGAACCCCACTCTGCTGAAAACGGTCATCAGTGCATCTGCCACAGTATCTGCCTCAATAGAGGACAAGGCCACAGCCTTAGGATAGAGAGTAGCGAAATCTACCACCACCAGATTGTATTCTTTCCCTGTCCGGGTTGCTTTGCTGAGGGGGCCACTTTCTGGAAAAGCTCTTCTATGATGGGCTGGGGCCCCAAAGCTGCTTTCCCTCTGTCCCAGGTCTTCCCCACCCTCGGGCAGGGGTCGCAGGACATGCAGTACTGCTGGACGGGATCAAATATCCTGGACCAGTAAAAAGTTCTGTAGCAGCCTCTGCCTGGTGCACTGGATTCCTTGGTGTCCTGAGAGAGGGATATTATGGGCCAGGTACAGTAGCATGTGGCAGTACTTCTGGGGGACCACTAGCTGTCTCCTGATCCCCCACGGTTCCACTTCCCCTTGGGGAGCCCATTCCCGGTACAGGAATCCCTTCTCCCTGTGACATTATTGACATGAACTGGGACCGTATAGATCATTGTTGCAACCAAAGTCCTGTAGTGGCACCAAACCTTAGATACCTTATTTGACCCCCTTTATATAAGACAAGGTTATGGTTTGTTGGTTATGTGTATCATGTATCTGTATATGTGTATCATTTTTGTAGTTGAAGTTATGAATATTGGCTCTATACTATCTGTATTTCAAACTTCTGTTATGCTTCTGGGTGACCCCCACAGACAAGTTGGTGTCAGCTCTGCCTAGCCTGCTTGATGGCTCATTAAGGACCATCAGCTATATAAGTGACCCACTGAGAGAAGGCAGATATGCCTTGTGATTCAGTAACTTGTCCATGTGACTCCAAACTCCATGTTGCTGTAATTTTCCACGGTAAGGACAAAGTGGTGTTCTTACACCCGGAAAAGACTGTAAAAGGCCGATGTCTCGTCTCCATCTTGTCTTCAATCCTGCTTCTTATCTTTGGAGGGACTTTGCTACAAACAGAATCTCTAAACAAAGGATGATGACCCATCCCAGCTGTGGATGTACTCCAGAGACTTGATTTGAACCTGCAGTTTATTCTATCACTGCTACAAGCCTGAACCAAGAACTTTGCCATTTCTGTATGTAATTGATTCCATTTAACCAATTCTAGCTCTCATCTCTATCTTTTTCCTATTATGAATAACCCTTTAGATTCTAAAGGATTGGCAACAGCATGATTTGTGGGTAAGATCTGATTTGTATATTGACATGAGTGTGGGGCTTGGTCCTTTGGGATCAAGAGAACCTTTTTTTCTGGGATGCTGGTTTTCATAACCATTTGTCCCCATAACAAGTGGCACTGGTGATGATACTGAGAAACTAGAGTGCCTAAGGGAATTGCTTGTGTGACTTGTGGTTAGCCAGTGGGGTGAAACCAAAGTCCTCTCTGTCAGGCTGGTTTGGTTTGCCTTAGAGGTGGAAAGCCCCCAGCCTTGGGCTGTAACTGCCCTATTTTAAGCAATTTGTCCTGAATTGGCACTCTCAGTTGGGTCCCGCTAGAACCAGCATCGTTACACTCGCACAGGAATCTTTCCCAGCAGCCTTGCCCCAGGGATTTCGCTGTGCTGTGGCCAGCAAGTTCCCTTAGCTTCTCGAAGAAGGGATCCTTCTGCAGCTCAGTCTGGAATTCAGCGGCTGGGAAAGGGATGGGGACCTGCTCCCTCTCAGTGCCTGGTTCCAAGGCCGCAGACCCACCAAGTCCTGTCCCTGGTGACTCCTTTCCCACCAGGGTAGGGACCTGCGCCCCCGGCAGGGCATGGCCCCCAGCGTCAGGGCAGAGTGCCCTTTGCCGGCTCCGGCAACAGGTGATGACTAGGGTGCTCTGAGGGCTGCCAGGTCACCCCCCATCAGCACCTCAGTTGGGAACTGATGTTGCATCTTCACATTCTTTAGGCCTCTCCTTGGCCCCTCATTTCAGATGTACCCTTGCCATGGGTACCTTAATTGGTGGTCCACACATGCCCATCAGGGTTAGGTAGGTGTTGGGCACCACTCGGTTTGGGCCCACCACCTCAGGTCGGGCCAGCGTCACTTCAGCGCCCATGTCCCACTACACAGTGACCTGCTTTCCATCCACCTCCAGGGAAATGAGGCACTTGCTCCTCATGGGCTGCCCCACACCCACCCTGTACACTGAGAACTTTGAATCCAGAGCATCGAGCCTCCCTGAGGAGCTGGCCTGGGAGACTCCTCTCTCTTGGGCCATTGCTAAACTGCCAGCCCCTCCCACCTGGGGAGCTCACCTCTCCTCCGGCTGGGTTCCCATCCAGTTAACCCTGTGAGGGCTTGGTTTGCTCATCCTGTCCCTGAGCTTTTGGTACCAGGCCCATCTGTGACCCCTCTGCTCAGAGTAATTATATCTCAGGTCCTGTTAGTCCCCTGAGGCTGGTCGGTCAGCTCTGGTATTGGCTGTGCCTCTCGGGAGGGATTTATCTGACAATTCCTTCAGGGAAGCCTCTGGGTGATTCACTTTCTGCACCGATGTGGGCCTGTCTCCCTGGGATTCCATTCAATATCCCGACCTGCTGTCTACAAACTCATCAGCTAGCAGCCCTGTGCGGCTCAGGTCCTTCGGCCTCTTGTCCACAAACCACATCCTCAGGTCAGCGGGACAGGGCGCTCCAGCCCCATTAGTTCAATCCCGTCCTCCTTGGTCTGGGTCTCGGCCCCATACACACACTTGTGGGTGTATTTCCCCTATCCGCGTGACCAGTTCCAGATAGGTCATCCCCTGGGTCTTCTGCACACTCCAGAACCTTTTCCTGTGTGCCTCGGAGGTCAGTTCAAACTCACACAGCAGGGCTTGTTTGAACAGTTCATAGTCCCCTGCTTCCACCTCATCCATCTGGCTGAACTGTGTGGCTTTGGGACCCAGTAAGGGAGTGAGATGCTGAAGCCTGTCTGGGAAGAGCAAGACAGGGATGTCGGAGGTGTCATACCTGGGCCATAAGGTGGGGGGCAGTGTCAAAGCCAGTGCCGATCCAGGTGGAGGTGATGAGATATTGGCCCCTCCTCAGACTAAAAAGCAGGTCCAGGCTTTCGTTGGGATGGCAGGATACTACCGGAGGTTTGTGCCCTACTTTAGCTCCATAGTCACCCCAATTACTGAACTGAAGGTGGTCTGAACCGAGCAGTGCCAGAGGGCTCTCGGTGCTCTGAAGGAGGCTCTCTGGTCAAGGGCCTGGTGCTGGTAAACCTGGATTTTGACAAGCCCTTTATGGTGTTCATGGATGCCTCAGAAAAAGGGCTGGGTGCAATGCTAATGTAGGTTGACAGAAATGGACTGACACATCCCATTGTGTACCTGAGCAGAAAGCTGCTGCTTGGGAAGCAGGATTCTGCACCCATAGAAAAGGAATGTATGGCCATGGTGTGGGCCCTTAAAAAGCTGCAGCCATCTATTTGGGCGGCGCTTCACTGTGTATACTGAGCATTCGCCCCTAATGTGGCTACAGCAGATGAAAGAGGCCAAAGTAAAGCTCCTGAGGTGGAGTCTCCAGCTTCAGGATTATAACATGAAGGTGGTCCATGTTCAGGTAAGCGCTGATGCATTTTCATGGAAAGTGGCCCCGCTCACTTTGGTCTTGGAGGGGGGAGATGTGACAAAGAGGTGCTTTATTCATATTGTGTTGCATGTGAGTCTTCCTGCCGTATATTAATACTGTGTGTTGCTTAGTTTCCGAGAGTACTGCAATAATAATTAGTTGGTGGTGAATGGGGGTGTGCTTTTGCTGAGGCGCTCAGGACAGGTAATCGTCACTCTGTCACTCTGAGCTCAGAAGATGGCGGCCTGCAAGGATTTTAAAGATTAATATTTGCCACTCCAGGCTTGTATTACACTCAAAGATTACAGCTTCTCTCTGACTTGGGCTTGGTAAATGCTGCCAGAATCCAGATGCAACCTCCTCTCCTTTCGATGGCCGATAGGAAAATTTACCAACTCAGTGTTTGGCTATAACTGCTGCAAGGCCAGCGGGGGGCCCGGCCCGCCGACGGCCGCAAGGCCAGCGGGGGGCCCGGCCCGCCGACGGCCGCAAGGCCAGCGGGGGGCCCGGCCCGCCGACGGCCGCAAATTTGACCTTGGATTGGTAACGCTGCCACCACTCAAGTGCAGAACCCCTGTGAGAGCCCAGAAGTGGTGGCAGCGTTACCAATCCATGGTCAAACTGCCAGAGTGGGGATTCAGCCTTGACATAGTTGCAGAGGAGTCAGATCATTTTGAGCCAGAAGCACAGAGCTCAGGATTTTAAGAGGACACATTTTTTCTTTTGGGAGCCTGCAAAGCCAGGGAGTCTTTTTTTTCTTTTCCTTGTCCTTTCTCTTCCTCCGGATGGGGAGCAGGCATGCAGAGGGTTCAGCCTACAAAGCCAGGGAGTCCAACAAGCTTTTTAAGACTTTTTTCAGAAGAATTCGGTATTGTTCCTGGTTAGTAACTGACTGATGTAGTCCGCCAAACAGGGGCCTGAATTTCAGAGATTGAGGGAGGGGAGAACATTGATAATCCTAATTTGAATGGCCTATTCCTAGTCTCATAATTGACATGAAATTTTGTTTGTGGTGTACATCCAAGAATGAAGTTAGTCTGGGAGTACATACAGATAATGAGATGGGGTGGGAGGGATCACAAACCTGAGAAAAGTTCATTTGAGCACAGGCTTAATATTGAGGAGCAGTGCTTGTAAATGTATTGTGGGCAGGTTCTGGATACATACCCTCTTCTTCCCACCAAAATCAAATCAAGTTTGTATGTGAGTGCACACATACCAGATTGATGGGATCTGGGCATGCTAATTACAAACTACTGTAATTGGTGTTTGTTAAGGGGTGCCTGCAATCTGGGTTACTAGGGAGGAGGGCACCAATCTGGCCTCTTCCAACATGACCATCTCCTACATTACACATCCACAACAAGAAGTTTTCTGGAGGAAATGTAACCCGATGAAAGAGAGAAGAAGAAAAGGGGGCCATGTTCAGGTGTGGTGCGTGGTTTGTTAGAATGGAAAGTCTAATGATCATTCAGTAATTGTTGTTTTTAATATGGAAGTACTGCAAACTGGGACACTGGTTCATCAATGTATTTATATATGTTCCCAACTGGAAGCACTAACATCAGTGGACTGCGTCATAGACTTTGTTAGTCACATGCATATGTACTCTGTGGAACTGGGGCTTTAAGGCTGGACAATTACAGGTTTTTCTGTTCTCGTTCTTCATTTATTTACTATTTGGTTAAACAGGTATTTAATTCAAACCACTACTAGTATAGGTTGCCATTTTGTATAAAATAATACTTTATTTATAAATAAATATCTTTGTAAAATACATAAATAAGAGCAATAAATAAAAAATTGACTTCCATAAATATCCTGTCACACATAAATAGTAGCAACATCTTTTAAAATTCCACTGCATCTCATTTCACATGATGTATAAAATATCAATAGATTTCAGATCGTATTTCTAAAAATTTTGGTTTCCAAACTATTTTGTGAGTTTGTCTTATAATTGAAAATTTTCTAATTCTACTTGGATTCTCTTGCCAGCACTGAGGCTGAACTGCTTCTCTGTTAGGAAATAATTGCTATCTCTTCTTCTTTTTCATGCTCCTAAGCTCTAGGTTATAGAATATCAGGGTTGGAAGGAACCTCAGGAGGTCATCTAGTCCAACCCCCTACTCAAAGCTGGACCAATCCCTAGACAGATTTTTGCCCCAGATCCCTAAAGGGCCCCCCTCAAGGATTGAGCTCACAATGCCAGGTTTAACGGGCCAATGTTCAAACCACTAAACTATCCTTCCCCCCCCCGCCGGGGCCTTTCTTCCTGGTCAGAGAATCCCATTTCCTATCATTGCAACCAAACATGTCTCCAGATGCCCAACTTGCTGATGAGTCTAGGTTGGAATCTCTGAATGAAAGTCCAACCTCAAGTGGCTTAGGAGAGTTTTTTTTGTTTGTTTGTTTTTTGTTGTTTTTTTTTTTGCAAAAGCAGCAGGAAATGCTTTGGAAGATTTTCTGGATTGTCACCTGGGCACTTTCCTTCAGGGACACTCAGGGCTTGAGAACCTCTTGGGACCACCCAAAATCTCTCTCTTCATTCTAACTTTATAGCATTTTTCTTTTGGAAGTTGTTCTTGTTCACATGTGTTCTGCTGTTATACTGTGGTTATACTGCATGTTAGGGTTCAGAGATGAGATTTGATCAGAGAAGAGTTGAAGCACATACATATACAGCAAACATATGTCAGCAATGTTAAAGGACCAATCCTTCCTTTTAAAATTCTTAATTGTTTTGTAACTTTTTTGATATCCTTCATTCCTAACGGTTTTCAAGTACATAAAAGGTTACTGCAAGCAGGTAGGAGGGAGAAAAATTGTTCTCCTTAACCTCTGAGGATAGGACAAGAAGCAATGGACTTCCAGAAGTCCCTCTTACTGAGCCCGGGTTGCGGCAGCGGCAAAAGGGGCTCCCAGAGTGTGTGAGGAACCGGAGAAGGAGGGAGGGAGGCGGAGTCCCCTGGAGCCGAGCCCAGGCTGCAGCAGCGGCGAAAAGGGCTCCCAGAGTCAGGGCTGCACAAGGGAGAGCAAGTGGGGCAATTTTCCCCGGGCCCCACCGGGGCCCCCACAAGTATGTCAGAGGCTCCTCCTCCTGTTTCCATGTCCCCCCCCATCACCCGGTGTCTCAGCTGGCAAGGGGGTGGGGCTGCAAGCTGCAGCCGAGCGGCAGGAACTCAGGCCCTGCTGGAACACCATGCCGCTGCAGCGCTGTCCAGGAGAGGGGGTAAGCAGAATGGTAAGGGGTCGGGGCCAGAGACGGGCACCCCCCTGACCCCAGCCCCTCTGAGCTGGGCACCCCTGACCCCATCCTCCCCATGGCCCTGACCCCCAGCTCCGAGCCCAGCCCCTCCGAGCCGGACATCCCCTGTCATAAACAGATAAGTAAGAGTTAATAGAACAGAAGTACTTCATCTCTCTTTTGCCTGTAAAGGGTTAACAAGATCAGTGAGCCAGGCTGTCACCTGACCAGAGGACCAATAAGGGGACAGGATACTTTCAAATCTTGAGGGAGGGAAGTTTTTGTGTGTGCTGTTAGTTTTTGGTTGTTGTTCACTCTGGGGGCTCAGAGGCACCAGATGTGCAACCAGGTTTCTCTCCAATCTCCCTGATACAGGTTCTTATAGATTCAAAATAGTAAGTACTAGGTGATAAGGCTAGTTAGGCTTATGCTTATTTTCTTTATTTGCAAATGTGTATTTGGCTGGAAGGAGTTCAAATTTGCATTTTGCTGAAAGGATTTTAATTTGTACTTGTATACCAAGGCTGGGAGGGTATTCCCAGTGTCCATAGCTGAAAGACCCTGTACCTATTCCATTTTAAATTTACAAAGATAATTTTTACTTTTTTTTTCTTTCTTTAATTAAAAGCTTTTCTTGTTTAAGAACCTGATTGTTGTTTTTTATTCTGGTGAGACCCCAGGGGACTGGGTCTGGATCCACCAGGGAATTGGTGGGGAGAAAGGAGGGAAGGGGGAGAGAGAGGTTAATTTTCTCTCTGTGTTAGGATTACTTTCTCTCTCAGGGAGAGTCTGGGAGGGGAGAGAGAGAAGGAGGGGGAAAGGTGCATTTTCCTCTCTGCTTAAGATTCAAGGAGCTTGAATCACAGTGATCTTCCAGGGTAACCCAGGGAGGGGAAGCCTGGGAGAGGCAATGGTGAGGGAAAGGGTTTACTTTCCTTGTGTTAAGATCCAGAGGGACTGGGTCTTGGGGATTCCCAGGCAAGGTTTTGGGGGGACCAGAGTGTACCAGGCACTGGAATTCCTGGTTGGTGGCAGCGCTACAAGTACTAAGCTGGTAATTGAGCTTAGAGGAATTCATGCTGATACCCCATCTTTTGGATGCTAAGGTTCAGAGTGGGGAATTATACCATGACACCCCCCGACCCCATCTCCCCACAGCCCTGAGCCCAGCCCCTGTGAGCCAGGCACCCCCCAACCCCGAGCCCAGCTCCCCACAAAGCCCAGGGCAACAGCAGCACCACCCCCAGGCAGCGACAGCCCATTGGCATCAACAATCACCATCACCCAGCAACAGCCCATCATGTAATTGCAAATGTTTACATACCATTAAAGCATTTTATGTTTTTAAATAATGCATCTAGTGTATTTTCAAATTATTATAAATTAATTTTTGAATGTATTTCACGAGTTATTTTTTACACTTCCAAATACATGTTACTATAGTATTGCAACGTATTTTTTTTATGGAAGGGGCCCCTGAAATTGCTTTGCCCCAGGTCCCCTGAATCCTCTGGGCGGCCCTGTAATTGTCAGTCTGGGAGTTTATCCAACAGGCAACTTTCCACTAAGGCAGCTATTAAAAATCAACAGCAATAGACTTTTCTAACTAGATTATTGATCAAAACATCCTGAGCCATCCCTGTTTGTGAGATACAAACTAATTTTTTTTCTAGTTACTTTGTTTACTGAAGGCATTTGAAATAAACAATTAGATTTCCCTCTTTAAAACATTCACATCAGTCTTTTAAAGTGGTCAAGGAAAGTTTCCTGAAATTAGGAAGCTACTCAGTCCACTGTCGCCAAATTAAAATGGGATAACTAATGAGTATATAACAACTTACTCAGATCTCCCACAATCACTTCTTGTACCTTTAAAAAAAAAATCTGTTGTTCTTTCAAACAAAACCAACCCCCACTCACAACATATTCAGCTGCCACAGTGATGCACATTGTATAAATATGTACACAAAGGTGGAGATAGATACACATACTGGACATTAAGATTATTTTTCTTCTGTGCAGAGGTTCCTTAGTTTCTCTCTCTTGGTAGGTTGATAGACCTGGACTGGGTGCTTGAATTTCATATCTACTTTTTTCGTTTTCCCAAATTCACATTACTCCTGGGGGAATTCTGCACACAATAGTTTAAAATTCTGTATATTTTATTTGTCAAAAATAACATAATATAGTCACACCAGTTTCAATTATTTTTGGTCATTTATTTCAAAATACCTGTCAGCAAGTATGTCTCTAACAACACAGACAGCAAAAATGATTCAGGAAAGGTTTTTTTGACAAATAGATTCCGTGCTAGGCATGTTAATACAGAACTCCGAGTAATAATTCATTTAAACTACAATACAGAACCATATTTCCTGCATGCCTCAGAAGCAGTTTAAAGACTTGGGGGAGTCAGGGGTAATGGAGGAGCTGAGGGAGTGGGAAGTAAATTGCTGGGAAGGAGTCTGGGTGTGAACTTGGAGAATTGTTGGGTATGAGTGGGAAAAGTATGGAACAGGTTTTTTGGTGCGGGGTAAGGAGAGATTCCTCCATGTAGACCCTGGCTGAACCCTTGCTTCTCCCATTCAGTCAGGCACATCTGCCCTTGTCCCCATGCATTCCTGCACCCTTTTGTGTCTTTGCATCCCCTATCCACATATGTCCTTCCACATCCCCTCCCGCTATCCTCATGTGGCCCTACACCCCTCCCCCTGTCCCCATATGTCTCTGTGCCCACACCCAGCCACTCCCCAGTCCCTATGTAGCTCTACATCTCCTCCCCCACCACCATATGGCCTTGGACCTTCCTCCCCACTGTGGCCCTGTGCCTCCAATCCCATTCAGCCCCTGTCCCAGTCTGTCCTCCCCAACTAGTCCTTATGGGCCCCTTTATGACCCACCCCCCCAGCAGCAGTAGCATAGCTGGGGGAGAGCAGGGGAGCGACTGCTCCCCACTGAGCACATAATTAATGAGCCATACATTTTTAATTTTTTGCATAGAAAAAAGCTCTGCCAAAGTGTTGCTGCAGTTCTGCATTTTTCCCCACCAGAGGGCACTGTGGCGCAAGAAGAGCAGCAGCTCTCAGCAGAAAATAACTTCTGCAGTTCTGACTTTTTTGTCCACCAGAGGATGCTGTGGCAATAGACCACAGCAGCAACTCCAGGCCAGTGAGGGAGGAGAAAGAGCCTGCCTTCTTTGCAGCGGGCCAGGTCAGGAGACAGGGGCTATGGGGAGACAGACAGTGTGGGGCTGCTGGGCAGTGGCGTAGGCAGGTTCTACCAGCAGGTGGAGCGAACACATTAAAAAAGGTGCCAAAGCAGAGAAGGGCAAAAAAAGAAAGAAAACCCCAAGTCTTGCAGCTGAAGACTGAAGAACTTGCCGCTGAAGACCTGGAGCAGCTGAAGGACCCACTGCTAAATTGTCACCGAAGACCTGGACTGCTGGGGTGAGTGTAAAAATTAAAAAGGCATCACTTTGGGGGAATGTGCTCAGTGGGGAGCAGCCGTTTTCAAGATATGCTATTGGGTCAGTATATACGACCCTTGACTTGGGAATGGCGGAGGATAAGTGAGTTATAAAGGGAAGGGATCTCATTTTAAACCAGAAATGACTAAAATACATCTTTGACTGGATCTATGAATAAATCTATGACTGGGTTTGGACAGTACTTGCTTTTTAGGCAAAACAATGAATGATGCAATCTGAAGCTGGTATTGCGTCATACATGATATGAATTGCATCATGTTATTCCTAGATGTCATGGATGATGCAATCATAACAAAGCTTACATCACTCTGCTGAAGAAATTGCCCTATATCAGCTCTAGAAATCATACAGTGTCATGCTCTCTTATTTGTCAGTGTTTGATTTTGCAAAGGGACACATTTCTGTTTAGCCAAAGTGAGCAGAGATGCCTGGTACTTGTGTGAACAGTGCAGATAACTTCTGCTATGTTTGTGGTGAAGTGACTTTTGCATCACAAAAGCGCAGTATAACCACCATGGTTAAGAAAGCCTATCACCTTTCTTTTGGCTGCAAAATTGGAGATCAGGACAAGAGGTGGGCCCCACACATATGCTGCAACACTTGTGCAACAAATCTTGGCCAGTGGTTGAACAGGAAAAGGAAATCTATGCCTTTTGCAGTGCCAAGGATTTAGAGAGAGCCAACAGATCATACCAGCAATTGTTACTTCTGCATGGTGCCTCCAGTTGGGAAAGGTGTGTCAAAGAAGAAAAAGTGGCCTGTGCATTATCCAAACATTCCATCAACTATATGCCCAGTACCCCACGGAGAAGGACTGCCAGTTCCTGATGCACCAGAATCATTCTCACTTGAGTCAGACGAGGAAGAGGAAGAAAATGAAACTTCTGGTCCTGAACCATCAATATCACAAGACCCAAATATTCTCCCATCCTACTCCTCTGAACCACACCTCCTAACACAAGGTGAACTGAATGACCTTGTCAGGGATTTGGAACTACCCAAGAGTAAGGCAGAGCTGTTGGGCTCCAGACTACAGCAGTGGAATCTCCTGGCAGGCTATCAGGGCAAATGGAGCCCATCAATGCTTGCAGACTATTGCTGGACAGTGACAAGAGATGCTCCATTTAATGAATACAAGAGACAAGCCAAGAAGCGCCAAGTAGACACTGAATAGGACTAAACTATGTACATAATAGTTTTTTGCCTTTTGTTTCATAATAAATTTTATATACATAACCTTTTTGCTGATTTTTAAAGTGTTACATAAACAGGACAGGTGAAATATTATCATGTAAAGCAACCATAAACACATGAAAAGACCTAGGTTTACAATTTATGATTAAAACTCTACTATCTACACAATATACATAGACATAAAATGTAAAAACTTAAATATCTTAGAAACAGTAGCCAATTGTTGTTTTAATTGTCATATTTGAATTCAGCACATCAAAATACATAATAAATAGCACATTTTATCTCTGAAGCAGACGACTTCTCAAAAATTGTAGACCAGTGTTATTAGGGGATAGCCTACCCTGCTGCGGCCGGTTAGGTGAATTCTGTGTGTGTAAATAAATGGTAGGTTTGTTAGCTGTCTGCTGTCCAAGGATATAACAAGTGGCGACGATGGATGGGATTCCGGTGCTGCTCCAGTAACAGAAGGAAGTAGAAGTCAAGGTAAAAAAAAACAAACAAACAAAAAAACTGCTTGTTGCACTGACTGTGAAAGTGAAACTAAAAATCATGGCTACTCTGACCAGGCCACTGGAACCTTTTGATGAGAATATAGAGCAGTGGCATGTGTATACTCAGCATTTTGAGCTTTTTGTTATTGCAAATGACATTACAGAAGCGAAGAAGGTGCCAATATTCTTAAGTGTTGTAGGGGCTAAAACCTACTCCCTGCTACGCAGCTTACTACTTACACCCTGTTAAGCCTGAGACTAAATCTTACAGTGACGTTGTGGAAATCCTGGGGTCCCATTTTTCCCCAAAACCACTGATAATTGCTGAAAGACATAGGTCCCACAAAAGAGACCAAAAAGAAGATGAAACAGTTGTACAATTTGTAGCAATTTTAAAAAAGCTAGCAGAACACTGTGAATTTAAGGAGATGTTAAATGATGCCCTGCGTGACAGGTTAGTGTGTGGCCTCTACAGTGAAGCTATATGGAAGCACCTACTGACAGAGGCTCAGCTTACATTACAGAAGGCTGTTGACATTGCTGTCTCCATGGAACTGGCTACAAGGGAGGCGCAATACATCGGTGCATCCCCTAGGGTGCAAAAAGTGTCACAAGAACCTACCCACAAAACTGTGCAGAGTCAAGAATGTTACTGCTGTGGTAAGCCGGGTCACCAGGCATCAGAATGCTGGTGTAAGGACCTGGTGTGTCGACACTGTGGCAAAAAGGGACACATTGAGTGTGCCTGTAAACAAAAGAAAAAGAGGCCTGTGGTCTGGCCGACAAAAAGAGGAACCCTGCATACCCTAGAGCAGACCCAGGATGATCAAGGTGACACCTCATTGCTAGCGGAAGTGCCACTGCATGTTTTGTCTTTGGCAGTGGGTTCACATGAATACTGGGTAACCCCGTTATTGGATGGCAAACCTATACGCATGGAACTGAACACCGGTGCAGCCGGCTCACTGGTCTCCAAGACTGTATATAAAGAAAAGCTACAGCATCTTCCGCTTAAGGCAACAAAAACTGTTCTGAAGACGTATACGGGAGAAGCTGTGCCCATGTTGGGCACTATTGATGTTAAGGTGAAGCTCAATGGACAGGCTGCCAAATTGCCAATGTTTGTGGTGAGAGGTAACTACCCAGCCTTAATGAGTAGGTCTTGGCTTGGGAAGATTCAGCTGAACTGGGCAGAAGTGCATCGGATGACTAAAGAAGAAACCAGTCTAAGCCCTATACTAAGGAAACATGCTGCTGTTTTTGGAGATGATTTGGGAAGTATGAAGGGAATTACTGTGACATTGAACATTAAACCTGACAGTCCACCAAAATATCTGAAAGCCCGAACTGTGCCATATGCCATCAGGCCAAAAGTTGAAGCAGACCTGGAGCACCTGGTCACCAATGGAGTCCTAATACCAGTTACCCATTGCTCATGGGCCACTCCTATCGTCCCAATAGTGAAGAAAGATGGCTCTCTCCAGATTTGCGGTGATTTTAAAGTCACTGTCAACGTAGTGTTGTGTGCAGAGCAATACTCGCTTCCCCGCATCGATGACCTCTTCGCAGGCCTAGCTGGGGGACAAAAGTTCAGTAAGATTGATCTGAGTCAAGCATATTTACAGATGCACGTCGATGAAAAGTCCCAAGAGCTGTTGACTATTGTGACTCATAAGGGTGTTTATTGATACTTTCGCCTACCCTTCGGAATAACGTCTGCTCCTGCCCTGTTCCAGAGGGCTATGGACCAGATCTTGTGTGGCTTGTCAGGAGTTCAGTGCTATCTGGATGATATCCTGGTCACTGGAAGGAAGGAAGAGGATCACTTAAAGAATTTAGAGGATACCCTACAAAGACTGGAAGAGTATGGCCTACGAGTTCGCAAAGACAACTGTGAATTCTTCAAGCCCTCTGTTGAATATTTGGGACACATCATTGATTCTGCAGGTCTTCATAGGGCCCCTGCAAAAGTTAAAGCTATTGTGGAGGCTTCCCCACCTCGAAATGTAAGCCAGCTGCGCTCGTTTCTAGGACTACTGAACTATTATGGAAAGTTCATCTCACAGTTAGCCACACTGCTAAAACCACTTCATGAGCTCCTTGGGCAGAACAAGGCCTGGAAGTGGACTGAAGCCTGTGATGTTGCATTTAACAAAGCTAAGGATGAATTGCTAAATTCTGAAGTTCTAACACACTTTGATCCATCCTTACCCCTACAATTGGCCTGCGATGCCTCCCCTTATGGAGTGGGAGCAGTCGTGTCACACATTATGCCTTCGGGAGAAGAGAGACCTATTGCTTTTGCTTCACGCACTCTAAGCAAAGCAGAAACTAACTACGCCCATATCGAACGTGAGGCATTAGGAATTGTTTTTGGAATTCGGAAGTTTCACCAGTACCTGTTTGGGCGAAAGTTTACTCTTCTCACAGACCATCGACATCTGACGTCAATTTTTGGACCCTACACAGGCATTCCCCCATTAGCTGCTAGTCGTATGCAACGTTGGGCATTGTTACTTTCAGCACACACATATGAAATCAAATATCGGAAATCCACTCTGCACGGCAATGCAGATGGCCTCTCAAGGTTGCCTTTGCCGGTCAAACATCAAGATAGTGCCCAAAAGGAAATCTACTTTGAACAGGTAGAGAATACACCCATCACTGCTACTCAGATAAAGAAGGCAACTCGCATTGACCCAGTATTGTCCCAAGTTATGGACCTGGTGATGCATGGAAAATCTCGACAAACCTCTCTGGTCTCACCCAACCTTGTTACCTACATGTCCAGGAGGACAGAGTTATCGGGACAATCTAGTTGTTTGTTGTGGGGGAGACGTGTCATCGTTCCACCACCACTGAGATCACAGGTGTTAGAACAGCTACATTCCGGTCGCTGTGGAATAGTGCGCATGAAGGAAATTGCTCGAAGCTAATTTTGGTGGCCTGGATTGGATAGTGCTATTGAAGAGAAGGCAAAAGCTTGTATGTCATGTCAGGGTGTGAGGAATGCACCCCAGTGGGCAACTCTACACTCATGGGACTGGCCTGAAAACCCGTAGCAACGTATTCACATTGACTTTGCTGGCCTCCTTGAAGGAAGCATGTTCTTGGTGGCAGTAGATGCCCATTCTAAATGGCCAGAAATCTCTATAATGCAGTCCACTACTGCAGAGAGTATGATCCAAAAACTACAGGGTCTCTTTAGTCGTTTCGGTCTGCCAGAACAACTTGTGAGCGACAACGGACCGCAGTTCGTCTCTCAGGAGTTTCAAAATTTTATGAAGGCAAATGGGATACACCACATCACGTCAGCACCATATCATTCATCCACCAATGGATTAGCTGAAAGATTTGTTCAGACAATGAAACACACTTTGAAATCAGCCAGGGGACAATACTCCATTCAAAAGCGTCTGGATACCTTCTTACTTTCCTACAGAAACACATCTCATGCTACGACCCAGGCATCCCCGGCCTTTCTAATGATGGGACGACAGCTGCGCACTTGCTTTGATCTGCTGAAACCTTCTGAACCCCGACAAATTGTGCAACATCAGCAGCAATATCAAGTCATCAGACAGGCACCCAGGGCAAAAGACCGAACCTTTAGCCCGGGACACCAGTTTTGGCTCAGAATTATATTTCCAGAGCTAAATGGGTCCCTGCCACGATCATCACTCAAACAGGACCTGTTTCCTACACAGTCCGGACTGCAGAGAATCTTACCTGGCGGCGACATGTAGATCAGCTGTTGCCAGGTCATGCCCATCCTCAGGACACATCTGCAGTTGAGTGGTCTGACTTCACCTCTTCTGGTGAGACACCGAATCATGAATCACCTGTTTCTGACTGTTCTCCTCCATTACTGCCGACGGCTGAGATATCCCCTTGCCCATCACGAGCTGATACCACCTCCTCACCTGTTCGTGCTGCGGACCCTGAGCTCATGGTACTTTCGGGTGCAAAAACACCAGGAGTTCGCCATAATCCACCTAGAGACAGAAGGCCTCCTCATCGGCTGGATCTTTAGCTAGGGCGAACCCACGGTTATGGGGCAAAATAATCCCCAGGGTTTAGCTGGGAATGGAGGCAGTCTCTAGTCTAGTGTGTGTTTTATTTAGGGGATGTTCTTATTAGGAGGGGAGGAATATGTTGTGTATTTGGTTGTCATGGTTTTTGTTCCCATGGCAACTGAGATTATTAGGGGATAGCCTAGCCAGCTTCAGCTGGTTAGGTGAGCTCTGTCTGTAAATAAATGGTAGTTCTGTTAGCTGTCTGCTGTATGGCCTCCAGTGATTTCTTCCTAAACCGGCTGCCCCCAAGGATGTAACACCCCAACCCTGGGCTCCCAACCCTGGGCTCCCCCCCGCACACACACACACCTGCATTCCTCTGTTGCCCCAGCCTTAGGCTCTTCCCCGCAACCTGCATCTTCCTGTTGTCCCAGCCCTGGGTCACTGGTAACTTGCTCCCAGGGCAGGTCATTCAGCAGGAATTTTGGATGTGCACAGAACACAGACAGGATTGGTTCCCATATGGTTACAGAACTGCAGTAAAGGGGAACAATTTTCAGCTTGTGTGATTGGAGGATATCTGGATGCATATTATAAGACTGCCCTTCATAAATGAGGAAACTTTGAGGTGCCTTTATTATTCTTTTGTTCCACTCTTTGTTTCTATGGGGAATTTACCAATGCAATATCACTGTCTTCCTTTTAAACAAATAAAGCTTTAAAAAAAAGGGCAATAGCTGTTGAAAATAGCAATTCCAGTCCTAAAAACCACTGAGAAGCATTTCTTGCTTCTTCATTTCTTATCCTACCTTTTCTACAGCAAGTTACAGTGGATCAGAATATTTGATTTGGGAGAAATGAAGTAACAGCTGCCCAAATTGAGCTTGAGCACTCCTGAATTTTCAGGTTGTTCAAATCTGGAAGGCAGGTGCTAGATTCCCTTTCTGAATATTAGCTAAATCTGGAAAGGAAAAGTCAATTTCTGCTTCCATGGCTCAAAAGTGGAAATCCTCCTACGTGCCTGGTACTGTATCTAAAACTGCTGAAGTCCTCTAGCAGAGCCTCCCCTCCCTTACTTTTCATTCTAAATTCTAGTGGGATCCACGTACCTCCCTTGCTAGGCTTCAGATAGAGAGGTGCACTGTCCATTTAGTCCACCCAATTCCTTCTTTGTGGGTTGCAAGCTGAGGTCACACCAGTATCCCTAATACAGTCTAGGGAAGCGTTCTGAAGAGGATATTTGGGGCAAAGCCTTCTACTCCTTGGGCACTCTTGTTCCCCATTCACAATGCCCCCACTTTTGACTCACAGCATGGCACTCCTACCTCACTCCTTACCCCTCCCTTTCCTGTTGATAGCGGCCAAGGAATCTTGGCAAATATAATTATTTCCCTGTTCCAGGGCTAGCTCTATAGGCAGGGAGCTAGGCAATGAACTACAGCTCCCAGGGTCCCATGCGTTCTCAGCTCCCATGCTGGATCCTCAGCTGCTCTGTGGCTCTGCTTCTGCAGGGTTGTGAGAGGGGAGGAAGTGAGTTTAAAAGAAAAAAAAAAGGATGGCCAAAATGCTGCCCCCTGGAAATTGCTGCCTCAAGCATCTGCTTGTTTTGCTGGCGCCTAGAGCTGACCCTGGGTCAGAGCGCCTCCCCCGGTTCAAGGCCCCTACCCCCGGTTCAAGCTCCCCTCTGTATGATGTGGGTAGAGACTTGTCCGCAGGTCTCCTATGGTGCAGGGGAGTGCCCTGACCACGGTCGTTGGGCTGTGCACAGGGGCTGGCTCTCATTCTCTCCTGTTTCACTTTGTATGAAGCAGTAGTTGGCTCAGGGACTTGAGCTTGACTTTCCCCCACTCGGCTGGGTGCCCTGACCACTGGCCCATAAAGTCAGTCCTACCAGCTCGCTGCTGTTTGATTATTTGACACCCAGTGGAACAGCTTCCATAGGAGGCTGAGAAAGACTCAGATCAGACCTGCCCCCCCGTCGCCCAGCAAGCAGGGCCCTACCATGGGTGAGCTGGAGCCAGGTCCCTGCTCCACTTCAGGCAGAGCGAGGATCTGAACTTGGGTCTCCCCCATCCCGGGTGAGCGCTCCAGCCACTGAGCTCTAGAGAACGCAGGAGCACCCCCTCCTCCTCCACTGACTGTGTTTGTGAGGCCCCCGAGCTAGGAGGTGCACTCCAGGGCACGCTTTGAGCACGCCTACCGGGTTGGAGCCTGCAGGTGAGCTAGGCAAGGAATGCCTCCTTTGTGAATCCTGCCAGGGCTTAGATTGAGCCAGGACCAAGGCATCTGGCACATGCCCACTGGCCTTAACTTAGGGACCTACCAGGTGAGGTGGCAGCTGAGCGGGGAGGTTGGAGGATCTAAATGCTGGACTTAGGCACCTAAATCTCACTGTGGATCTGCCTGAGCCTCCTTTTCCATCTCGGCAATTTTTCTTGCATTGGTGGGGCAGGCAGGCTGAGTGACTCAGCCACACACTGGGCTGTCGTAGCCAAGGGTGGCTGAGCAGGTGGTCAGAGTCAGAGCTGACCAGTGACCATCTCAATTTACCTTCCTGAGAGAAATAAATGACACATCATAGACATGGAGCAGTAGTTAAGGAGACAGACATGCAGATGGTTGCATAGGGGAATGGACAGACAGACACAACTCACTGACCATGAATTGCATCGATAACAGATTTTATTCATTAGAGAAGAAAAGAAAAACTTTAAACATATAAAATTATAAAACAAATCAAACCTTCCAAAATAAATATGCTGCCGCTCTGTATATATGGAGAGCCAGGCACCGAGCCAGACCTGTTCTGAAAGGCGACTAAGGAAGTCTGATCCCCAAACCCCACAGAGATTTGGTTGCTACAATGCCCATTATATGCCTTTAAATATCCACAAGTCATAAACCATTGAAACCATGGAGGTTGGAGACAGTGATTCCAGCCAAGGGGGAAGGAAACAGAAAGGAGGAGTGTGGAAAGGGAGAGGAGAAGGAAGAAGGGCAGGGAAGAGGTGTAGATGAAGGAGGGCACTGATGGGCTTGGTTCTGGGTCTTCTAGTCCCAGTGAGATTTCTTCACACCTGGGATCAGCCCACTGGGGTGGTTTATTGGGTTGCCAGGGGGCAGAGCCTGGGTATAGCTCATTGCCATGTGAGATGGGAACATGCTGAGTGGAGAGAGATAGGAAAAGAGGGATCACTGTCCCTTCTGTAGGGGGAAGCATCCCTTTCTGAGCTCCTCTGTCTATACCCTCCAACCTGGCTTCACCATTCCCTGTCTGTACAGGGAATCGGCCCGTTCAGAGCTCCCCCATCTATGCCTCACATCCCAGCTATCTCAGTCCCTCTCTGTAGAGGGGATCGCCCTATTCTCAAGCCCCATCCTTTGCCCCAATACAGAGTTGTAAATCCCCTGTATCCTGCTGGCCCCACAAGGCTCTCCAAGCTATTATGCCTCTGGGATCCACTGCGGGGGCAGCAGACAGCAGGATAAGTCCGACCCCCACAGCAGCAGCCGCAGAGGGCAAGAAGCTACCTTTGCACATTCTCTCCCCAATGGCCTCACTTGCTCTGTGTGTGGTAGGCCACAGTAGCTGATGGGTACAGGGTTTTGCGTCTTGCTGCTCACCACCAGCAGGAGTGGGGTCTCCATGAGGATTCTAGGGAAGGAGAAGCTCTGGGGGTACTGTGGAGACAGAGAAGTCAGTCAGAAAGGTCGTTAACTCTGAATCCTACTGATGACTGTTTGCACATAATGGGTTGAAATTTCCCAACCCATTTAAGAGGCAGGGCACATTCCACCATTAGCTCTAGATCCTACTGATGATGATTTCCATTTCATGTGCTGAGGTTTTTAAACCTGCCTAAGGGATCTGGGTTCCCAAATTTAACAGGTGTTGGGAGCCCAAATCCCCTAGGCAGCTGTAAAAACCTGAAAAGTCAGAGTGTCATCCCCCCAACTTCCTACAGAAGACTAAGATGTGCTCTAGTGAGGGAGGAGGTGCCCAGTCTTCCAGCAAGTGTCAAAATTAATTTTTTCCCTGCTATGCACTCCTGTGAAACTAGTGGGCTTCTGCTTCCCTGAATGTGGGGGTGGATAACACCAGGGTAGGGAATTGTGGTCCCCCTCCCTCAATTTAAAGGCACTTCCACCTCTACCCCATAACAAGGGGGCTGGGAAACACACATTGCCTCCACTGTGCAGTGCCAGTCAACAAAACTAACAGAATGTTAGGAATCATTAGGAAAGGGATAGATAACAAGAAAATATCATAATGCCTCTATATAAACCTATGATATGCCGACACCTTGAATACTCATGCAGATCTGGTCGCCCCATCTCAAAAAAGATATATTGGAACTGGAAAAGATACAGATAAGGGCAACAAAAATGATCAGGGGTATGGAATAGCTTCCATATAAGGAAAGATTAATAAGACTGGGACTTTTCAGGTTGGTAAAGAGACAAGTAAGAGGGGATATGGATATGATAGAAGTCTATAAAATCTTGAGTGGTGTGGAGAAAGCGAATAAGGAAGTGTTATTTACTCCTTCACATAACACAAGAACTAGGGGTCACCCAATTAAATTAATAGGCAGAAGGTTTAAAACAAACAAAAGGAAGTACTTCTTCACACAACACACAATCAACCTGTGGAACTCTTTGCCAGGGGATGTTGTGAAGGCCAAAACTATAACAGAGTTAAAAAAAGAACTTGATACATTCATGGAGGATAGGTCCATCAGTGGCTATTAACCAGGATGGGCAGGGATGCAACTCCATGCTCTGAGTGTCCCTAGCCTTTGTTTGCCAGAAGCTGGGAGTGGAGGACAGGGGATGGATCACTTGACGATTGCCTGTTCTGATCATTCCCTCTGAAGCACCTGGCATTGGCCACTGTTGGAAGACAGGATACTGGGCTAGACAGACCATTAGTCTGACCCAGTATGGCCGTTCTTATGTTGTTATGATGACATAGGCCCCAATTCCAGGGTCTGTGGCCCCAACATTCCGGGGACCGTGGTCCTGTAACTGAGGTCAAATGTTCCACACAGGAAGTGATGCAGATAGGAAGTCTTGAGTTCATTCATGCTTCCCACCACTGCAGTGGGGGTGGGAGGAAACAACAGATTGAGGAAGGGGCGTGAGGAAAGAGTGGGGATTAACCCTTTAACTGACGAAGGGCTACAGTCCTGTTTCAACCTGCTATCTCTGGTGACTTCCCATATCCCTCCTCCCCCATGGGGCCAGGCCTATGAATCCCTCCAGCACTAAGGACCAGTGTGAACTGGTGCTGGATGTGGTGGTGCTGGATGTGCGGCTCAGGGATGGCCACCAAATCACCGATGACCACACCCCAGCTCTGCACCATGTTATAGACAGTGACAGCAAAACAGGAGCCTTCGGAGTCAGCCAGGCTGAACGTGCTGCCAGGAAACCAGGCAAGAACATGAGCAAGATGTTGGGACAGGAGTTGAGGTGATGGATGGATGGTGCTGAGGATATATAGGTGGATGGATGGAAGGCCACACCAATGGTCATGAGGATGAATGGATGGACGGATGGCACTGAAGAAGCATGGATGGATGAACGGAGCTTGGGAGTGACCGATGGATAGCAGGGTGGATGGATGGACAGATGGAGATCAAGACTGACAGAGGGATAGCAGGATGGACACGGCTCTGGACTGACAGATGGATAGCAGGCTGGACAGAGCTCAGGACTGAAGGATAGCAGGATGAATGGATGGACAGAGCTCTGGACTGACAGATGGATAGCAGGATGGACGTATGGACAGAACTCAGGACAGACAGATGATAATAGGATGGGCAGATGGATGACGCGGAAGATGGATATATGCCATCAATAGAAAGCACTAAAGATGGATGGACAGGCCGCTACTCACAAGGGCACTTTCTAATCTGTCGTAAGGCTGAAGACCACCCTGCCCAGCACTATGGCCCCAATGTTCACACACAGCTACAGGGCACTCAGGAGCCGATGCTCCAGTGCCACCTTCTGGCCCAAGGACCCCTGGTACCGCCCATCCCCACAGGGGCCCAGCTGGGATGGGTGCAGGCTTCCCAGTGTGCTCTGCAGTTTGTTACCCTTCACTTTGCCCTGCATGGGGAGGAAGGATGGCAGGGTCACTGACTGAGATATGTCTCCAGGTAGTCCAGGCAGGGAAGGGCAGGGAGCAGGGTGGATGCTCTACCGTGTTCTCCAGGAGGCACTCCAGGAAATCTAGGAGTTGCTGCTGGGGCTGCCAGGGTTTGGGCCAGGCTGACTCAAAGGATGCTGCATGGAAAAAACTCCCCAGGGCCTCCGTGTAATTCTCCTCATATTTATGCAGCTGATCCAAGAGAAACACAGCACAATCCTATGCCTACAACAGCAGGGCTTGGAGCCAGGACTCCTGGGTTCTGTTCCAGGCCTGAGGGGGTCTTGTGGGTTAGAGTGAAGGGGCTGGGAGCCAAAAGTTCTGGTTTCTATTCCTGGCTCAAGGTGGAGGTGGGTCCACTGGGTTAGAACAGCATGTGAGGGGAAACAGGATTCCTGAGTTCAGTTCCTGGCTCTGGTAGGGAAGAGGGGTCTAGTGGTTAGACCAGAAAGTAGCAGTGACATACAGACACCCTGAGCAGAGCTCATTCCTTCCAACAGGAGGCAGCAGGCACACAGATAGACATAGACACACACCCAGAGTACATCACAGCTCTTTCTAACTAGACAGCCAAAGAGAAAGCACCTCAACTGAGTCTTGTCCCTGCTTCCTGCAGCTCAGTGCAACTTTAGAACCACATTGGGGCACTGATGCCAGCACTGACATCCAGAAGAGAGCACCCCTACTGAGCCCTCATGCCTTTCAGTCACACTTTCCACTCTCCTCCCTCCCACCTTCTCACTGTAGCTCTGTTGAGGTGCAGATCTGGGTTACAGGATGCTGTATGATCCACCTTTCCTAGTGTGGAGAGGAAAACAATGTCAGAGCACCCCCTACAGAGCCTCCCGCCTGCTCCCTGCAGCACAGCACCTCCAGCGTGGTGCTGGAGCACTGGCACCAGCATTGGCTCCTAAAGAAGAGTGCCCTTTACTAAACCTTCTGTCCCGCTCCCTGCAGAACAGGGCTCCCTTGCAGCCAACAGAAGACAGAGCAGTACTTACTGCCTAGGCATAGGCACTTAGGGCCTGCTGGGAGATATTGGGGTTCTGGCCTGTGTTGAAGAACAGGAGAGGTAGGCATTTCCTAGGATGTCTGTGGCAGAAAGACAGAGAGGTTAGCACTGAGAACAGATGGACAGAGGGCATCAAAGATGAATGGCTGGCTGGCTGGAGGGGTATAGCTGAGGATGGAGGATCGAATGGATGACTACAGATAATGATGGGTGGAGGGATGGCTATAGCTGAAGATGGATGGACAGAAGCATATAGCTGAGGGAGATGGGTGGATACAGCTGAGGATGGATGGAAGGAAGGATGGACAGACGGATATAGCTGAGGATGGATAGTGAGATGGATGGATACAGCTGAGGATGAATGGATGGAGGGAGGGATGGCGGGACATAGCTGAGAATGGATATATCTGAGGATGGAGGGATGGTGGGACATAGCTGCATCTAGACTGTTCTCAGTGGTACTTGATGACAGAACAAGGAGTAATGATCTCAAGTTGCAGTGGGGGAGATTTAGGTTGGATATTAGGAAAAAAAATTTTCACTAGGAGGGTGGTCAAGCACTGGAATGGGTTACCTAGGGAGACGGTGGAATCTCCTTCCTTAGAGGTTTTTAAGGTCAGGCTTGACAAAGTCCTGGCTGGGATGATTTAGTTGGGAATTGGTCCTGCTTTGAGCAAGGGTTGGACTAGATGACCTCCTGAGGTCCCTTCCAACCATGATATTCTATGATTCTATGATCAAGGATGGAGGGTTGAATGGATGGATAGATGGATATATCCAAGGATGGTGAGACATAGCTGAGAATGGATATAGCTGAAGATGGAGAGATGGTGGGAAATAGCTGAGAATGGATATAGCTGAAGATGGAGAGATGGTGGAACATAGCTGCATAGCTGAGAATGGAGGGCTGAATGGAGGGATATCGCTGGGGTATTTTCTCCTCTCCCTAGAGCCAGGTGAAGGGCAGGAAGTTGCAGAGCATGCTGTTTATTGATCATAACAGTCAGCTCTGTGTGTGCGTGTTCCTCTGGCACAGCAGATCCCGAGAGAAACCTCAAGGACCACAGACTCTGATAAGGTACAAAGGCACCCGGCCAGGTTTATTGCCAAACGAAACAGTCTCCAGCTCCCTGGATCAGATGTCTACAGTTCTGCTAGTACATATGTGCTCCCTGACATGGACCGGCTCAGTCAGTGGTGGGAATTACCACTGCCCCCTAGGCCAGACCAAGACAACTACACAGAGGTGCAGTCTTACACACAGGTATAAACAAGTTACACATCACTTCTGATGTATTGAGGTACAACCCCTCTACACAGTATGGTGCCACTTATCACCTTGTACATGTTGGTTCAAGCAAAACAACTCTATCCATCATATTATCCTTTTGACCCTATCTTTAGGATGGGTCAGCATGTTCTATGTGGAATGTGTTATTATCAGAGCATTCTGGTACTATCCTGGCATATGTTTATATCTCTAATGTCCAGTACCTTTCAGGTATGTGTTTTTTTGCAACATCAGTCTTCTTTTTGCCAGCTTATGTGAGCAGGGTCTGCCTTTAGCTTACAGCTTTGCTTTGCTTTATGTTAGCAAAGTCTTAACCATTACTTTAGCTCAGGCCTTAGGCCTCATACCGGGCCTCTGATATAAGGGTTTATGTTTCAGGGCCTCATCTTACTACAGCTGAGTTACTAAAGTCCTCAAATCATAGTTTAAAGCAGCAGTTTTCAAACTTTTTGAGCTGAGCCCCCCCTTTAAGTTACAATTTTGGGTTTTACCCCCCCCAATACCTGCCCCTCTCCCATGAGGTTTTCAGGGTGGGGGAAGGTGGTGCTATGGTCTCTGGAGGCAGAGCGAGAGACGGAGCCAGCACTGGGTGTGCAGGTGTTTACACTGACCCCCAGGCTGGATGGCCTGCTGAGGTGAGTCAGGGATGGAAGTGGCGCTCCCTTTCCAACTCTCCCCCCTGCACGGTGCTGCCCCGAACCCCACTGAATATTCCTTAGGGAGCATGCCCCCCCCCCCGTTTGAAAACCTCTGGTTTAAAGACTTCAAGTTACAGAGAATCCAGCATTTACACTAGTTTAAACCTGCAAGTGACCCATGCCCCATGCTGCAGAGGAAGGCGAAAACCCCCCAGGGTCTCTGCCAATCTGACCGGGGGGGAAATTCCTTCCCAACCCCAAACATGGCGATCAGTTAGAATGGAGGTGGCCAACCTGAACCTAAGAAGGAGCCAGAATTTACCAATGTACATTGCCAAAGAGTCACAGTAATATGTCAGCAGCTCCACATCAGCTCCCCCCTCTCAGTGCCTCCCACCCACTGTCAGGCTAACCGATCAGCGCCTCCCCCTCCCTCCCTGCACCTCCCTATCAGCTGTTTTGTGGCATGCAGGAAGCTATAGGGGGGTGGGGGAAGGAGTGAGGGCGTGGTTGGATCAGGGGAGGAGGTGGGAAAGGGTGGAGTGGGGGCGGGGCCTGTGGCAGAGCCAGGGGTTGAGCAGTGAGCACCACCTGGCACACTGGAAAGTTGGCACCTGTAGTTCCAGCTCTGGAGTCGGTGCCTATACAAGGAGGCGCATATTAACTTCCAAAGAGCCGCATGTTGCTCTGGAGCCACAGGTTGGCCACCCCTGAGTTAGACCCTGAGCATGTGGGCAAGACCCACCAGGCGATACCTAGGAAAGAATTCTCTGTAGTAACTCAGAGCCCTACCCATCCAGTGTCCCATCACCAGCATTGGGGATTTTTGCTACAGGCAGTCACCAATGGGCCACATGCCATCATAGGCAGTCCCATCATCTGTCCATAAACTTATCAAGCTCAGTCTTGAAGCCAGTTAGGTTTTTTCCCCCACTGTTCCCCTGGAAGGCTGTTCCAGAACTTCACTCTTCTGATGGTTAGAAACGTTCGCCTAATTTTGAGCCTAAACTTGTTGAGGGCCAGTTTATATCCATTTGTTTTTGGCGCTTAACTTAAAGTAAATTCTTTCCCTCCCTATTTATCCCTCTGATGTATTTCTAGAGGACAATCCTATCTACCCTCAGCTTTCTTTTGGTTAGGCTATACAAGGCAGGCTCTTTGAATCTCCTCTCATAAGGTAAGTTTTCCATTCCTCTGATAACCCTAGTAGCCCTTCTCTGCACCTGTTCCAGCTTGAATTCATCTTTCTTAAACATGGGAGACCAGAACTGCACACAGTATTCCAGATTAGGTCTCATCAGTGCCTTTTACAATGGTACTAACTCTTCCCTGTCTCTACTGGACATACCTCACTTGATGCATACTAGGACCCTGTTTCCTGTTGCAGGCCTGTTATTTGCACTGATCTTGGGCTGGGGGCTTTAAAAAGCAAAAGGAAAATGACTAAAGCAGCCCAGATGCTCAGAGAGAGGGCACAGAGAAAAGCACATGGAAAAATGGAAAGGCTAAATCACATAAAGGGATTGCAAAAGCAGAAGGCAGTCTAAGGGGGTGCTATACAGCAAAGCTGTGGCGGGGGGATGTCTGTGTGTGCATGGCTGTGTGTGTGCTGGGATCAGTATGTGAGTGTGCAGGAATCAGTGTGTGTGTATCACTATGTATGTGTGCAGAGATCACTCTGTGTGTGTGTGTGTGTAGGGAGCAGCATCTGTGCGTGTCATGTGCTTGTCTTCAGGGATTAGTGTGTGTGTGCACAGTGATCACTGTGTGTCACTATGTGTGCACACAGGGATCACTGTGTGTGACCATTGCTGTGTGTGTGCACAGGGATCACTGGGTGTGTTCATCACTCTGTGTGTGTGTGTGCGCGCGCACACGTGCGCAGGGATCAGTGTGTGTGTGTGTGTGTGTGTGTGTGTGTGTGTGTAGGGAGCAGTGTCTATGTGTCGCTGTGTGTGTGTGTGTCTGTGTGTTTGTGTTCAGGGATCAGTGTGTGTGTGTCACTGCATGTGCACAGAGATCACTGTGTGTTCTCATCGCTTTGTATGTGTCTGTGTACTGCTATGTGTGTGCGCAGTGATCAGTGTGTATGTGTACATTGCTATCGTGCAGGATCAGTGTGCAGGGATCAGTGTGTGTGCTGAGACCAGTGTGTGTGTAGGTGTGTGCACTGCTGTGTGTGCAGGGATCAGTGTGTGTTTGTGTGCAAGATCAGAGTGTGTGTGTCATTGTGTGTATGTGTATGCAGGGATCAGTGTGTGCGCACAGAGATCAGCGTATGTGTTGTTCGTGCAGGGAACAGTGCATGTGTATTGCTCTGTGCATGTGTGTGCAGGGATAGCTGTGTGTGTATGCAGGGATCAATGTGTGTATGCGAGCATTGCTGTGTGTGAAGGCACCAGTGTGTGGGGAGGGGAGAGGAGGGGACTTCTTGCAGAGTTTGCAATGTGGTGGTTTCCTTCTCCCTCCTCAACTATGATTGTCCAGCTCCTCCCCTTCCTCCACCTCTGAGCTTCACCAGAGGAGAGCGGAGCTTGGATAGGGCAGGGACATCTATTGGGCTGGAGGGGGAATGCTATGCTCTGCACACACACAGCCCCTTCACTGCACCCCCCCCCACACACACACGCACTGCTCTTGAACTGCACCCCCCCTTCCACAGCCCTTGCATTGCTCTTCACACACACAGCCCTGATCGCTACACCCCCGCTTCTGCATTGCAACCTCCCACACACTCCCTGCATCGCAACCTCTGCATTCCTCCTCCCCACCAGCCCCTGCATTGCACCACCCACCCACACAACACTTGCATTGGTCCAGACACCTCCCACCTCCCCCCATTTACCAGCCCTCTGCAACCTGACCTGTGGTCTCTACACTGCCCACCTCTCCCACTCCTGGGATCCCTTTTTAATTCCATGCTCTGCTAGGGTTGTCGCCTGTCCAGGTTTTCCCAGGAAAACCCTTTTCCCTTTGTTGAGATATCTGTCCTGGGAAGTCTGTCTGGGTGCTTGGTTTGTGCTATCAGCTGTCCAGTGTGATGGGCTCAGGACCGTCCCAGCTGTATCTAACAGGTGGCAGCCCTACAGATCTTCCAATGATCCTGGGTTTTGTGGGACTGTCCCGCTTTGACCCCAACCCCCTGTCGCGGTTGAAGCGGCTCCTATCCTGTGGGGATGGCTGAGCTTGACTCCCCGCTCTAGGCATTCTGCCTTGATCCCTGGCACATGGGGTTGAAGCAATGCTCATATTTGGCTCAGCCCCGCTGAGGGGGGAGCGAGGGCATGGCCAGGCCAAACACAAACGTTGCTGTGACTCCACACACCAGGAACCAGGGCATAACGCCCAGAGCGGGGAGCTGAGCCCAGCCAGCCCTGCAGGACTGAAGCTGCCACTATAGGGTGAGTATGAGACAGGCTCACTCTGAAACCCACCCCCCCTAACCTACCCTGGGGGCAGCACCTGTCCCTCCAGGGGCCTTCCACCCCAAGGCAGCACCGAGCCCCGGCATCCACAGGCCTCTTTTCCCCTTTGGGCAGCACCCATCTCACTGTAGCCACTTGAAAAATTGGGAGGTATAACCCTACCCCAGCCTGTGCTGCCCAACCCCTCCCCAGGCTGAGCACATCCTGCCATCCACCTCCCCTGATTTACATCCACTCCCTTGCAACCTGGCTGGTGCTCCCCACACTGCCCACCTCCATCTCTGCTGGGATCCCTTTCTGATTCCACCCCCCTGGCCAGCTACCAGGTTCCCTCACCAAGCCTCCCCCTGCATCCCCCCCAGCCTGCACTCTCCACACTGCCCACCTCCGGCAATTTACCGTGCCCCTGCAGCCTGGCCTGCACTCCCCACACCACCCTCCTCCCTGCTACTTGGATCTCTCCCCAATTCCCATTCTTTGCCTGCATGTCCCACACTGCTGTCTCCTCTATTGCTGGGATCCCTTCCCCAGTTTACCACTCCCCTCCCACCTAGCCTGTGCTCCCCACGCCACCTACCTCCCTCATTCTGGGGATCCTTCCCTGATCTCATATCCCCACATCCAACCTGCCTTCCCCACGCGGCCTGCCTCTCCCACTGCAGACATCCTTGATCCAACAAGAACTAGAAACCAAGATACAAAAGATCTTTTTTTTTCCTCTCTTTTTTTGCTAATCCTTATTTCTGAGAGAGGGAACAACCTATTTACAAAAGTCACTTTATACAGTGCACAAATCCATCGGTTGTGAGATGCCAAAACCAACCCTGCTTCTCCCATTGTGGGGCCCAAAGATTTTAAATCCTCATGAACGTGAGGGCTAAATGAATGAGTGTGAACTGAACATGGCTGAACTTTAATGAGGTGGCGGGAATAACTGCAAAGGGAAGGATGAGGTGGAGTGTACTCAGGTGAACACACTGAATAACGCTGAGAAATACAAACACACATATGAACACAAGCATAAATATAGAAGCAAAAATACAATTACACAGAACTATGCATGTACACACCCATGGAGCTACGCACCCTCCCCTATTCAGAGATAAACACACACACAGCAACAGGCACCTACCCACATGTATATCTGTACGCATACACAAGAGAGAAAGACACATTAAAATACACACAGATTTAAGCACACATATTGACTTACACACAGAGACAATACACAGCTATATAGATTTATACACCCATGTATACAGACAAACACACCCACACATAGATTGACCTACATACACACACAGAGGCAAACACACCAGGATACACACATAGATTTGCATGCACACATAGACACACACACACACACACGCACACACAAATACATTCTCTCTCACCCACAGACAACAACAATGAATTTGTAACCTATTAAGCAGAGTACATCAGAACCAGGCCCAGATCCTCAAAGGTATTTAGGTGCCTTGAGGATCTTGGTCCAAATGCGATCGGATACTACAGTCAGAGGGTGTCAATTTTACAATCTGAGAGGGGCAATCCAAGAGTGAGAGATTTACAGTCTGAAGGACAGTCTGTTGGTGACAGATTGTGACAATGAAATTGACACTCAGAGGTGACAGGGCATTACAGATTCGGATGAGAAGTCAAAACAATCTGCCGGTGCCAGTCAGAGGTTGATTACATTACAATACCTAAAAGAAATATCCCATACTGAGGAGAATCTCAAATCCAGACAATATGCATTTTCGCTCTTTCCCCCGCTGACAGATGGGCTGAATTTCCAAGAGGCAAGTGTGGAAGGCACATTACCGGTTATATCCTCTTCATCTTGTAGGCCCTGCTGGCTCCAGGATGTGGCTCCAGCTCATTGCTGGGAGAGGCGAAGGTGAAGAAGCTGTTGCTGGATTCATCCGCAGGTGGGGATGTGGCAAAGAAGGGTTTGAAGTGGAAGTCTCCCTCCCCACACCTGCCCCGGACCGGCGTGGCATCCCCAGGGAACTTGGCAGCATTACCTAGGAAGGGGGTGATACAGGGTCAGTTGGATGCTGGATTCTCTATCAAGATAGACATTAGTGACTACAGTAGTGTGACAATTCAGGGATTGAACACAGAATCTCCAAATCTAAGACCATGAGTGACCACGGCTTGATTTAAATACAGGAGCTAAGGTTGGGTTTGTCACAGGACATGGTGGAATTTGAAGGCTTGATTTAGACCTAAATCCATTAGCCTGGATTCGTAAACCTTTTGATGAGAAGGTACCAGCCATGAAAGAGACAAATGGAACGCTCAAGAGTCCAGCCCCCAAAATTCATGAGATTTGCTTACAAAATCATGATGTTCTTAAAATTATATTATATAAAACAATTCCTTCTGGTTCTGTAGCATTTATTGGTCACAGTTTCCCTCTTTTCTCTGCAACCATGGGGGCTAGGAACTTACCCCTTTTTAAAACACACCAAATGCCCAGAGACTCACAGTAAAGTTTGTGTGTTGGTGATACCACATGGCTAGCTAAGGTTGGAGAAATTACAAGGGATGTTCAAACTTTCGGATTCAGAATGTGAATTAACCCATGTTCTGGAGAAATCCCCTCTGAGGGACGAGAAAGGAGCTTAATCTCCATGGCCCATTCAGTCCATGGTCTCTCCTCTTAGGCTGCCAAGGAGCGGGGCTATTAGTGTGAGTGGGGTTTGATAGATGGACAACTGTCCAAGCTGAGAACCCATCAACTTGTCTCACACAGGAATGTCTAATCAAATATTTCACATCACTTGGAGAGTGACTGCTCTGTGTGAAGCCCTGTGTGAAGCCCTTCTCCTTCAAACACACACACATATTGAAGTTGAAAAAGCTACTAGGGGGGAAGCTGTTCTAGACTTGATTTTAACAAATAGGGAGGAACTTGTTGAGAGTTTGAAAGTAGAAGGAAGCTTGGGTGAAAGTGATCATGAAATCATAGAATTTGCAATTCTAAGGAAGGGTAGAAGGGAGTACAGCAGAATAGAGACAATGGATTTCAGGAAGGTGAATTTTGGTAAGCTCAGAGAGCTGATAGGCAAGGTCCCATGGGAATTAAGACTGAGAGGAAAAACAACTGAGGAAAGTTGGCAGTTTTTCAAAGGGACGCTATTAAGGGCCCAAAAGCAAGTTATTCCAATGGTTAGGAAAGATAGAAAATGTGGCAAAAGACCACCTTGGCTTACCCTTGAGATCTTGCGTGACCTACAAAATAAAAAGGCGTCATATAAAAAATGGAAACTAGGTCAGATCACGAAGGATGAATATAGGCAAATAACACAGGAATGCAGAGGCAAGATTAGAAAAGCAAAGGCACAAAATGAACTCAAACTAGCTATGGGAATAAAGGGAAACAAGAAGACTTTTTATCAATACATTAGAAGCAAGAGGAAGACTAAGGACAGGGTAGGCCCACTGCTCAATGAGGAGGGGGAAACAGTAACGGGAGACTTGGAAATGGCAGAGATGCTTAATGACTTCTTTGTTTCAGTCTTCACTGAGAAGTCTGAAGGAATGTCTAGTATAGTGAATGCTTACGGGAAGAGGGTAGGTTTAGAAGAGAAAATAAGGAAAGAGCAAGTAAAAAATCACTTAGAACAGTTAGATGCCTGCAAGTCACCAGGGCCTGATGAAATGCATCCTAGAATACTCAAGGAGTTAATGGAAGAGGTATCTGAGCCTCTAGCTATTATCTTCGGGAAATCATGGGAGACGGGGGAGATTCCAGAAGACTGGAAGGGGGCAAATATAGTGCCCATCTATAAAAAGGGAAATAAAAACAACCCAGGAAACTACAGACCAGTTAGTTTAACTTCTGTGCCAGGGAAGATAATGGAGCAGGTAATCAAAGAAATCATCTGCAAACACTTGCAAGGTGGTAAGGTGATAGGGAATAGCCAGCATGGATTTGTAAAGAACAAATCGAGTCAAACTAATCTGATAGCGTTCTTTGATAGGATAACGAGCCTTGTGGATAAGGGAGAAGCGGTGGATGTGATATACCTAGACTTTAGTAAGGCATTTGATACAGTCTCTCATGATATTCTTATAGATAAGCTAGGAAAGTACAATTTAGATGGGGCTACTATAAGGTGGGTGCATAACTGGCTGGATAACCGTACTCAGAGAGTAGTTGTTAATGGCTCCCAATCCTGCTGGAAAGGTATAACAAGTGGGGTTCCACAGGGTTCTGTTTTGGGACCGGTTCTGTTCAATATCTTCATCAACGATTTAGATGTTGGCATAGAAAGTACGCTTATTAAGTTTGCGGACGATACCAAACTGGGAGGGATTGCAACTACTTTGGAGGACAGGGTCAAAATTCAAAATGATCTGGACAAGTTGGAGAAATGGTCTGAGGTAAACAGGATGAAGTTCAATAAAGATAAATGCAAAGTGCTCCACTTAGGAAGGAACAATCAGTTTCACACATACAGAATGGGAAGAGACTGTCTAGGAAGGAGTATGGCAGAAAGAGAAATAGGGGTCATAGTGGACCACAAGCTTAATATGAGTCAACAGTGTGATACTGTTGCAAAAAAAGCAAACATGATTCTGGGATGCATTAACAGGTGTGTTGTAAACAAGACACGAGAAGTCATTCTTCCGCTTTACTCTGCGCTGGTTAGGCCTCAACTGGAGTATTGTGTCCAGTTCTGGGCACCGCATTTCAAGAAAGATGTGGAGAAATTGGAGAGGGTCCAGAGAAGAGCAACAAGAATGATTAAAGGTCTTGAGAACATGACCTATGAAGGAAGGCTGAAGGAATTGGGTTTGTTTAGTTTGGAAAAGAGAAGACTGAGAGGGGACATGATAGCAGTTTTCAGGTATCTAAAAGGGTGTCATCAGGAGGAGGGAGAAAACTTGTTCACCTTAGCCTCCAATGATAGAACAAGAAACAATGGGCTTAAACTGCAGCAAGGGAGATTTAGGTTGGACATTAGGAAAAAGTTCCTAACTGTCAGGATAGTTAAACACTGGAATAGATTGCCTAGGGAAGTTGTGGAATCTCCATCTCTGGAGATATTTAAGAGTAGGTTAGATAAATGTCTCTCTGGGATGGTCTAGACAGTATTTGGTCCTGCCATGAGGGCAGGGGACTGGACTCGATGACCTCTCGAGGTCCCTTCCAGTCCTAGAGTCTATGAGTCTATGAGTCTATATGTGCCTCCTCCTGTCCTATAGCATGGGGGGAGAGTTCAGTCTCTATAGCTCACTAAACCCTTGTCCCCTCCACTAATAGTGTCAGTGTAGTCACTCCTATTGCCTGCCTTTGCAACCTCTGTGAGTAGTGAAATGAGAACTCTCCACAGATCTTACCCAATGGGAAGCCAAAGACAGCAGGCTGAGGCATCATGGGAGGCTTGTGGGCAGCCTCCTGATTAGCCATGGCAATGTTGCGCAGACGGAGGCTGTCATAGAGGCCCTGGAGCTTCTGGTACTGTCGATTCCGCTCCATGAGCTTCTCAGAGAGCTCGCTGAACTTCTTCTTGTACTCCTCCAGCATCTTCTTCAGGGAGGAGACCTCGCTTTTCATGGAGGTCAGTTCCATGTCCTTGCTCTGCAGCTGCTGAGTGTACACCTTCTCTATCTGCTTCAGGTGTCCCTCAGCCTTGCTGTAGGTGTATTCCTGGTACAGGTGCTCCTGGTGAACCTGCCATGTGGAGATTATGACAGGTGTGACAGGCTTCTTTGACCACTAATTGTCAAAGGAAACTGAAGTCACTGCATCTGAGATATCGTAGCATGACTACAGTGTACCAGAGGAAGAGTGGTCTGGAGTTAAGGCACTGGACTGGGACTTATGAGATCTGGATTCAGTTCCCACTGCTGCCACAGTGACTTTGGGTAGATCACTTATGTCGATATTCTCAAGAGGGACCACAAATTTAGGATTGCCAACATGAGACATCTACGGACTGATTTTCAGATGTGCTGAGCACTCCACACTCCAGCTGAAGCTGATAAGAGCTGTGGGGTGCATAGTGTGATGTTATTGACATACACTGTGACTGTATAAATCCTTGTTGCAACCAGGGTCCTATGATTCCACCAGGTCTTGTACAAGGAGGCCAAGTGGGGTGTCTATGGAAAGGTTGTAGTCTGCTGGTTATGATTATGTTATCTGATTGTGTGTATCTTTTTTTTTTGTATTCAAAGTTATGAATATTGACTATGTACTTGTTTGGTTCTAAGTAGCCTCAGTGAAGCATTTGGTCAGCTTCTTTGGAAAGGACTATTCTCAGTAAGTGCCCAATCAAGAAACACTTAACTAACAATGGATTTTGTGAGGTGCCAATCCACATCTGAGCTTTCCTGGGAACATTCACACTCACATGTAAAGAATGGTGTCGGCATGCAAAAAGTGCATCATTCATAGACATGTGACTTGCCCAGGTGACTGCAAACTCCATCTTGATGAGGGAATTTTACACAGCAGAACAAAGGGGTTTCCACCCGCAAGAGAAAGACTATATAAGGCCCTGAAAACCCCTCCATTTTGTCTTCAGCTAGCTCAAAAGATAGCCTCTCCAAAGACATGCTTGAAAGAAACAGGAACAAAGGACAGTAGCTACGGGGGTGGGAGGGTGGGGGGTTGGGGTGAGTAATTGCTGGACCCAGACTAGAAAGGAGTCTAGTCTGTAAAAGAAGCAGATTGGAACACCTCTGAGAGTGAGATTTACCTGCATTTAGTTTCCTACTGTGTTAGCCTTAGATTTGCATGTTTTTGTTTTATTTTGCTTGGTAATCTACTTTGTTCTGTCTGTTATTACTTGAAAACACTTAAATCCTACTTATTATACTTAATAAAATCACTTTTTGCTTATTAATTGACCCAGAGCAAGTCATTAATTCCTGGGAAAGCAAAAAACTGTGCATCTCTCTCTATCAGTGTTATAGAGAGGGTGAATAATTTATGAGTTTACCCTGTATAAGCTTTATACAGACTAAAACGGATTTATCTGGGCTTCGGATCTCGTTGGGAACTAGGTATCTGGGTGCTAGAGACAGAAGAACTTTTTAAGCTGTTTTCAGTTAAGTCTTCAGCTTGTGGGGGATGTGGTTCAGACCTGGGTCTGTTTGTAGCAGGCTAGCGTGTCTTTCTCAACAAGACAGGCTACTGAAGTCCCAAGCTGGCAGGGAAAATGGGCTCAGAAGTAGTCTCAGCACATCAGGCGGCAGTCCCAAGGGGGTTTCTGTGATTCAACCTGTCACACACAGCATCTCTGTAAATCAGGTCATATGGGTCTCATGTTGAGCACTTAAATGTGAGGCTCCTAAAATTAGTGGACACTTAAAAATGTTGCTTTAATGTCCGTACTTCAGTTCCCTACATGTAAAATGGAGATAGTAATAGAGACATACTTCTCCTTGAGGATAATTCATGAATGTTTGTGAGGTGCTTTGATACTGTTGTGATGTAAGAAAGAAAGAATGTATAGCAAAGATGGAGAGAACTTTCCACGGTGACAGATGAGAAAGAGAGGAATGGCTAATAGAGTGATAATGTTTTACACTGACAGTTGGACAGAGAAGGAGGGAGGGAGAAGTGCAAATGCCACACTCCGGTGATTTTGAACCGGAGAGTGAACCTTCTCTGTGGTCCTAACAAAACCAAACAATGGGATTTCTTAATCCTATTCCATTCCCTTTGGCTCCTTTCCACAGTTTTCAGGCCAAAAAATATAGCATGCTGGCCCTCCCTTTGGAGTCACCTAGGTTTCAGCTCTGCCCTCAATGTACGAGATATAGGTAGCCATAAAGACTGAATTTTGGATTTTTCATTCCTTTAACAAACAAAATCTCTTCTCAATTATATTTTCAGAGACACTTTTGAAAGTGTCTACCTATCCTAGGACATCATGCTGATTCCCCACCTGGGGTGGATTTACCTGGTATGTCCAGAAGGAGAGTGCGCGGGAGCTGATGTCCAGCACAGTCTCTGGCCGAAGTCCAGCCAAAACCATGGCCTTGTGTTCTTCAGAGGGACTTAGCTCGGTGCGAACAATGTCTAGCTTGCCAGAGAGGGCACTGTTGCAGGCAGGACAGACTGCTGGTGAACGGCTGAATTCCCCACTACCATGCTGGTCACAGAAGATGTGTGAGCAAGCCGTGACCCAGGCATAGCCTGAGAGCTTGACACGGCACTTGCGGTAATTGCACAGCAACATATCCTCACACACGGACATTTCAATGGAGCCAATAGCAAGGGTGTTGACTCCAAAACAAATACCCCCTGATGGAAAGGAATCTGCCACTCACCACACCAAACCTATAGAGCAAAACAAACATACAAGCTGGGATTCTTAAAGGGGCATAAAAGAGTTAGGTGTCCAACTCCCATTGAATTATGGGACTCAGGCATCTAACTTCCTTATGCTGCATTATAAATTCCACCCTAAAAGCTGAAGTGGAAACATTGACACTTTTATGCAGCATCAAAATAACCAGTTGGATATTTTTCTTCAGAAACCTGTTGCCTCTGTGAAGAAAAAAATGGCCCAATTTTCAAAAGTGGTGGCAACCAAAATCCTACATTTGGCCACTAAAACGGACACTGGATACTTTAAAGGGCTATTTGGGGAAACTCTAAGTGTCAATCCTCATTTTGGAGTTCTGGACAACCCATGTGTGAAATCGGCCATGTCCCTTTAGGAGGTGACATTTCTTCCAGTCTAGTTAATATTTTGAAGGGGCAACTTTAATTCTTTTAATAGTGTCCAAAAGCCACATTGGGAGAGTCCTGTGCATGTCAGTGGTGATGGAGTAGCACGGTTGCCAGAGATGCCCAGCTTTTGGGTATGTGCTTATCCAGCTTTTTACTTCTGCCAATGCACATGGCGCCTACAGTGTGCCAATGCAAGTTTGGCCTGTATTAATACCAAGGTGTTAGAGCAGGGTGGGGCTGGGAGTTAGGACTCCTGGGTTCTGTTCCAGTTGTGGGAGAGAAGTGGAGTCTAGTGGTTAGGAGTCAGGACTCCTAGTTTCCATCTCCTCTTCTGCACAGGCAGTAGAGTCTAGGGGGCTGTGGGAGGCAGGACTACTGGATTCTATTCCCAATTCTGAGAGAAGCCTGTTTTCTAGTGATTAGAACAGGTGGGACTAAAATTAAAGCTCCTGCCGTTGCTTCCCAACTCTGCCGTAGTTTCACTTTGCAGTGTTGTTGTAGCTATGTTGGTCCCAGGATATTAGAGGGACAAGGTGAGTGAGGTGATATCTCTTTCACCAACAGAGGCTGGTTCAATAAAAATAAGTTTTTGAGCTTGGTCCAGGTCTGGTCCAGAAGAGCTCTCTCTATCTCAAAAGCTTGTCTCTTACACAAAAATAAGTTGATCCAGTAAATGCTATCACTTCACCCACCCTGACTCTCTATAGCTTCATTTTGTGATCTTGGGCTAGTCAATTGTGTGTGCAAGTTTTGAGGGGGAACTATATGGCTATTAAAGCTACTACTTCCAAAGTGTACTTGTAGTTTTCTGCAAGGCTTTCAGTGCAGGTTTGGGGTGCACCAATGGCAGTTTCACAGGTGCTGGTAGAGGGATTATTTCCATCTGCCATTATAGGCTATGACATGGGCCAACACGGATTTCTGTTGTCCCACCAATACAGGTTTAGTGAATACCAATGGTGTCTGGTCACACATCTACACAGGATTCCTTGCTTTGGATGATGCACCTTTTGACAATGCAACTATGCCATGTTTTCCTGCCATTGAGCGTGTGGTGTTTGCCGACAGATTACTGCCATGAGTCCATATGGTGGATTTTTATCCCATGGCAATATTGGGACTTTCTATCTGCTAATGTGAGCCTGGCTGACACCAGTGTGTTTTTTGGTCATTAAAGTGGCTTGTTATGGCATCCACCGACACTGGCTTGGCATGAGCCAATATCGCCAACATCGCCATAGCACAAGCATGAAACGTGCCAAAATGGGTGCCTCGCAGCTCTGATAAAAGGCTATGTGGGATTAGTAGGCACCCTATTGGCGTTTTTACGAGTGTGTGTACAGGGTGTGTGTGGCAGGGGTTGCCCCATTGGCTTTATCAGAGCCACTGAACCACAAACAGCCCCATTTTATAAAATGGTGGCTGTACCTTCGTGCCTTGCAGGGTGAATTTGACACACGTTTATATTTGGTGGAAAAAACTGACATGGGGTGTGGGGAGGGGCTAGTATCCCCCAAAATGTGGTGGCTACTCGCTCATTCAGCCGGAAACCACGCAGTGGTTAAAAAATATCCGTTCGGGCAGGGAAAGGGCGGGAAAATAACCCCCTCTGGCGCGTAAATCTGTCTCTGCGCATGTGCCGCTGCTTCTATCCGCTTCCCCCTCCCCTCGCCGAGGAGCGTTCCGGCCCCGGCCCCGCCCCCGCTCCCTCCCGCTCGAACCCGCCAACAACAGCGGCGCGCGACAGCTTCACCCTTCAGCGTCCCCAAGAGTCTCGCGCCGCCCGCCCTGCCCAAAGCCCTGTTTGAGGGGAGGGCAGGGAAGGAGAGTGAGACGTACCATTGTAGAGAGAGGGGGAAAGGACTAGGAGCTGAGGAGGCGCAAAATCCATCTAGTTCTTGAGGCATGAAGACAAAATTCGCTACAAAATATGTTGACTAGAAGCTGGTATCCCAAAATGCGCCAAAAAGGGTCTCAGCTTGTTTACACAAAACAGCCCCCTTCTGCGGAAATGGTTTGGTCCGAAAGTCCCTCCCTTGCTTCTCTGCACAGCCACTGGCGGGGGGGGCGGGGCGCTATGACGTTGTGGAGCGAGCGGCCGCAGCGCCGCCTTCCCTGCCAAGCCCAGGCAGAACTGCGTGCTGCTGCTGAGCTAGTGCCCAGGCCCCATGTCACCATGGCACCTCCCCCCACCCCTGGCTGCCCGACCTGCTGCTGCCAGCCCCACGTCAATGGGGCACCCATGATGCACCCGCTGCCTAACCCATATCACCAGTGCACCCATGCACCCCCTGCCTGACCCACATCATCAGGGCATCCACCTGCCCGAGCCATGTCAACAGGGCACCCATGCACCTACCCACCCACCCGCTGCCCAACCCATTTCAACAGGGGAGCCACGCATCCACTCCTGATCCACGTGAAAATGGCACTGACACATCCGCTCCCTGACCTGCATCGAAATAGCATCCAGTTTCCCCATAAAGCCATGTCAAAAATGGTACCCACTGCAACATTTTTCAAAGTGGTACCCAAGGCTTCCCCCACATCCCACCTCCACCCTATCTCAAAATGATACCAATGAGATTCCAATAAAAACTGTCAAAAAGACACCCAACATCCCACCTCTCAACCTCTATCAAAATGGCACCCCATAGGTTCCCTATAAAAACCACATCAAAATGGCACCCACATTGCCCTCTCAACCCACATCAAAACAGCACTGTTAGGATCCCAACAACAGCCATGTCAAAATGGTGCTCATCTGCATGTTAGGGGCAATACATGAGCAACCAGCTTTTTATTGACTCTACCCTGCCTCCTGCACTGATGGGAGATGGTGCTGCTGGAAGGGGCCAGCTTTGAACTTGTGACACCTGGTGATTTTACACTCCATTTCCCAGGATGCTAAAAGACATCCCTGTTTGTACTGGTCTCACCCCTCCCAGCCCCACCCAAATAACCATGCCATAAAATAACTACTCATGGATTCAACTACTCCCACTGCTAACTGCAAATCTTACCAGCTGGTTTGGGGGCTCAATACTGTTATATTTGGATTATTTCATTAATTTGGATTTAACTTGGTGGCTTCTATATTTCATAGCTTCTGTAGGCTCAGCTTATTGCACACATCAGGGACGCCCTACATCCCTCCATTTTCCCCCTGCCAGCAGCAATGGGTACATCCCTATTCCCACTTACCCCCATGCCAAGGTCCCCAAAGTTACCATGTGACAGGGGTTCTGCATGCTCTCATCTCTCTATAGCAGGGTCCCTCAATTTCCCCCTGCAATTGCAGGGGCTCTCCCTGCACCTGATACCCCTCTATGCCAGGAGTTGTGTGCCCCCTTTCCCCAAACTGGATTTGCCCCACTAGGTTCTGAACACTCCCACTTCCCCTTCCTCCCCGCCCATACCAGGGGTTGTGTGCATGCCCCCCCCTTCCCCTATTATTGGTCTATGAGAAGCTATTTAGGGTGTCAAATGTTAAATTCTGGTGGTAGGACACACAAATAAGCCAGGGGTATTGTTATGATGGAAGGGGTTAATGGCTTCCATCAACCAGTTCTTTAGTCTATAAACAACTGCAGAGTTGCTTGAAGCAGCAGCTGTGCTAAACAGCTGGCAAAGGCTCCATGTGTCAATCCGTCCCTCCTTCCATTTTCCCCAAAAATGAACAGGTTGCTGGCCCTCACCACCTCAAACATTCCCACAAAAGTTGGAAATGATTGCATGCAGTGTTCAAAAGTTATCACATAGCATTTGTGTATTTGTCTGTACATATGTAATCAGAGACCTTCACCTAGTTAAAAAGCAATCACGTTAAAAGAATAAAATTGCAACTTCTCCCATAATATGGAGTACAAATAAAAATAAAAATTGGAGAATTACAGATTTTTAGGATTCATGCTGGTTTAATGTTAAATATAGGATTCTGGGGAAATGCTTGTTTCTTATGTTCAGCTGAAACCCCAAAAGCTAGTTCAAACTCTTGATAACCAAATGGCTCACGTTTTCTGAGGGCTGGTCTACACTAGGGATGAAATCGATCTAAGATACGCAACTTCAGCTACGTGAATAGCATAGCTGAAGTCGAAGTATCTTAGATCGAGTTACCTACCGTCCTCACGGCGCGGGATCGACGTCCGCAGCTCCACCTGTTGACTCCACTACCGCCGTTCTCATTGGTGGAGTTCTGGAGTTGAGAGGAGCTCGTTCGGGGATCGATATATCACATCTAGATGAGACGTGATATATGGATCCCTGAGAAATCGATTGCTACCCACCGATACGGCCGGTAGTGAAGACGTAGCCTAAGATGGCCCTGGTTTTGAGGGTCCAGCTTGGCATCTCTGCTTGTGACACTGAAAATTTGTCCTGACTTCAATAGAACTCTCCTGGTTACCTAAACTCAAAACCACATGTTGCTGAATTTGGTTCACATAGCATTGCCTCTCAGCTCCATCTCTCTCACTGTCTCCCAGTTGTTCAGCACAACAGCTGCAAGATGTAGCAGGACTGCAGTGGTGGCCCCTAGGTCAATGGGAAAGGATCTACGTCTGTTTATTTGGAGTGAAGAGAAAACAGGATGATAGAGGATGCCAACATTCGAAGCATGAAATAAAGGTCTGAGCTGGTGTTAGAGGAGCGAGTGTGCACCTGCAGGGTGGGGGAGACATGGTTTAAATGCATTTAGGTTAAGATTTTCAAATCTATGGGATTTGCCTGTTAAATTCCCCATTATTTTTTAAATGGGAACCGGGTGTCCAAATCCTGAGTGCATCTGAAAATCTCAGCCTAACCTAAATGGTGTTGGTAGTAGAAGACAGATAGTGGACATAGTGGAGTCAATTCATGGAAGAATGGAAAGTAATTTTGGACACAGCAGTAAATAGATCAATGTTGGTTAACATCCTGATCCTCAATTTTGTACAAGTGCATAGATACTAGTGACTAGGAGTTTTACAATATCTGTTCAGATATTTTTCTCAGATATGAGATCAAGCCCTAGCTTATTTTAAGAAAGGGCAACTGAAAATTGCAATGCATTAAAGATGGGATTTTCAAAGGAGCCTAAAGCAGCATGGCATCCAGCTCCCTTAAATCTCCTATGAAAATCCCAACTACAGCCACTATTGACCTGGGCTGAATTCAGACCAGTGGATTAGAGTTGAGAAAGCTCCATTTCCCCCAGTTCTACCACTGCACCCTTTTGTACAAATAACACCCAACTTTTACACATCCATTCAATCTAGTTTTATTATTTATCCTGTTTTTAGTATAGTCTTTCCTGGACATAACTTCAAAGAGTCTTTGTGATGCAGATCGGAGATGGTGCAAATCTTTTAATCTTCAGGCCCCAAATTCTCTCTTACAGTTGATGCTGGTGGAGAGAAAGATACATTTTCCTTTCCTTTAAGGCTCATCTCAAATCATCCCTGTAAAGATAAAGGTTCACAGTTGCAGAATGCAGCACACAGTTGTGTCTTGGAAACCCAGTTGGTGCACTGAAACTAACTCCTCCCAGTTGAGGACAGCATAGCTCCTAGTGCCTCAGTGCAGGCTATCTTTCAGCTCACATTGAAAATTACTATGTGGTTACTATAGCCCACTGCCTAAAGTTTACAGAGCAATATGTACAGAGCAGGTTGTTTTTAAATCCTATTTCTGTCCCCAGAGTCCAGTCCCCGTCTGCCTCTGAGTATCTGACCCCGCAAAATTCAGAAGGTGCTAATGGACAGCCAAACCCATCCAAGAGCACCCTGAGTGAAGAAAGGCCAAGTTTAATCTGCGATGACACAAAATCCCACTGCCCATGGCTCGTGGCAGCAAGAGGAACGGTCATCTTGGCCACTCTTCCTTAAATGAACAGCTCTGAGAGCAAGAGGACTCCCTAGAAAGAACACCCGTGAATTTCCCCAAATAGCAAACCTTTACTAAGCAGTTACCTCAGTAAAGTTCTGCAGCAGGGAGTTCCCGTTCATATGTGCAGAAAGATATGGCTTTCTGAAAGCACCTGCAGCTTCAGGCACTGAAAGGCAGCCTGGCAATGTTTGGAAGATCAGTTCAGAGACTGTTTGTCACTGAATGAGTTCTGAATGAGGAATGCATGATGCACCCTATGCCAGACATTTGTTAACTGCTGGAAAACTATGTCTACCATAGTACCCCTTTTTTGTCCCACACCTTCCTCGATGGTGATATTGGCTGGGGGTACCAATTTGGGACCACACTAAGAAACTGGATGGATACAAACTTCCTGCAGCACTTACATCTGTGATTCCTATAAGGGATCCAGGGTGAGGAGGGAGAAGCAAAACCAGCCAATCTTGTCTTCAGAGTTCTTGCCCCTACAGAAGCAAAGAGGAATTATTTCCAGGTCATGACCTTATTTATTAAAAGAGCATGCTACCAGCTAAAGGGAAAACTCACTTCCTTGTATCTCTGTTCTTTCTTCATTTGCACAGAAATCAGATCCATGTTTCTGAAGAGATCCCCTGGATCTGCTACTTATTCCCCTCACTGTCTGGGACTTTACATATGGTTGCATTGGAAACCATTAGAACATCAGTTTCTCCCCCCCAAATCAGACTTCAGCTACAGGTGTTTGTTTCATTAGTCTGCTCAGGGCATGTGTGTAATCAAGGTAAATCAGGTGAAACACGGACTGAACATGCAGTTCATCACAGCAGACCCCTCCTAGTCCTAAAAGTGGCAATGTGGTTGCCCCTCCCACACAAACCACCACGACTCTGAGACCTCAAGTGTTTGAGAATTTTAGCTGCTTCCTTACCCAACTTCCTCACGTTGCAACATGGACTCCCTGGCTTCCCAACTTCACCTGAAAGACAGATAAAATCCCTGCATGCATAAACAGGGGAGTAGCTACTAGAAGCAGGGAGGTGATTTTATCCCTGTATAAAGGCACTGGTGAGTCTGATACTGGAATACCACATCCAGTTCTGGTGTCCAGATTTTAAAAAGGACATTGAAAAACTGGAGAGGGTTCAGAAATGAACCATAAAAGTGATTCAGGGGCTGGAGAAAATGCCTGATAGTGAGACTTAAGAAGTTCAATCTGTTTAGTTTAAATCAAGAAAAAGAAGCTTGAGAGAGGTGACCTGATTACAGCGTACAAGAACCTTCATGGGGAGAAAATACAGGGTCCTAAAAGACTCTTTTAATCTAGTGGAGAAAGGCAGAACAAAACCAATGTCTGGAAGTTAAAGCCAGGCACATTCAAATTAGAAATAATGCACACATTTCTAACAGCAAGGGTGACTGAACAAACTCCCAAGGGACGGTAGATGCTCCATTCCTTGCTGTCTTCCAATCCAGACTGAATTCTCTGGCCAGTATTAAACTGGAGATCAGACTAGGCAATCTAACAGTGCCTTCTGGTGTATGAAGATCTGGCTTTTCAATATGGCCATACGAGCAGCTGCTAAGGGCACAGCAGTTACAGACAAGGAAATGGCACAGTGAAGTTACCTGGAGACGCTGTGAGGCGAGGGCTAGTGCAGGGAACTATTTTAAAGGACCATGCAGGGAGAACGGCTGAGTTTTAGAAAGGGGAAGGAGTCAGGGAGTCATAGTGGGGGTTACTAGGTGATGTTCTATGCCCCCCTACAATGCAGGAAGTCAGACTAGATGGCTATAATGGTCTTACACCTCCTGGCCTTAAACCTTGACCCCATCTACTATGGGAAATGCCCAGATTTCACTGCAGGCCTGAAATGGAAGCCACACAGGGAGTTAATGCCTCTCTCCTTCCCTGGTGTAGTGGGGTCTGCTGAGGGCACCTGTGGCATCAGGGTGGATCAGGTGAAAGATCGACTGAACATACAGTTCATCACGGCAGACCCCACCCACGCCCTCAAACCCAGCTGCAACATCACCAATGGCAAAAACAGGGGTCTCATGGGTCTGAGAAGAAACTTCTTGTAGGCTGTGTCTCCCCTTCACACCCACCCTCAAGATAGCCCCCATGCATCCAATTATGGGCTGTCTCATACAGTAGCGCACTTCCTTCAATACTAAGTGTCTGTCCAAGGGGCACTCATTGTGCCACAAGAACGAGGACCTTATCCCCAATATTTCCAGAGTCTGAGACATAGGAACATAACTCTCACCATAGAAAGTGAAGGATTAAAAAGTGCCTCAAGCACAGGGACAGTTGTGTGGTGACGGTTCTGGACTGGGACATCTGGGCTAGTTCTCAGCTCTGCCACAGACTCCCTGGGTGACTTCAAACAAATCCTTTTCAATCTCAGATTTGGGTACCTAACTCCAGTGGGCTCCTTTGAAAATTTCAGTCTTCAGCTCTCTGTACCTCAGTTTCCCATCTGCAATGCTGATACTTCCTCTTTTCCATCCTTTATAACCTAAAGTAGACAAAGCCAACAAAAATCTTTGGGACAGGGATGGTCTCTAATAAAGTGTCTGTACAAACCCTAGCACAGGCTACAGTGTCATACAACTAATAAAACAGTGGATGGAACCATCAAGTCAAGCATCCTGCCTCTAGCAACACATCCCTGGCTACTTCCTAAGAGACCAGAGCAAGCCCTGAAAGCACAGGAGCCGATTATCTTTACCTCAGCTCAGGTAGGCCATAAAACCACTCAGTCCCTTTTCTTCAAGACCCTACTCAGTTGGAGGCCCTTCCCCTACTGTCCTTGGGGCTCAGGTCCAGGATGTTTCATTACAGACCATTTTCAAGATTCAGTTACAGTACTTAATTTTTCCACTTCAGCCCCGATCATTTCATGGGGGTGGGGAGTCAGTCTTCGTCCTCAGCCTCTCCATAATCTGAAATGGGCAAAGAAACATTCATAAGAGTGCGACCAACACAGCCTCTTCCTCTCTCCTACCGTAGCAGCTACACCAGAGATCAGAGTTGCCACTGGATGCATCTATACCTGATTCCCAGCACACCACAGTCCAGTTCTACGGGAGCGTATCTAGGCAGAAAGAGATAACACTATACATAGAGGGGAAAACAGCAGGAGTAAAAGGAAGTCACTTCTGGGGTGGATGGAGGCAGCGAGCACAAAGTGCAACAGGAAAAGGGAGGGGAATATTTTAGCGGACAAGTGGGTAAGCTCCCTCCTGATGCTTACAGAAGATCACATGGCACTTTTAACATCCACAGTGAGCACGCAGGATCTCAAATTTTGTTAAGGCCTCAAGCAAAAGACCAAACAGCTTCAGACAGAAAGCATTAATTTATCTGCAGTGGCAGGAGAAAGAGCTGAACCAGTCCTGGACACTGAGAATTTAAAATCTGAAGGCCTCAAGACATGTGAAGCCACAAGTCACTCCTACACTCCACTGCCACAGCTGAACGTTGGATTAGTCAACACAGCAGGTAACAGATACTTTGATCAAGTCAGAGTTGAAAAACATCTGCTACATTACAAAGACCAAAGCTGAATTTTTGACACACCTCAGCTTGCACTATTTGGGGGAAGGGAAATAGATCAGGGCAGGATTAGGCCTCCCAGACCACCTAACAGGAATACCCTGGAGTCCTCTCTCCAGGTTGGAAATTTTAGGTCTTGCTAAAGCACTTGGAGAGGTAGTCAAATAGAACCCAGGAGTCCTGACTCCCAGTCCCCCTTCTCTACAACTAGAAGTGATTCCCCTTGCTCTAACCACTAGTCAACACTCCCCCAGAGTTGGGAATAGAACCCAGGAGTCCTAACTCCTAGCCCCCTGTTCTAACCCATTATAGTTGCCCCTAGATTTTGACAGTTTTGCTGTTATGTAGTATTTAACCCCTTGGGCAGGCATTATTCTCCATTTCTCTGTAAAAAGCCAATCTCTTACCAGCTCACTGAGTCACATATCTGGAACGTGGCATTTCTCCAAAGCAACTGTTTCCTCCCAGCTCATCAATTCCATTTTCAGCCTAAAATGAAGAGATATCAACAGTGGTTTAGGAGACACAGAGCAAAACATGGCAACCAGACCACATCCAATCCTGACATAGCTATGTCAGAAAATTGATTTTTAAGAGTTACAGTAGAGACAGGATTGTAAAAGCCTCCACAGCAGGATATTCCCACCTTTAGGAGTAAGCAGCAGCAAGTCACCAATAATGCAGAAGCCATAATCACTAAAATTAATACAGTAATAAGCGTTTGTCCTTCTCTAGCTCCTTTCTTCCAAAAATCTCCAACAAAGGCTTTCAGAGGAGTCTAAGGGAATTAGGACCCCTTAGGCTTCTCTGACAATCCCAGTCCAAGTGCTTTACAAATATTAAGTCTCATCCACCCTATGAAATCAATATCATTCCCACTGTATAGCTGGGGAAACTAAGGCACAGAGTGGCAAATCACTTGCCTAAGGTCATACAGTGAGAGGCAGAGCCATGAACAGAACCAAATAAAGGTCAATCTCAATTCGCCTGTCTCTAATAAGTAAGCCCCACCTCCTCCCAGCACCAGAAACAGAGCTCCCATTATCAACTATCTGAGCACCTCACAATTTCTTCCTGATGATGTAGGGCACTGCTATTATCCACATTTTACAGATGGGGAACTGAGGCAGAGGGACAGTTTTTTAAATGTCTGTGGGCACCTAAAGAGGCAGATTAAAATCAGTAGGGGTTAGGCACCTAGGCACTTCTGAACATCTCACTATGCATGGCGGGAGGGATAGCTCAGTGGTTTGAGCATTGGCCTGCTAAACCCAGGGTTGTGAGTTCAATCGTTGAGGGGGCCATTTGAGGATTGGTCCTGCTTTTGAGCAGGGGGTTGGACTTGATCTGCTGAGGTCCCTTCCAACCCTAAGAATCTATGATCTGCATCTTTAGGTGCCCAAGTACCTACAGAAATCTGGCCCAGAGAGACTAAAACTTGCACAAGGTCACACAAGAATTTTGTGGGGGAGCAGGATATTAAGCCCATGTCTCAAATCCCAGGCTAGCACCCTAATTGCTGGTGCATCCTTCCTCTCAGCCAAAAGGCTTTACACTTCCAGTCCCAGCTCTTCCTGATTTACTTTGGAATTTTTAAAACTAGACTGAACAAAGTGATAGAAAGCAGACTGTAGGGAACAATCCTGCACTAACCCCAAGACGACAGGCCTGTTAGGCCACACATTCTACCTAGCTCTAACCTTCTGTGTTAGAATAATCCTTAACTGAACCCATTACTGCCCTGAATCAGCCTCCAGACTTTATCCCACTGCCTCACTTGCAGATCCAACCCCTAGAGCAGGGCAGAGAACCTTTCTGTTAAAGCCCGGCTGCTTGCAGCCTATGGCGTTTGCATTCTGTATCTGAAATCCTTTGAGGATTCAGATACTGGGCTCTTGGATATCTTTCTAACCTGCATAAAAGTTGTTGGCTCTCTTTATCATGGTAGGTGCTACAGATCAGGTAAAAGTTGCAGTCTGGGATCACTCATAGGTTATGAAGTCCCCAACCACTAGTAGCTAATAAAGAATCAAAAACAACAATATTTGATAATTTGCTCTTTCTCTAGGAACTCTCATCTAAAGATTTGAGTGTTTTATAATCATGAATGAATCAAGCATCACATGCTTCCTATGAAGTATTATTCACATTGTACAGGTAAGGAAACTGAGGTACAAAGGGGAAAGGGCAAAGTGGCTTGCTCAAGGTCACCCCTGAGATAGCATCAGAGCCAACAGTCAGGATCCTGGTTCCCAGCCCACCAACCATTAGACCCCACTACCCTCCCAGGGCTGGGGTAGAACTCAGGAGTCTTAATTCCCTGCTCACCCACCCCCATCATGAAACTGCTTTTTTAAAAGGGGGTCTGGATGGCACGTGGGGTTCGGCAAAGCAGGTGGAAGTTTTACCACTGGAGTCAGATTGGGCTCAAGACAGCCTCTGAAATCCATCCTGTGTTTCAAAGCCAGCAGAGCTTGCTAAACTTTCTTCTCTTGTAAATAAGCTTCCATTTATTTACTTCAGTGGTGCAGCATGCAGTTTCAGCCGCAAATTACAAAGTGGGGAGAATAGCCAGACCAAAACTGAGGCCTGGAGTTACCTTCAACTCCCACATTCTCCCCCAGCATATGGGCCACACACAGTGTGGGCAATTTCACCATTACCAGCAGCAGCATTTTTGAACACTAAGTCAAACCCACTTCCAGCTCACTCAACACCCCTGAAGAGACTCCTAGAACACGCAGCAGAAGGCACCTTGCTAACCCAGCCTCCCTCCGCAGCAAGGACATTCTTTGTTCAACCTTCAGCTCACCCACCACATGGTTTTTCCTCTTAAAAACAGATCTGTACATAAAAACATCTGCTGCTGTTTATGATGGTTTGCCTATGACAGGAGGAGTGGATCTCAGGGCTCTGCTCTCTACTCACAGCTCTGGAAGGGAATCTGCTGGAGCAAAGGGCAGAATGAAGCATCAGAACTCCTGCCTCAGCTTCCGAGCTCTGCAGCACACTCCCTGGCTGCCCTGAAACAAGCCATCAAATCATACAGGGGCAGGGAGAAGAGAAAGAGATGGATAAACTCATTCTACAGCATGTGTGACTTCATGCAGACCTGAAGAGGAACACTGCAGACACATAGCAATTTATTAAAACACAGGAACAAATCATGCGTCTGTTTCACCCAGGGACTGCAAAGTCAATGGGGATTTCAGGTGTGTTGCTGAAGATCAGACAGCACCAGTTTTAACAAATCACTTTCCCACTAATCTCCTGCCTTTGGCCCTACGTGAAGGGGTGGCCTATGGATTCTGAATTCAACAGCCTTAAGGACAAATTCAATCCACGGGAAAATCTTTCTCCACCACACACAGTTTAACTACATTTATTTCAATCCTAAAACATGGGTGGATGGCGAAGGATTCAAACCGAGCTAAAGATCTTGCAACTTACCAAGCACGCTGGTCTGGGCAGCACAGGAACAGGGAACGTGCAGGAAGCACAGTGATGATGAAAGAGAGAAAGATGAGAGGAAGTGGTAGGTGGGACAGAGAAGAGAGCAGCTTTGCAATTGGCTGAGAGTATAAACCTGTCAGTCTCTCATTTCCTTGAATCAAAAAGGCAAGATGCCAAACATTAATCCTTTGAGGCTTCAAACCATGTGGCTACCGACCTTTACAGAGCTGGTTTTAGGGGAAATGTGAGACAGAAATCGGTGATTTTCTGTGAAATCTCTCAAAAAGATTTTTCAGTCTGTATTAGAGAATGCAAACTTGGGCCAACATTTTAAAAGCCAGGCTGGAGTTCTTAGAGGAACTGTCCAGAAACCCTGATTGTAGAGCCTAAATGGAGCTGATATTCAAAAGTGCTGAATAACCCTACTCAGCATTTCTGAAAGTCACTTATTTAGGAGGCTAAATCAGGATGTAGGAATAAAAATTTAAGCTCCTAGTTTTGAAAAATTTAGCCCTGGAATTTTGGGGTCATTTTGATCCCCAAACCTTTACAAATAGTGTAATATCAATAAAAAATTTCACATTTATATAGCATTTGGGATTTTCCTCATTTTGAAGTCCCAGGACTGGACAATACAGAAGGATACTGGCAATAGAGCACCAAATTTCAAAAGTAGCTAGGCACCTAACTCCCATAGGGTTAGGCACCTAATTTGCTTAAATGACTTTGGCAACCGTAATATATACACAGATTCAGAGTCAACAAAAGCTGTGGGAGGGATCTGCAATACAGGACATCGATAATATTTGCGGGTAATATAAATGTGGGAAATCTTGGCAAAATCTTCCAAGGAAAATAATAAAATCCCTTGTGTACAATGTTTCCTACCAGACTGCTCTCTCAATTACACTGATGTAACCCCATTATCTTCAGTGAAGTTGCTCCAGGTTTAAACTGGTGTATTGCACAATAGAATTTTCCTTTCTGTCTGTAGTACAAAGGTAGGTATCACTGTTGCCATGTTATGGGTGGAGAAACAGACACAGAAAGAGATGAAGGCCCAGTTCCTCAAAGGTATCGAGGCATATAACTCCCACTGAAAATTAAACACCTAAATATCTGTGAGATCTGGGCCCAAGTAACTTGTCTGAGTCACTGGCGAAGATGAGAATAAAACCCAGGTGGCGTGATTCCTGTTCCCTTTATAACCACCCACTCACCTACCTCCTGGAGCCCAGTATAACACTCAGGGGTCCTGACTTCCATGTCCTCCTTTTCTGACCACTAAATTAGATTCTCCTCCCAAAACTGGGAATAAAACCTTGGAGTCTGGACTTTCAACCCCCCTCCCTCACATACTTTGCAGTGAAGCCAGAGACAAAAAATTGATTTAGCTTCTCTGCAATGGCACCTCGATTGTTCAGTGGCCCCACTGATTGTTTGGCAGGCTTCCTGCTTTGCATGTACCTAAAATTTGTTTTGCTGTTAGTTTTTGACTCTTTGTGCAATTAGAGCAGACACAAGGGGCTGTGGGTGCTGCAGAATCTGTAACCATACAGTGAACTTTTACTACAGGCCATGAGCTGTGACAGTGATTTTCAGAGTGACTTCAGGGCATTATGTGCCCAACTCCCGCTGACTGCACAATGAGAGTTAGGCAACTAACATCCTTATATCCCTTTGAATATCCCAGACTTAATATACAGAGATTTCTGTCTTGTCCCCTTGTATCCTCATTTTCCTTGCACAACCCTAACCCTAAGCGGCCAGATGATTAGCCCAAGGTTCTGAAATCTGACATTTTTCAGTAGTACATATAGAAGCTGAGGTGGCAGCTGTGCGATCTTCCCTCAGTCACCACTCCCTGGACATGTGCTTCTACCCTGCCCTGGAGGGACTCTTGCTGTATATGACAGAGGATTCCTTTCTGCACACTCCTGGACCTCTCTATAGTAATGGAGCACAAGGGTGCAAATATATTTCCAGTGATGTTGACATTTGTGTGTTGGGGACACATCCTCTAGGAACCTCACAAAGATCCCCAATCCATTTCTTAAGGCCACCATGAAGCCATCACAAGGCACAGACTTTGATGCTTATGCCAACATAGTCAGCAGTGTGCCCTTGTCTGCCAAGAAGGCCAACAACATATTGGGCTGTATTAGTAGGAGCATTGCCAGTAGATTGATGGAAGTGATTATTCCCCTCTATTCAGCACTGGTGAGGCCATACCTGGAGTATTGCATCCAGTTTTGGTCCCCCCACTACAGAAGGGATGTGGAGAAATTGGAGAGTCCAGAGGAGGGTAGCGGAAATAATTGGGGGCTGCGGCACATGATTTACAAGGACAGGCTGAGGGAACTGGGGTTATTTAGTCTGCAGAAGAAAACAGTGAAGGGGAATTTGATAGCAGCCTGATCCTGAGGTCTCTTCCAACCCTAATCTATGATTCTATGATTGTAGAGAAAGGGGGAAGGACTAGGAGATGAGATGGCACAAAATCCACCTAGCTCTTGAGGGATAAAGACGAAATTCGCTACAAAATATTTTGACTGTAGGCTCAAGTATCAGAGGGGTAGCCGTGTTAGTTTGGATCTGTAAAAGCAGCAAAGAATCCTGTGGCACCTTATAGACTAACACACATTTTGGAGCATGAGCTTTCGTGGGTGAATATCCACTTCGTCAGATGCATGTGTTCACCCACGAAAGGTCATGCTCCAAAACGTCTGACTATAGGCTGGTATCCCAAAGTGCCAAAAATTACAGATCGGGTCTAAATAAATGTCTCCTAGCAAATTACCTATCCACTCTCTGTAAGTAACCCCCATGTTACAGTTGAAGAAACCAAGGCACAGAGATTTGAGGTAATTTATTCACATATCTGAGCTTAGATCACAGTAGCTCTAGTGTCTTGATCACTTCTCTAGTCCCTGCTGCCTAGCTGTACTTGTTATCATTTGAGGCTGGGATTCTCAGGGGAGTATAAGGGAGTTAGGCAACCAAGATGTACATGCCTTACTTCCTTAGGCTCCTTTGGGAATCCCAGCCTTCATTTTCTGAGATTCAAGAAAAGCCCAGCGCTTAGATATAACAAGATAGACACAGGGCCAGATTACAAATGGGTTTAGGCACCTCAGTATGGAGATAGATGCCTATTGGGATTTTCAATACCACCTAAGCAGGTTAGGCACCTAATTCTCATTGAATGTTCATGGGGTTTAGCCAACTAGCTCACTTAGGAGTTTTGATAAATCCTACTGGGTGCTTGTCTCCATCTTTAGATGCCCAAATCTCTCCATAATCCTGGCCTACAGAAGCTAGGGTAGAGGCAGGGCCAGTGCAAGGATATTTTGCGCCCTAGGCGAAACTTCCATCTTGCCCCCCCCCCCCCCAAAATCACATACATTATACACAATACACGGTCACAGAGTAACGTTATAATTTAGAATTTATGTTTCCGTGCTTTACGTTTAGCCAATTTAGAAACAAGTTCCTCCAGGTCAATGCTGTGAGCAATATCATGTTCTATTGACAAGGTAGATAGCCCAACAAGTCTTTGTTGCAACACTGATGTTCGCATATATGTTTTTATCAACTTGAGCTTCAAGAAGCTTCGCTCACCACTGGCCACAGAAACTGGGAGAGTCAAGAGGATGCGAAGAGCAATAACTGTGTTAGGGACACTATCTGTCAGCTTATTTTCCCATATGAAGTTCAATACATCTTGCGGTGATGAACTCCTTTGGACTCGTCTTGCAATAGCTTGCAATTCACTGCACAAGTCAAAGGCATCAATATCTTTGGATTCACCATGTTGCAAAGCTTTCTCCAGATTCAAGCAATGTTCCATAATTTGCTTTGGTGTTTTATTTTGCAAACTGTAAATATCATATATGAAGCCAAATACTGAACTAATTTGTTGCATCAATGTGAATCTTTCTTCAACCGAATGTATTGCTGTGTCAATAACTGCAAAGTAAAAGTTCACTTTGAATTTTTCTTTCGGATCATAAATAGGTTCGTCATCTGCTTCATATGTGAACTGCTTCCTCTTCTTTCTAATACGGATTGGATCTGGTTCAAAAAGTGCTGGTACATCCAACTCCTCCGCAAGTTCACCTGCATCTACCAAAGTTTTCTCAAAGGCTGTGTCACTTCTGCGGCCCACAAGAAACTTCTTGGTTTCTCCAAGTTGATTAATGGCATCACATATATCAAATTCCTTTGCCTGAAGTTGTTTGCTAGCTATGTTGATCTCAAACAATATGTCAATATGTCAACAAGAGAAACAAGAAACGGCTTTTGTAAGAGCCTTTGCATCAACTCGTGATTTATTGCCAGATGATCCTGTCAGAGTATTGTCTTCATAGATGTCTACCAGAGCATCACAGATGTCACCAATGAAAGCAGGATGGAAAAGCTCCCCCCCAAGAAGACCTAAGACATGATGGCTGGATACATAAACAGACACCTGTCCCTCACAGGCACTACCTCATAACATGCCAATTTTGCTCAGGACAGAACATCATAGAGGAATACTATGCATTCAGTGGTCTCTACACTGGCCAAGCAACAGCATGACAACTAACCTAACCAGTCCATCCAACTTTTTGGACTGCTTCTTGGGCACTGGTGAGGGGTAGCGGTGCCAGACTGAGCCCGGTAATGGGTGCACTACAAATCTACAAACTGAGGCAAGATGCTGGGCCTAGAGTCCTGCTGAGACTGCTGTCCTGCACCAAGTGGAGCACAGCCTCCATGAGGAGAGAACTCAAACAAATATCACGCTCCTTCTGCATGATTCCCCCAAGCACTTCTTCAGGCAGCTGCTATGGGGGTCACTCACAGGCTTAGGCCTGCCTGTTGCAGGCAAAACACAGCAGCAGAGCTTAAAACTCAGACAGGGCCGCCAAAGGACTCAGGGGGCCTTGGGCAAAGCAAAATCGGGGGCCCCTTCCATAAAACGTTTGCAATACTGTAGTAACATGTATTAGGAAATGTAAAAAATAACTAGTGAAATACATTCAAAAATTAATTTGTAATAATTTGAAAATAAACTAAATACATTATTTAAAAACATTAAAAGCTGTAATGGTCTGTATACATTTGCAATTACATAATGGGCAGTTGCTGGGTGATTGTGATAGTTGGTACCAATGGGCTGTCGTTGCCTGGGGGTGGTGCTGTTGCCCACGGCTGGGTGGGGAGCTGGGCTCTGGGTTCAGGGGTGCCCAGCTCACAGGGGCTGGGCTCAGGGATGTGGGGAGATAGGGTCAGGGGGGTGTCCAGCTCAGAGGGGCTGGGCTCAGAGCTGGGGGTCAGGGCTGTTGGGGGGATGGGGTCAGGGGGTTTCCAGTTCAGAAGGACTAGGCTCGGAGCTGAGGGTCAGGGCTGTGGGGGGGGATGGGGTCAGGGGGGGTGCCTGGGGGCACTGAGGCAGCTCAGCTCTGCAGGCTGCTGTTCTCTCCAGCCATCCAGGCACAAGGGGAGCAGGAGCAGGAGCAGGGATCAGCCAAGGACCAAGGGGGCAGGAGCACAGGCACCTGAGGCCGACCTGTGGGGAGGCACTTGCTTACCTTGCCCAATGCATGAGCGTTGGGGTCCTCTTTCTTCCTCCGCTCCACCAGACCACTGCTGAGGCTCTTTTCTTCTCCGTGCCCCTCGCTGGGGCTGACGTGGAGGCTGAGCCAGGGGGCAGCTGCGGCTTTCCTCCAGAAGCGAAGCCCTGGTGTTGCACCGCTGTCGCAGGGCCCCTGCCATGTGCCCTAAGCAGAGCTGCGCAGCTCTGCCCAGCCGCCGGCGCCCCCGCCGGCAACGAGAAAAATGGCACAGGCTGGAGCCCCTGCTCTGGGAGGGAGAGGGATTCTGAGCCTCTGCCTGCAGCCCAGGGATTCCTCTGGGTCAGTGCAGCTGCCGTCAGCCCGAACTTCTAGGGCACCCTGGGCTGCCGGGCTGCCGCAGTGGCTCCCTGACCCCGGGGGCGCCCCGGCCTGCCGCGGCAGCGTGCTGACCCCGGGGGCGCCCTGGGCTGCTGCGGCGGCTCCCTGACCCCGGGGGCGCCCCGGGCTGCCAGGTCGGCTCCCTGACCTCGGGGACGCCCTGGGCTGCTGGGCTGCCGCGGCTGCGCACTGAGCCCGGGGGCACCCCGGGCTGCTGGGCTGCAGGCAGCTGCTACCGCTGGCAGCTCAGACTACCTCTCCAGCAGCAGCGGCTGCAAACATTTTAAAAAAATTTGGGGGGCGCCCTCATATTTAGTCCTTTGATGTATTTATAAATAGAGTGATCATTACTCCTCTCAGCTGGTGCTTGCCAGTTTAAATTAGCCAAACTCTTTTAGGCTACATCTACTCAGCAAGCTCGGGCTGTATTTCACCAGCTGGCATACATGTACTCACGCTAGCTTGAGGAGTATAAATAGCAGTGTAGCTGCGGTGGCATGGCTGGCAGCATGGGGTAGCCATGCCGAGTACAAACCCACCTGAACTCTGGGGCTATGTACTGTATTTGGCACAGTTTCCCATCCTACCATGGCTATACTACTTTTCAGACTTGTGCTAGCTGTCGTCGAGCTATTGCAAGTAATGTATGTGATCTGGGAATCACTCCCCCTGTTTTGAAGTGTAGATGTAGCCTTATTATCTCCTCAAATAGCTCTCCATTGTAGCAATAGGATGACCATCATTCCTAAGATTGTTGGGTTTGGGTTATAACTTTTTCCATATTTACACTGCACTTTATCAAGCCTCATCTTGGACCAGATCCTCAGATCATGGAATGGGCCACCATCTATTTACAGTAAGGGAGTGTAGCAATTCAGGACTCATCCCTGTGGCGCCTCCTGCTGGCTGTCTGGGAACTGGCTTGCTTTCCAGCTCCAGAGCGCCCTCTGCAGGCTGCTGTCATCAACGGCTAGCTGCCCCCCCTTGTCCCTCCCGGACACTGGTGCCCCTTTATCTGGCGGTTTTGCTCCATCAGTATCCCCTCAGTCTCTGGGTCTCCCGTCCCCAGAAATCCCCTAATCCCACCTTGGCTCAGTGCCAACTGCTAGTCATCATTTAGCCCCTGCTCCCTAGGACAGACTGCAGACTGTAATAGCCACTCATCATTGGCAAGGGGTGGTTAGGACCTGCTTCCACTGCCTAGCCCTGGGCTGCCCCTGGGCAACCCCAGTACCTGGTTTAGGCCCCACACAAGGCTGGAGCTCCCCAGCCCCTTTTGCCTTTCCCCCAGCATTGCCTTACCTCAGGTCCCTGCTCAGCTCCCAGGCAGCTAGGTCCTTCCCTCTCAAAAGCTGGAGAGGGAGTCTCCTAAGCTCTATGCTCACTGGCCTTTTACAGGGCCAGTTGCAACCTGATTGGGGCGTGGCCCCAGCTGTGGCTGCCTTCCCCATCAGACTAGCTGCTTCTCACAGCTCCAAGCCCTCTCCTAGGGCTGGCTTTAACCCTTTCCAGGCCAGAGCAGGTGACCACCCCACTACACACACCCCTCCTCAACATCCCCAACCCTGCAGATGGGGGGATTCATGACCTGGGCTCCTCGAAATCAGCCTTCCAGGGCCTCTCGCTTACTTTCAGATACCTCCCAGTTTCAGGCCATCTCCCAGGTGTTGGCCTCCGCCTTCTAGTGGGCGTGCTCAGCAGTTTCCAACCACACCCTTAGGTCAGCCTCCCCCTGACCCTCCACCCTCAGGGTCTGGGTCCATTTGGTGGCCTGATCATGGACCACTTGGATCCCAGTCTCTTTCTGGGCCCACTTGGTCTCCATCCCTTAGTGTGAGACCTGCCTGGCGACAGTCTGATCCTGACCTCTCTCTGGGTTCCTTGCATCCCGCCTGCTGTCTCCGCCACCTCTTGCGGGTGGCCCAATGGCTGGTCATCCTTGTGTCTGGCCACCTCCACCTGGTCCAATTTCATCCCTTCCGGGCCCCTAGGCACTTCCTTCAGCTGCCTCTCAGTTCCCTTGCGGGGGCAGTGCCTCCTAATGTGGCCCAGTGTGTGGCAGTCCCAGCAAGTTCCTCACCTCTTGGTTGCCTTGGACCCTTTGGGGTCCTTCTGGGGTCCCCCCCCCACTGGGGCTGACCTGGACCCTCCACCTCAGGCCTGGGCGTGCCCACTGCATGTGGGCTTGTCAGCCACAGGCCCAACATGTCCTCAGTCGCCTGGGTTCCCTCACCTGGCAGACTCTTGTAGGGATTTGTCCCTTCCCCTGTTTTGGGTGAGGCTCTTGGCCCCCATCCCAGGAGGGACAGTCCACTCTCAAATGTCCTCGCCAACCTCAGGCATAGCAAGCCCTACGCTCTGCCACAGACCTCCTGGCCCTGGCGCTTGGCCTCCCACACCACTCTCCCTGTTTCCTCCAAAACTCCTGTTGGAGGAGTTTTACCAGGGCCTCCTGCTCTTCCACCAGCTGGCCCAACTGTCCATGGAGGGCCCACTGCACCTCCCATAGTCTCTGTGGGTCATCAGCCCCCTTCTGCTAGGGCACTGATGCCTGTCCCCAACCAGAGTTAACACCTGGGGCCTCTGCAAAGTGAGCCCCAGTATATGCAGGTTCCATTGTCCCCTTCCTCAGTTTCTCCAGGCAATAGTCCCAGTCCTTGCCTTTCCCTTGGCAGTAACCCCCTTCTTTCATGGTCTCCCCTCCCCAGGGAACTCCCACCCACTATCCTCACCTCGCCTCAGTATAAGGCTACCGCCAGTCACCATCTTGCCCCTGCGCCCTGGGGCAGACTGCAGTATCAGCCACTCATCACTGGCAAGGTTGGGTTTGGACCTCTTGCCTTTGCCTACCCCTGGGCTGCCCTCTGCAACCCCCAGTACCTATTTGCTTTATGCTAGGCCACAGCCTGAGGCTTTCCAGGCTGGAGCTCCCCAGAGCCTCTGCCTCTCCCCTGCTCCACTCAGGTACCCTATCTCTTGCTCCCTGCAACCAGGCCCATCCCCCTCCACAGCTAGAGAGAGACTACTGAGCTCCTGCCTCCCAGCTTCTTATATAGGGCCAGCTGAAGTCTGATTAGGGCATGGCTCAGCTGCAGCTGCTTCCCCCATCAGCCTAGTAGCTTTTCCCCTGCCACAGCCCTCTCCTAGGGCTGTCTTTAAACCCCTCAGGGCAGGAGTGGGTGACCAGCCTGTTACAGGGATCTGTGGTGATTTACACTAGTGTGACAATAATCCTCACTAGTAGTGTGATTGTCAGAGGTCAGGAGGCAGGAGCGCTCTAGCCTGACCATTGCCCTTGCCCTTCCTTCCATAGGCAGCCCATGATGTACTGAGAAAGAAAATGTCCAACCAAACCACCGTGTCCGAGTTCCTTCTCTTGGGATTGTCTGAGGTTCAGGAGCTGCAGATTTTACACTCTGTGGTGTTTCTAGGGATTTACCTGGCAGCCCTGGTGAAAAATCTCCTTGTTATCATCCTTTTAGTGCTTGACCACCGCCTTCACACCCCCTGTCATAAACAGATAGTTAAGGGTTAATGTCTCTCTTACCTGTAAAGGGTTAACAAACAGGGACCCCAAACACCTGACCAGAGGACCAATCAGGAGACAAGATAGTTTAAAATCTCGTGGGAGGGAAGCCTTTGTTTTTGGGTTTGGCGTTGTTCTCTCTGAGTCCTGGACGGGGCTAGAGGTGTAACCAGGTTTCTGCCAATCTCCCTGCTACCATCTCTTATCTGTTCAGAATTGTAAGTAGAAAAGGCGGTCATAGTATTTCAATTTGTTTTCTTTTTCATTTGCATATGTGTACTTGCTGGAAGTAGCTTAAATTGTGTTTCTGCTGGAGAAAGTTTCTTTCTATTGTTTATAAGTTGAAAGACCCTGTAACTTTTTACCATCTAAAGTGCAGAGATAAACTTATTACTTTTTTCTTTCTTTTTTTATTAAAAGCTTTGCTTTAAGACCTGTTTGAGTGTTTTCTCCTAGTTAAGGCTCAAAGAAGCTTGAGTCTGTATTGCCTGAGGGAGGGAATGGTAAAGTTCCTCTTTGTGTTAGATTCACCGAGTTGAATCAGGTGATCTCCTAGTGTTCCCAGGGTGGGAAGGAGCTGGGGAGGAAGGAGGGAGGAGGAAGGAAATGGTTTATTCCCCTTTGTTGTGAGACTCAGGGAATTTGGGTCTTAGGACCCCCAGGGAAGGTTTTTGGGGGAGACTAGAGTCGATCAGGCGCTCTACTCTAAGTCCTGATTGGTGGCAGCCTATCAGATCTAAGCTGGTAATTAAGCTTAGGGGAATTCATGCTAATACCCATATTTTGGACTCTAAGGTCCAGAACTGGGAATTATATTATGATACCCCCATGCACTTCTTCCTGATGAATTTGTCCATACTAGACCTCAGATCCACCTCCGTCTCGTCTCCAAGTCCATGCTCAATTCTCTATTGAACACCAGGTAGTTTTCTTATGCTGGATTCGTTGCCCAAATTTTTCTCTTCATTTCCGTCACTGTGGCTGACTGCTTTTCTCACTATCATGGTTTACCACCGGTACGTCGCCATCTGCCAACCACTGCACTATGAGATTATAATGAACAGGGGAGCTTGTGTCCAAATGGCAGCTAGTGCCTGAATTAGTGGAATTCAGGTTTCTACTATGCAGACTGGGAAAATATTTGCACTAACCTTTTGTTGAGGCAACATAGTGGATCAGTTCTGTGAAATCGCCCAGCTGCTCAGGATCTCCTGCTCTGACTCATACCTTGGTGAAGTTATTGTTACTTTTTTTCTCTTGTTCTTAGGCTTAAACTGCTCTGCTTTTATAATTGTGTCATATGTTCAGATCTTCAAAACAGTGCTGAGAATCCCCTCTGAGCAGGGCCGGCACAAAGTCTTCTCCACTTGTCCTCCTCACCTCACTGTGATCTCCTTGTTACTTTGCACTGGTACCTTTGCCTACCTGAATCCCACCTCCAGCTCAGCATCAGGTCTGGATGTCATGATGACTGCTCTCTATTCTGTGTCACCTCCAGTGATGAATCCAGTCATCTAAAGCAGGCGGAACAAGGAGATCAACGGACTGAGGGGAAGTTATTCAAGAAGAATAAAATTTCCAGATTTCTCCCATGGCCATGTTTGCATACTGTGCTTCTTTACAGATATAATCAACTGATGACATTATTGTCTCCATGGGAATGTGATGTGCAGTCTCTTTATGCAAAAACTCTATGTTCACAGTAGTAATAATCCAGATTAAGTTCACTGAAGTCAGTGGAGATACTATAGGTTTAAGTGTAAACCTCTCTGGCCACACTATAGCAGATCTTAAGGTGGCCATCCTGCAGCAAAAAAAAACTTCAGGACCAGACTTCAAAGAGAAACTGCTGAGCTTCAGTTCGTCTGCAAATTTGACACCATCAGCTCAGGATTAAACAAAGACTGTGAATGGCTTGTCAACTACAAAACCAGTTTCTCCTCCCTTGGCTTCTGCACCTCAACTGCTAGAACAGGGCGTCATCCTCCCTGATTGAACTAACCTCATTATCTCTAGCTTGCTTGCATACATATACCTGCCCCTGGAAATTTCCACTACATGCATCTGGCGAAGTGGGTATTCACCCACGAAAGCTCATGCTCCAAAACGTCTGTTAATCTATAAGGTGCTACAGGATTCTTTGCTGCTTTTAAAGAATCTATCTATCTATCTATCTATCTATCTACCTACCTATCTATCATCTAGTGATAGCTCTTGCTGTACCAGAACATTAAGTTCAGCAATACTTAAACTTTGGAAACCCAAGAAATAGAGTTAAGGTACATGCTCACATAACCTTAATTCTGCCCCCAGCTGCATTTACCGTGCTAGCTGTACCTGTATTGAATAATGGAGGCAGTAGGTGGGGCAAGTTGGTGGAGGTGTGATTGTCATATGAGGAGATTTTAGGATTAGCTGAGGAACATCACAGAGCCGTGACTGTGATATAACAAGATCTGGGTCTGAGTCCCCCACCATGTATGTGATCAAAGGAGAGAGGTGCACCTGTCCCTCGAGGGACCCGTCTGCATCAATTCAGTACGGAAATGTGTAGGTCGTGTCAGTAGCACTGGTGTCTTCTTGCCACGGTATAGCCAGTAATGAAGTGGGATATGAGAGCAGGCTGTGGATTTAATGATGAGTAGGGAAGTATAAATTTAGGTGATCTCCTATATGAAGAGGCTGTAAAAGGGCATGAAGTGGCTGTTAAATTTCACAGGTGTGGTGTTCTGTCAGGGGAGCAGGCTGTGTTTGAGGGCAAGGGAGGTGAAGGTAGCTCCAGTGACAAGGCAGAGTGGAAGTGTGTGCTGTTATGTTTGCACCCTGCAGAGAAGAAGATACCTGAAAGGGGGTTACAAAGAGGATGGATCTAGATTGTTCTCAGTGGTACCTGATGACAGAAGAAGGAATAATGGTCTCAAGTTGCAGTGCGGGAGGTTTAGAGTGGATTTTAGGAAAAACTTTTTCACTCAGAGAGTGGTGAAGCACTGGAATGGGTTAGCTAGGGCAGTGATGGAATCTCCTTTCTTAGAAGTTTTTAAGGTCATGCTTGACAAAGCCCTGACTGGGATGATTTAGTTGGGAATTGGTCCTGCTTTGAGCAGGGAGTTGGACTAGATGACCTCCTGAGGTCCCTTCCAACCCTGATATTCTATGATTCTAAGGTAGACATAACACCAAGGAAGCTGACAGGAACACAGCTGAGTGCTATGCTCTTTTTCTAGCTCCACAATGGAAAGTAACACGAAAGTGAGGCTGTGCACTGAGGAGGGGAGAGTGCTCAAACATGGAAAGGGACAGGACATCATGTGTGTTATGGGTGTCGTGGGGCATCGCACAGGGACAGGGGAGTTATGTTTATGAGGGCATTTAATTCACTTCTGCATTTCCTTGTTAGAAGCATGAGGTTAGCTGAACTCGACCTTCTGGACAGGCATGAACTGTCACTGGGAAACCTTAACTCTGTGCTAATGAAATTTTCAGCCATTTTATTTCCTAATTTTTTAAGAGAAAGAAAGTTTGTTGGTCGGAATTAGTGGTCATTGTGGCAGCTGTACCGTGGCCGTGGATATGAATGATGAGTAGAGCAAAAGGCTTTTTTAAGAACCATCACATTTTTCTGGAAAGGAGCTGTAATCTGTGCACTGCTTTACCAATCTGGGGTCCCCTCGCATCCATCCCCCACCTCTCGGTAAACGCAGCACACAGCTGGACACAGCCATCTGCAGTAATGCAGGCTCAGAGATGTGTGAAGTGGGCTGTTCATCTCAATGAGCTATTCTCAGCAGAGTGAGAAACAACTCCAGGAGATGGTACAGCCTGAAACAATCGCTCAGAGAGGTGTGAACTGCTCCACTCATATCAGGCACCCAGGTGCCAGCAGGCTGTTCTGTGTGTTGTGAGTGCATATCCCTGTTTGCCTCTTCACAGGTTGACACCCTGAAGGGCAGCGCTTCCCCAGACCCTGGCACACATTGGGGGGAGGGTGTTAAGGAGACAGCCTCATCTCTCCCCTTGCCTTGCCAAAGGGCAAGATCAAAGCCCCCAAGATCACAAAAGGGAGAGAGGAAGGGGGGTCCGACTCCCAAAGATGCATAGAGAGCCCCCCCCACCGATATTGGCACACACAAGGAAGGGGATTGTGGGGCTGTCGGGTGCCCTGCCCCTTATTCTAGTTCTGGATCCAGCACAGAAGGAGATAGACCAGGTGTAGGCAACCTATGGCACACGTGCCGAAGGCGCCACATGAGCTGATTTTCAGTGGCACTCACACTGCCCAGGTCCTGGCCACCCATCTGGGGGGCTCTGCATTTTAATTTAATTTTATGTGAAGCTTCTTAAACATTTTAAAAACCTTATTTACTTTACATACAATAGTTTAGTTACATATTATAGACTTATAGAAAGAGACCTTCTAAAAACGTTAACATGTATGACTGGCACACGAAACCTTAAATCAGACTGAATAAATGTTGACTCGGCACAGCACTTCTGAAAGGTTGCTGATCCCGGAGATAGACACACACGCACAGACGGTGCTGATGAAAAGACAGCAGGGTGCTGTGTTCGCCGTTGAAAAACTGAAACTAAAACAGGAAAGTGAGGCTTTCCGCTGGGGGCGGGGGGAGCGGAGAGCATAGAGCCCCCTGAACATTGAAAGAGGACATCACACCCCTCTGTTGTCTCAGTCCCCCTGTCACTCACCCTCATATCCCCCATTCCCAGTGTTCCACCCCTCCTCATCTCCTGACCCACAACCCACCTCCTACCCACCCACCCTTTCCATCCTCTGCCCCATAATCACCCTGTCCTCCCTGCCCCAAAACCCTTCTCCGCTAATTCCCATCCTCATCATCCTCCCCTCCCAGAAGGTAAGTGCATTTCAAAAATAGTTTCAGCACCTCTTAAATATCCTGCTGTACTCAGGTGACATTTCCCCACAATTCAAACCACTCAGAGAGAGTCAGGTGCCTCCTGTTCTTAGTCTCAGATTTCTGCATGAGGTTAGATCTCAACTCAAGGTGCCCAGCTGGTTTGAAGTTCTGCCAGCCAGAACATTCTACCTTATAAGTAGCTTTCAACCAGCTCGTGCTCTCTCCATGCACGTGGTCAGTTTAATCCATTCGGCATGACTCCAAGCACTTCTGAGGCTAAACGACACAACTGAGAGCTAAACTCTCTGACTAATAATACTGTACCTTTATTTCCCCTGAAGGGCTGCTGGGGTGGCCTTGAGCACTGGAAATGCTTCCTACTGTGAAGATCTGAGCCCTAGTTTGACCTCTATCTGGGCACAAAAAATCAGCACCAAAACACACCAACGTTAAGAAAAGTTAGAAGTAACTCCTTTGGAGTCAATGGGGCTGATTTCTTCTTGCTCACCTTGGTGTAAATGAGGAGTAATTCCACTGCAGTCAAGGAGCCTGATTCCCCTCTCACTCTCCGCAGGGTAAGTTCATGGTGTTACAATGGAGTAGGTCTGCTCTAAGGAAGAGGAGATTCAGGCCCTTTGACTCCAGACCCTGCTGCATCCTCCACCCCCTGAACCCCCTTATCCTACTCCCTGAGTGTTTCCCTCCCTCTGCCTCACACAGCCCAGACCACCAAACAAACACTCACAGCCCCTAATCCTCTCCCTCCCTCTTGCAACCCTCCACCCCACAGACCCTCTCAGCCGCTGTTCTTTGAGGTTCCCCTTTCCATGGCCCAGAGCCAATTCCCCCACCCTGAGTTCCTGACTGAGCTTTCTCAGAGATCCCTGCTTAACCCCTCTGTCCACCAGTCCCCTCCTGTGCTCAGCCCCACTCCCCTAAAGTGGCCCCAGCCCCAGGGAGCATGCCCCACCTCAACTCCAAATACCTGCCCATTCTCTCCTCCTTCTCCACATTGACAAGACCTGGCCACCATTTCCTTCCTTCCCAACTCTCATTCTTCCTCTGCATGGCCCAGTCCCTTTTCTGAACAGTATTTTCAGGCTGGCCTCTGCCCAGCCTCACCCAGTACACAGCTAACCTGGGGAACTCACTGCCACAAGATATCGCTGAGACAAAATGACCAGAAGGGTGAGACACAGACAGGGATCATGAAAGCCTTCACAGTTACATTCGATCAGAAAATGAATTAAACCACCATGGTGCAGGTCTCCAACCAGCCACTCACTCACAGGGAATCACCCTGACATGGAGGTTAGTGCAGAATTATCCATTGAGGAGGGGCAGGATCCCTGCTCCTCCCTCTACAGTAGGTGGCGCTGGTCCCTTCAGGAGTCACTGCTCTCAGCAGAGCTGTTCCCAGGTACCCTGGGGAAAGCAGCAAATTTATTCCCATAAAGCTCTGCTTACTCTCAGGGCTGGATTCAGACACTCCAGGGCCATGCAAGGGACTCTGTCCTTCTCATCACACAGTGTACTGAGGAAGAAAATGTCCAACCAAATCACTGTGACCGAATTTCTTCTCCTGGAATTCTCTGACGTTCGGAAACTGCAGATTTTACACTTTGTGGTGTTTCTACTGCTTTACCTGGCATCCCTTCTGGGGAACCTTCACATCATCATAGGGAAATCTGAGCCGAGCTGTTCCCAGGAGCCTGGGGAAAGAGGCACATTTAGTCTCATCAAGCTCTGCTGATTCTCACGGTTGGATTCAGACACTCCAGGGCCATGCAAGGGACTCTGTCCCCTTGATCCAGTGTCCCACATGGACTGTCACTGGCAGGAGGCCCTCAAAGAGAGGCTGAGACTGTGGCATTGGACCCCTGCTCTGTCCCAGAAGAGGAGCAGGTGACTGTCTCCCAACCCCTTGGGATCAGCATGGTGCCCACAGACAGGCAGGGGGCAGTCGTGGTACTCTGAGTCCTTACCTCCCTAGCCAGGGTGGATCTGCTTGGATGAGGGGGTCAGGACTGCTATGCTCTTCCCCTCCTCCTGAACGCCCAGCCCTCTGCTCAGGCAGGGTTAGTGGAGTCCTCCAGAGCCGTGGGGCTGCGAGTTCATACCCTATGTAGATGCCTGGGTCAGTTCCCTTCTCCCAGAGCCATTGTCTCAGGCTCTCTTCAGACTCAGGCAGATGATGCTGCAGTGGGGGCAGATCTCCCCATCCCATCCTTATTGTTCCAGGCTGCAGGTGATGCAGTATCTGTTGCTGGCCCCTGTCAGAGCCAGGACACTGGACTCTGGTCATTTCTATATTCCTGTGGAACACAGGCAAATTCTGTTTGGGAAATAAAAAGACAAATATTTCACCCAGATCTATGAAAATTCATTAAGAGCTCAAACAAAACTGAATCATAGATCATCTCTAAATCAAAGTTTCATTATGAATTTTCTCATGCAGTCTCAATTATTATGCCCCAGATTTTGGTAAAGTGAGCCACAGAGAGTTGAAGTAACATAGCTGCCTAGTTTTTGACATCTTGTGACCTCCTCTCTCTAGATCCCTGGCTGTACTAGTTACCATTTCAGGCTGGGATTCTCAAGGGAGTCTAAGGAATTTAGGAGCCCAAGAGGTACATGCCTTACTCCCATAGGCTCATTTGCGAATCCCAGAGTTCATTATCTGAAATTCAGGAGAAGCCTGGGCCTTGGAAGTGAACAAGATAGACACAGGAGCAGACAAAGACACGTAAAGAAGGAGACAGGTGCCTATTGGAATTGACAATAGCATCTAAGCAGGTAAGCTCCTCACTCCCACTGAATGACCATGGAACTTGGCCACCTAGTTAATTTAGGAGCATTGATCAATCCCCATAGGTGCCTGTCTCCATCTCTGTGATCCTGGCCCACAGATAACACCGAAGCTGGGCTGGAATCAGGGAACGCTGTGGGAGATCATAGGCCTGTGCTATGAGGGGGTCAGACTTGAGAGACAGAATGGTTATTTTGGCTTTATCACCTATTCATCTATGCACTTGCCTCTGGGACTCTGCTGCTGAGCTGTGCAGGGCTCCAGGGAGTGAGTCCCACTAGCCCTTAGGAAATAGACATGAATAAATCACCTTCCCGCAGCATCGGTCCTTTAATGTCAGTGATGCTGAACACCAGATACACACAGCTCATCTGCAAAGAGCAACAGGTTAGAGTCTAGTTCTGTCTCAGAATGAGGAGGTGTGGAAAGGATTCTCAGATACCTGTGCCTTTAGCTTCTAGATTGTGGTATATAGATAGATATTGACCAAAGAATCCTAGTGCTGGATGACTGAATGCGTCATATGTTGGGGAAAAAATCCACAAAGATCTGCACAGTAAGTTTGCTATTTGAATTAAATATGTTGGGGGATCAACATACAGGGGAAACTGAAGATGCTAAATAAGACTTACATTATGAACTCATTAAGACTTTTACTCTCAGTTTAATCAAATACTTGCTACTGATTGGAATTTTCCCCCTCTTAGGGAAAATTTTGACTTTTCACAGCAAACCCCAAATCATTTTTTCCCTCAGATTTTGGCAAATGAAAACTTTCTGCTGAAAACTGGATTTTTTTAATCACAAAACCAAAAAAGGTTGAGTTTTGAGTTTTCAGATTCTTTACAAAAGAATCCCAAAATGTTAGAGGGAAGTAGACAGATTCAACAATTTTGTTGGTGGTGGTGTTTAGATGAAACACCAATCTCCATTAGAAATAACACAGCTGAAAATTCCCAACCATCCATAAATTTTAAATGAATTGGGGAACATTAATATTGCCTGATAAAAGCTTGATTTCAAACCCATTTATTCTATTGCAGCTGTGTGATTTCTCTTTCCAAGGAATTGTTGTGTAGAGGTAACAATTAAATAACTAGTAAAGTTGGCAGCACACAGAATGTTTTATACAGATGAGTCTCTTTAAACCCCGGTTTAGAGTTGAACCAGGCAGCCAAACCCTGTCTCTCTTGACCCCATTCAAGGACATACAGGAGCTCACTGGGAGTAGAACCCTGATCTCCTGGTTTAGCTCTGCACTGCTGCCAGCTGAGTATAAACACTGTAAATGGGATCGCAGAACTTACACAGAGTAAGACATGGGGCCATGTTTTCAAAGGTATTTAGGTATCTAGTGGGATTTTCAGAAGTACCTAGGAGCTCACAACTCATTGATTCAAAAGGGTTTTGGTGGCATAGATGCTTTTGAAAATCTCACTGAGTGCCTCTAACAGTCAGCTCCACTGCCCCTCTCCGAGAGCCCTTACTGTCCTTGTAGACATGGCAGAGAAAGGGAGGGGGGAAAAAGAGGCAGAAAGAGGGGAAATGACTGGTCTAAGGTCACACAGCATGTCACTGGCAGATACTAGAGTACAGCCTAGGTGTCCTGACAACTGCTGAACCGGATAGCGCAGGGTAAACGATACAACATAGCGGTGAGAGAGGGATGCTGCCAGTCCATTGTTACACGCAGACAGAAGTGCAGCTGGGAGTATTTCCCATAAATCAATTTGTAAGCAGGTATCAGGCCATCTAGGCACAGAGCTTGCAGATGAGCTGCTACTTACGATGCTGGAGGAGTCTTTCATATTGCTCTTCCAAGTGGTACTCAGGCTGTGTTGGCATTTTAGTCTATTAGTTTCATGCCCAAGTTGTGAGCTTGGTGATGGTCACTATAGAAGGACCTTCACTGCAAGACTTGTTGGATTTGGAGTGTGCTTTGTTCCATCCTTCACAGTGCATTTATCAAGCCACACCTTGGGCCAAATCCTCAGATCGTGTACAGTGATGAAGCTCTGTTGAGTTTAAAGGAGGTTGTACTAGTATGATAATATGACTGATGGATTGGCAGAGCTGAGGAGCACTAACAACACCTAGTCTTTGCAAGTGAAGAGTTCTGTGCACCTTTGACATTCATATAATGAAATATTAAAGATAAGGGAATCTGGGCAATTGTTTCTGTCACTCTAATCCTGACCATTGTCCTTCTAATTCCGTGCACAGCCATCACACAGCGTACTGAGGAAGAAAATGTCCAACCAAACCACTGTGACTGAATTTCTTCTCCTGGAATTCTCAGACGTTCGGGAACTGCAAATTTTACACTTTGTGGGGTTTCTACTGCTTTACCTGACATCCCTGCTGGGGAACCTTCTCATCATCATAGCCATAGCCTTTGACCGCCACCTGCACAACCCCATGTACTTCTTCCTGATGAATCTGTCCATCCTAGACTTCGGCTCCCTCTCTGTCACCATCCCCAAATCCATGGCCAATTCCCTCACAAACAACAGATCAATTCCTTATTCTGGATGTGTTACCCAAGTCTCTTTTTACATATTCTTTGCTTCAGCAAATTTTGCCTTACTGACCATAATGGCGTATGACCGATACGTTGCCATCTGCCAACCACTTCACTATGAGATGGTGATGAACAGGAGAGCTTGTGTCCAAATGGCAGCCAGTGCCTGGATCAGTGGTATTCTCTACTCTGCATTGCACACTGGGAACACATTTGCCATATCCTTCTGTGGAGGCAACATGGTGGATCAGTTCTTCTGTGAAATCCCCCAGCTCCTCCACCTCGCCTGCTCTAACTCACACCTTGGTGAAATTGTTGTTATTTCTTTTAGTGTGCTTTTATGTTTAATCTGCTTTGCTTTTATAATTGTATCGTATGTTCAGATCTACAAAGCAGTGCTGAGAATCCCCTCTGGGCAGGGCCGTCATAAAGCCTTCTCCACCTGCATCCCTCATCTCATTGTGGTCTCCTTATTCCTTTTCACTGGCAGCTTTGCCTTTCTGAAACCCACCTCCAACTCATCCTCAGATCTGAATCTCTTGGTGGCTGTTCTCTATTCCATAATGCCCCCAATGATGAATCCGATCATCTACAGCATGAGAAACAAGGAAATGAAAGGTGCACTCAGTAAACTGATAGGTTGGAGGATATTCAGCAAGAATAAAATGTCTGTATTTCTTCACTGATCACAGTTTCATTCTGTGTTTTTATAAATGTAATCGGCTGATAACATTATCGGCTTCATGAGAACATACTGTGCAATCTGTTTATGCAGAATTGGGTATTTCCACTAATAAAAATCCAGACAAACTTAAGTCAAGAAAAAAAGTAGTTATTAGAGGTTTTTATCGATGTAATTAAGATCAGAATCTATCTATCTATCTATCTATCTATCTACCTATCTATCTACCTATCTATGCACTGCTAGCCATCACCCTTCCATGTGATAATCTTGCACATAAAATCAGTAGCCACAGCAAAGTCCCTAGTGGGTTCTCTGGTTCTTCTAATTTTTCAGGATAATAACTCTGACTGAGGTATCAATTCATTTGTTCTTTGTTTTTTTTCTGTTTGTTTTTTGGTCAAATATTTATTTTATTTTTGTTGGGTTGTTTGTTGTTTTTATTTGTTTCTTTGTTCCAGGTGGATTTGCAGGTGGGAAGGCCTGGAGAGATGGTAAGTATTTTCCTAGACAGGATTTTCAATCTTTGCCTTCTCTTGAGAGTGCTCATACGTCATCTTTTTGATGGGGTCTTCTGAGTGAGCTGAAGGTTTGCTCCCACAATCATAAAAGGGTGCAAAAGAAGTTTCTGCATGGCTAAGTTCCTCCTGAAATAATTGTGAATATACTGTTGGGATATTATTGTATTATTAATGATGTGTTAGATGACAAGAAGCCTCAGGTAGCTGTCTTTTATTATTTTAACCTGAAGAAGATCTCTGTGTAGCTCAAAACCTTGTCCCTCTCATGAACAGAAGATGATCCAATAAAAGATATTACCTCACCATGTTCTCTATGGAAGAACTGTGTCATTCTTGCTATGGTACAAAGCCTGTTTTGAAGAGAAACTTTTTCCAGTGTTTTCTAAAGAAAATCTAACTCGGGATGATAAGGCCAAATTTGGATCCCATTGAATTCACTGAGGTTTAGCCCCTCTCTTCAGAGAAATTAGGATTTGGCCAATAGCCTATATACAGAAGGATCCAGAATGACTGACAGACGCCTGGAGAAAGTGAATGTGACATACACCTCTACCCTGATATAATGCTGTCCTCGGGAGTCAAAAAATCTTACCGCGTTATAGGTGAAACTGCGTTATATTGAACTTGCTTTGATCTGCCAGAGCGTGAATCCCCGCCCCACTGGAGAGCTGCTTTACCGCGTTATATCCGAATTTGTGCTATATTGGGTCCCGTTATATTGGGGTAGAGGTATATATGTAAGGGTCTGATATCCCAACTCATCTAAACCAGCACCAATGTAGAGTAGACCCATTGACATTACCAATTTAAAACTTATGAGGTTCTGGCCCAAAGTCTCTGGGCTCCACTCAGTAGTGACATAAACACTGGTGTAAGTTACTTCTTGGGGGTCATTTAGTTCTAGCTTTAGTGTAAGTGGAAATGTGCCATCACACAGATTCATAGAATCATAGAATATTAGGGTTGGAAGAGACCTCAGGAGGGCATCTAATGCAATCCTCTCCTGAAAGGATGACCTACACCAACTAAATCATCCCAGACAGGGCTGCATGCATTGATCTGCCTGCAGTGATCTGCTGTTCCATACGCTATGCCATATAGATCTACTCACTTCCAAGCTGAGCAAGGAGCTAAGAAGTTATTAGTATTAGTATACCATCTTTGTGCATGATTCTGTACAAAACAGAACATGTAATTAGATAGAGAGACAGATAGATACGACCATTTCTTCTCCTAACACACAACCTCATTTAGTCATAAAGATAGATTTCTATTTGATTGTGAATTACGTTAGCTAGATAGATAATAAATGATCTATGAAAATTAATGTGCTTCTTTTCATGTTAATGATTATCTTTGTCCACATCATGATTTTGTTATAAGTACTCCTTATTAACCATTATTCAGCAAAGATTTTTTATGACTGTCTATTACTCCATTACTTCCTGTAGCTCCTAAGATGGTGAGATTTTAGTCTGTGGAAAGGTGATACCCACAATTCATCATTTCTTCACATGCCAAGTCCAGCTCATTTCAGGGGTTCTTCAACATTTCTATTTGCTGTTTCATTAATTTTAAAACAAAATTTGCAATAATTATTTTGAGTCACATTTTCAAATGTCGCTTTTATTCTGCATCCTGAAAGGACTCCAGAATTGTGCAGAAATTACATATTTGAGCTTTTATTTTCAATGGAGTCTAAGCAAGATTGTGCAGTAGATAGGAATTCAGAGCTTGTTCCAGGCCCAGGTCCCCCAAGGTATTATGCATCTAGCTCTCGTGGGACTTGGTTTTCAGTTTTGCCACTGACATACTTGGTGGCTCTGGGTAATAGCCAATACTTGGTGCTTCACAGCAGGTAAAAAATCAACTCATCCAGTGCTGCACATGAAATGTAACTTATTCTTTATGCCCAGAGTCCAGCTCAGAAGAACTCATTTTCCATTCAGGCACCAAATTAAATGGTGCCCATGGATGAATTTAATCTGATAATGACATGAAGTCCTGGCACAATCAAGGAACTATGATGTGATTGGAATAATAGAAATTTCGTGGTGCAGTTCACATGACTGGAACACTGTCATGGATGGGTATAAACTGTTCAGGAAGAATAGGTACGGGAGGAAAGGTGGAAGAGTTGCATTATATGTAAGAGAGCAGTATGACTGCTCAGAACTCGGGTATGAAACTAGAGAAAAGCCTGGTGAGAGTCTTTGGGTTAAGTTTAGAGAAGAGAGCAGCAAGCGTGATGTCATGGTGGACGTTTGGTATAGACCACGGAATCAGAAGGATGAGGTAGACGAGGCTTTCGTTGGACAACTAACTGAAGTTTCCAGATCACAGGCCCTTGTGGACTTCAATCACCCTGACATCTGCTGGGAGAGCTATAGAGCAATGCACAGACAATCCAGGAAGTTTTTGGAGAGTGTTGGGGACAACTTGCTGGTACAAGTGCTGGAAGAACCAGCTAGGAGCTGTGTTCCTCTTGACCTGCTGCTCACAAAGAGGGAAGAATTGGTAGGGCAAGTAGAAGTGGGTGGCAACCTAAGAAGCAGTGACCATGAGCTGGTTGAGTTCAGCATCCTGACAAAAGGAAGAAAGGAGTGTAGCTAAATACGGACCCTGGACTTCAGAAAAGCAGACTTGGACTCTCTTAAGGAACTGATGGGCAGGATCCACTGGGAGAATAACATGAGGGGGAAAGGAGTCCAGGAGAGCTGGCTGTATTTTAAAGATTCCTTATTGAGGGTGCAGGGACAAACCATCCCAATGTGCAGTAAGAATAGCAAATATGGCAGGCGACCAGCTTGGCTTAACAGTGAAATCTTCAGTGAGTTTAAACTCAAAAAGGAAGCTTACAAGAAGTGGAAATTTGGACCGATGACTAGGAAGGAGTATAAAAATATTGCTAAAGCGTGCAGTGGTGTAATCAGGAGCACACAATAGGGGTAGCAGCTAGAAAGGGATGTGAAGGGTAACCAAGAAGGGTTCTACAGGTATATTAGCAACAAGAAGAATGTCAGGGAAAGTGTGGTACCCTTACTGAATGGGGGAGGCAACCCAGTGACAGATGATGTGGAAAAAGCTGAAGTACTCAATGCTTTTATTGCTTCCTTCTTTAGACATGGTCAGTTCCCAGACTGCTGCACAGGGCAACACAGTATGGGGAGGAGGTGAGCAGCCCTCAGCAGTGAAAGAACAGGTTAAGGACTATTTAGAAAAGCTGGACATGCACTAGTCCGTGGGTCCACATCTAATGCATCCAAGGGTGCTGAGGGAGTTGGCTGATGTGATTGCAGAGCCATTGGCCATTATCTTTGAAACTTCATGGCTATCGGGGGAGGTCCTGGACAATTGGAAAAAGGCAAATATAGTGCCCATATTTAAAAAAGGGAAGAAAGAGAACCTGGGGAACTACAGACCAGTCAGTCTCACTTCAGTCCCCGGCAAAATCGTGGAGCAGATCTTCAAGGAATCCATTTTGAAGCACTTAGAGCAGACGAAGGTGATCGGGAAAAGTCAGCATGAATTCACCAAAGGCAAGTCATACCTGACCAACCTGTTTGACTTCCATGATGAGATAATTGGCTCTGTGGATACGGGGAAATCTGAGCCAAGCTGTTCCCAGGAGCCTGGGGAAAGAGGCACATTTAGTCCTATCAAGCTCTGCTGATTCTCAGGGTTGGATTCAGACACTCCAGGGCCATGCAAGGACTCTGTCCCCTTGATCCAGTGTCCCACATGGACTGTCACTGGCAGGAGGCCCTCAAAGACAGGCTGGGACTGTGGCATTGGACCCCTGCTTTGTCCTAGAAGAGGAGCAGGTGACTGTCCCCCAACCCCTTGGGATCAGCATGGTGCCCACAGACAGGCAGGGGGCAGTCGTGGTACTCTGAGTCCTTACCTCCCTAGCCAGGGTGAATCTGCTTGGATGAGGGGGTCAGGACTGCTGTGCTCTTCCCCTCCTCCTACACACCAAGCCCCCTGCTAAGGCGGGGTTGGTGGAGTCCTCCAGAGCCATGGGGCTGCAAGTTCACACCCCATGGAGATGCCTGGGGCATGCCCTTCTCCCAGAGCCATTGTCTCAGGCTCTCTTCAGACTCAGGCAGAGGATGCTGCTTTGGGGGCAGATCTCCCCATCCCATCCTTATTATTCCAAGCTGCGGGTGATGCAGTATCTGTTGCTGGCCCCTGTCAGAGCCAGGACACTGGACTCTGGAGACTCCTATATTCCTGTGGAACACAAACAAATTCTGTTTGGGAAATAAAAAGACAAATATTGCACTCAGATCTATGAAAATTCATTAAGATCTCAAACAAAACTGAATCATGGATCATCTCTAAATCAAAGTTTCATTATGAATTTTCTCAAGCAGTCTCAATTATTATGCCCCAGATTTTGGTAAAGTGAGCCACAGAGAATTGAAGTAACATAGCTGCCTAGATTTGGCGTCTTGTGACCTCCTCTCTCTAGATCCCTGGCTGTACTAGTTACCATTTCAGGCTGGAATTCTCAAGGGAGTCTGAGAGAGTTAGGAGCCCAAGAGGTACATGCCTTACTCCCATAGGCTCATTTGCGAATCCCAGAGTTCATTATCTGAAATTCAGGAGAAGCCTGGGCCTTGAAAGTGAGCAAGATAGACACAGGAGGAGACAAAGGCACCTAAAGAAGGAGACAGGTGCCTACTGGAATTGACAATAGCATCTAAGCAAGTTAAGCTCCTCACTCTCACTGAATGACCATGAGACTTGGCCACCTAGCTCATTTGGGAGCATTGATCAATCCCTGTAGGTGCCTGTCTCCATCTTTGTGATCCTGGCCCACATATAATACCGAAGCTGGGCTGAAATCAGGGAACGTTGGGGGAGATCGTGGACCTGTGCTCTGTGGGGGTCAGACTTGAGGGACAGAATGGCTCTTTTGGCTTTAACACCTACGCAACTATGTACTTGCCTCTGGGACTCTGCTGCTGAGCTGTGCAGGGCTCCAGGGAGTGAGTCCCAATAGGCATTAGGAAATACACATGAATAAATCACCTTTCCGCAGCATCAGTCCTTTAATCCCAGTGATGCTCAACGCCAGCTACACATAGCTCATCTGCAGAGAGCAACAGGTTTGCTCTAGTTCTGTCAGTTCACTCTCAGAATGTGGAGGTGGGGAAAGGATTCTCAGATACCTGTGCCTTTAGCTTCTAAATACTGGTATATAGATAGATATTGACCAAAGAATCCTGGTGCTGGATGACTGAATGTGTCATATGTTGGAAAAAAAATCCACAAAGATCTGCACAGTAAGTTTGCTATTTGAATTAAATATGTTGGGGGATCAACATACAGGGGAAACTTAAGATGCTAAATAAGACTTACATTATGAACTCATTAAGACTTTTACTCTCAGTTTAATCAAATACCTGCTGCTGATTGGAATTTTCCCACCCTTAGGGAAAATTTTGACTTTTCACAGCAAACCCCAAATCATTTCCCCTCCCCAGTTTTTGGCAAATGAAAACTTTCTGCTGAAAACTGGATTTTTTGTATCACAAAACCAAAAAAGTTTGAGTTTTACTATTTCAGTTTCTTTACAAAAGAATCCCAAAATGTTTGAGGGAGGCAGACAGATTCTAAGGTTTTGGCGGTGGTGATGTTGTTTAGATGAAAAACCAACCTTCATTAGAAATAACACAGCTGAAAATTTCCAACCAGCTGTACATTTTAAATAAATTGGGAAACATTAATATTGCCTGATAAGAGCTTGATTTCAATCCCATTTATTCTATTGCAGCTGTGTGATTTCTCTTTCAAAGGGATAGTTGCAAGGAGGTAACAATTGAATAACCAGTTAAGTTGGCAGCACACAGAATATTTTATACAGACGAGTGAGTCTCTTAAAACCCCAGTTTAGAGTTGAACCAGGCAGCCAAAGCCTGTCTATCCTTCCACCATTCAAGGATTACGGGAGCTCACTGGGAGTAGAATCCTGATCTCCTGGTCTAGCTCTACATTTCTGCCAGCTGAGTATAAAGGATGTAAATGGGTTCACAGAACTTACAGAGAGTAAGACACGGAGCCATGTTTTCCTGGGTGCTTAGGTGTCTAGTGGGATTTTCAGAAGCACCAAGGAGAAATAACTGGCCTAAGGTCACATAGCAGGTCACGAGCAGAGACAAGAGCAGAGCCCAAGAGTCCTGATAGCCAGAGTAAACGATACAACATAGCGGTGACAGAGGGATGCTGCTGTTATATGCAGGCCGAAGTACAGCTGGGAGCAGGCAGCAGGCTGTCTAGGCATAGAGTTTGGAGTAGAAACATCACAGATGAGCTGCTACTTACGATGCTGGAGAAGTCTATGTTATATTGCCCTATAAAGTGGGAAGCAGGATGTATTGGCATTTGAGTCTATTAGTTTCCTGCCCAAGTTGTGAGCTTGGTCATGGTCCCAGTGGAGGGGCCTTCTTTGCAAGAATTTTTAGATTTGGAGTGTGCTTTGTTCCATCCTGCATACTGCATTTTATCAAGCTACACTTGGGCCAAATCCTCAGCTTGAGTAAAGTGTTGAAGCTCTGTTGAGTTTGAAGGAGGTTACACTAGTGTGGTAACATGACTGTTTGATTGTCAGAGGTGAGGAGCACTAACAACACCTAGTCATTGTAACTGAGGATTTCTGTGCACCTTTGACATTCATATAATGAGATATTAGGAAAAGGAGAAGCAGGCCATTCTCTCCGTCACTCTGATCCTGACCAATGTCCTTCTCATTCCCTGCGCAGCCATCACACAGCGTACTGAGGAAGAAAATGTCCAACCAAACCACCGTGACTGGATTCCTTCTCTTGGGATTCTCTGACATTAGGGAACTGCAGATTTTACATTTTATTGTATTTCTAGTGCTTTACCTGATATCTCTGCTGGGGAACCTTCTCATCATCACAGCCATAGCCCTCGACCGCCACCTTCACAACCCCATGTACTTCTTCTTGATTAATCTGTACATCCTAGACTTTGGCTCCATCTCTGTCACTATCCCCAAATCCATGGTCAATTCCCTCATGAACACGAGATTGATTTCTTATTATGGATGTGTTGCCCAATTTTTCTTTTTCTTATTCTTTGCTTCAGCAAGTTTTGCGTTACTGACCATCATGGCGTATGACCGATACATCGCCATCTGCCAACCACTGCACTATGAGATGGTGATGAACAGGAGAACTTGTGTCCAAATGGCAGCCAGTGCCTGGATCAGTGGTATTCTCTACTCTGCATTGCACACCTGGAACATGTTTGCAATCTCTTTCTGTGGAGGGAACATAGTGGATCAGTTCTTCTGTGAAATTCCTCAGCTGCTCCATCTTGCCTGCTCTGACTCATATCTCGGTGAAATTGTTCTTATTTCTCTTCGTGTGCTTTTATGTTTAATCTGCTTTGCTTTTATAATTGTGTCATATGTTCAGATCTTCAAAACAGTGCTGAGAATCTCCTTTGAGCAGAGCCAGCATAAAGCCTTCTCCACCTGCCTCCCTCATCTCGTTGTGGTCTCCTTATTCCTTTTCACTGGCCTCTTTTCCTTCCTGAATCCCACCTCCAACTCATCCTCAGATCGGAATCTCTTGGTGGCTGCTCTCTATTCCATAATGCCCCCAATGATGAATCCGATCATCTACAGCATGAGAAACAAGGAAATGAAAGGTGCACTCAGTAAACTGATAGGTTGGAGGCTATTCAGCAAGAATAAAATGTCTGTATTTCTCCTCTGATCACAGTTACATTCTGTGTTTTTTAATAAATATAACCAGCTGATGACACTATCGGCTTCATGAGAACATACTGTGCAATCTGTTAATGCAGATATGGGTATTTCCACTAATAAAAATCCAGACAAACAAATAAAGAAAAATTAGTTACTAGAGGTTTACATCGATGTAATTAAGATCAGAATCTATCTATCTATCTATCTATCTATTTATCTATCTATCTATCTATCTATCTATCTGTGTACTGCTAGCCATCACCTTTCCATGTGATCATCGTGAACATAAAATCAGTAGCCACAGCAAAGTCCTTAGTGGGTTCTCTGGTTCTTCTTATTTTTCAGGATAGTAACTCAGACTGAGGTATCAATTCATTTATTCTTTTGGGGGGGTTTTGTTTGTCAGATTTTTAGTTTATTTTTGTTTGGTTGTTTGTTGTTTTTATTTGTTTCTTTTTTCCAGGTGGTTTGCAGGTGGGAAGGCCTGGAAAGATATTGAGTGTTTGGTTAGACAGGATTTTCAATGTTTGCCTTCTCGTGAGAGTGCTCCTATGTCATCTCTTTGATGGGGTTTTCTGAGTGAACTGAAGTTTTGCTCCCCACAATCATAAAAGGGTGCAAAAGAAGTTTCTGCATGGCTAAGTTCCTCCTGAAATGATTATGTATATACTGTTGGGATATTATTGTATTATTAATGACATGTTAGGAGCCTCAGGAAGCTGTCTTTTATTATTTTAACCTGAAGACAAGCTCCGTGCATCTCGAAAGCTTGTCCCTCTCACCAACAGAAGATGGTCCAATAAAAGATACCACCTCACCCATCTTCTCAATGCAAGAACTGTGTCATTCTTGCTGTGGTGCAAAGCCTGTTTTGAAGAGAAACTTGTTCCATTGTTTTCTGAAACAAAGCTAACTTGGGATAATGAGGCCAAATTTTGATTCCATTGAAGTCACTAAGGTTTAGCCCCTCACTTCAAAAAAATTAGGATTTGGCCAATAACCTATATACACAAGGATCCAGAATTGGCTGACAAACCCCTGGAGAAAGCGAATATGACAGAAATATAAGGGTCTGATATCCCAACTCATCTAGACCACCACAGTGAAGACTAGACCCATTGACATCATCAGTTTAATACTGATGAGATTCTGGCCCAAAGTCTCTGGTCTCCACACAGTAGTGACATAAAAACTGGTGTAAGTTACTTGTTTGGAGTCATTTCCTTCTAGCCTTGGTGTAAGTGGAAAAGTCCCATCACATGCACTGATCTGGTGTTCCATATGCTATCCCATGTAAATCTACTCACTTCCAAGCTGAGAAAGGATCTCAGAAGTTATTAGTATTAGAATATCATCTTTGTGCGTGGCTCTGTACCCTACATATATGACAGACAAAAACAGATCATGGGATTACACAGAGAGACAGACAGATAGGACCATTTCTTCTCTTAACACATAACCAAATTTAGTCAGAATGATAGATTTCTCTTTGATTGTGAATTATGTTAGCTAGATAGTTAGATAACAAAAAAGCTATGAAAATTATTGTGCTTCTTTTCCTGTTAATGATTGTCTTTGTCCACATCATGATTTTCTTAAAAATTCTTCTTATTAAGCCTTATTTAGCAAAAAATTTTTATGACTATATCTTACTCCATCGCTCATTTACAAACAGCTCATCAAAAGTACTCTGTGTTTGAGCTTTGAGATGTTTTGACTGGATAAATTTTAAACAAGCTGTGTTTTATTTCACTGAATAAATGGAAGTATCACGCATGGGTTCCTGAAAAATCAAGAGGCTAATTCTCAGCTGGTTTAAATTGTCATAGTTCTATTGAAGTCAATAGATCTCTGAGAATTTACACCAGCTGAGGATCTGGTCCAAAAAGTCATGATTATGAAATTAAAAATCACTTTGAATATGCCCTGATTCTGAAGCCACTTCAGCATATTCTAAACTTTAAACACAAATGTCCCCATTAAAGGTTTAAAGAAAAATGTATAGTGAAATTTCTGTTGATTATGGGTTAGGGTTATGGACAGGGCTTAAGGCTAACACCAAACTGGTGTCAGACCCTGACACTATACAAGTTACTCTCCTTTCTCAGTCAAATAAAGCCCTGCAATTGGAGCATTGGAATTATTCTCCTTTTCTGGGTTCTGGATTATTAACAAGAAATAACAGTTTATCTCAAAACCAGAATCTCTGGGTCTTCTTCTCCAAACTCACCAGTCCAGTATGCCCCTTCATCACCAACTTCTCCTTCCTGGATGTCCTGCTCAGATGCCACCTTCTACAGGACAGGCCCAACAAAGAAAGTAACAGAATGCCACTAGCCATCACTTTCAGCCCCCAACTAAAATTTCACCAGCGCATCATCAAGGATCTACAACCTATCCTGATGGATGATCCCTCACTCTCATAGACCTTGGGAGACAGGCCAGTCCTCAATTACAGACAGCCCCCAAACCTGAAGCAAATACTCACCAGCAACCACACACCACACAATAAAAACACTAACCCAGGAACCTATCCTTGCAACAAACCCCACTGCGAAATCCATCCTCGTATCTATTCAAGGGATATCATCACAGGACCTAATCACATCAGCCACGCCATCAGGGGCTCGTTCACCTGCACATCTACCAATGTGATATATGCCATTATGTGCCAGCAATGCCCCTCTGCCATGTACATTGGCCAAACTGGACAGTCTCTGTGCAAAAGAATAAATGGACACAAATCAGACGTCAAGAATTATAACGTTCAAAAATCAGTCAGAGAATACTTCAACTTTCCTGGACACTCAGTTACAGACCTAAAAGTGTCAATTCTTCAACAATAAAAGTTCAAAAACAGACTCCAATGAGAAACTGCAGAACTGGGATTAATTTGCAAACTGGACACCAACAAATTGAATAAAGACTGGGAGTGGATGGGTCATTACACAAACTAAAAACTATTTCCCCATGCTAATTTCCCCCCTACTGTTACTCACACCTTCTTGTCAACTGTTTGAAATGGGCCATCCTGATAATCACTACAAAACTTTTTTTTTCTCGTGCTGATGTTAGGCCATCTTAGTTGATTTGTCTCATTAGAGCGGGTATGGTAACCCCCATGACTTCATGTTCTCTGTAGGTATATATGTCTGTATGCATGGATTTCTTAGTATGTAAGGTGCCACAAGTACTTCTTGTTCTTTTTATTATGCACATGTTACAGATGGAAATTGTTGTCCAGACAGAATGACGTGCCCAAGATCACACAGGAAATCCATGGCAAAACAGGTAGCTGAGCTGGGTCTCACATTATATTAGGTTCCTCCCAACCCCAAAGGGTCAGTCACTTATCCCAGGTCAGTGGATACTCTAGATCTCACATCAAAGGCAATGCTGGCAGCCAATTTCTCTAGTAAACTAACTAAAGGTTTATTAGCTAAGAAAAGAAATGAAAGTTATTGAAATGTTAAAGCAGGTAAAAGACATTAACAGGTTTGGACACTCCAAGTGTGTCAGTCCAAAGTGACAGCAGAGATGTAGTCTGCTAGTTTTCCATAAGTCTCTCAGGGTTACCCAAGATAACTTTGGGGATCTCTGTCTTGCAGCTGGAATGTTCTCTGAAAGGATATGTCTACATTATGGGATTATTCCGATTTTACATAAACCGGTTTTATAAAACAGATTGTATAAAGTCAAGTGCATATGGCCACACTAAGCACATTAATTCGGCAGTGTGCTTCCATGTACCGAGGCTAGCATCGATTTCTGGAGCATTGCACTGTGGGTAGCTATCCCGTAGCTATCCCATAGTTCCCGCAGTCTCCCCCGCCCATTGGAATTCTGGGTTGAGATCCCAATGCAAAAACAGTGTCGCGGGTGATTCTGGGTAAATGTCATACTCAATCCCTCCCTCCCTCCATGAGCGTCCATTTGATTCTTTGGCTTTCCATTACGCTTGTCACACAGCACTGTGCTGTGGACTCTGTCTATCATAGCCTGGAGATTTTTTCAAATTCTTTGTCATTTCGTCTTCTGTAATGGAGCTCTGATAGAACAGATTTGTCTTCCCATACAGTGATCAGATCCAGTATCTCCTGTATGGTCCATGCTAGAGCTCTTTTTGGATTTGGGACTGCATCGCCACCCATGCTGATCAGAGCTCAAAGCTGGGAAAACAGGAAATGAAATTCAAAAGTTTGCGGGGCTTTTCCTGTCTACCTGGCCAGTGCTTCCTGAGTTCAGATCGCTTTCCAGAGCGGTCACAGTGGTGCACTGTGAGATACCACCCGGAAGCCAATACTCTCGATTTGTGGCCACACTAACCCTAATCCGACATGGCAATACCAATTTCAGTGCTACTCCTCTCGTCCGCGAGGAGTACAGAAATCGGTTTAAAGAGCCCTTTATATCTATATAAAGGGTCTTGTTCTGTGGACAGCTGCAGGGTTAAATCGGTTTAACGCTGCTAAATTCAGTTTAAACGCATAGTGTAGACCAGGACAAAGTGTCCAAAGAGCTCCGACATACAGAACCATTCCCTGGATCCATTCCCATAGCTGTCTTCCCCGAAAAGCAATCTGGGAAGTGTTTCCAACACAGTATGAGTTTTTCCTCTGTTCGCTAAAGGCAGACTGGGTCTGTGGATTTCCCTTTGTCTAACACAATGAGCCATACTTTGAAGTTAGCATGTTCTTCATTTACATTTCCAAGACTCCAATCGCATTTGATGGGCAAATGTAATTACCAGAATACATGCAATGTAAATTGCAATGTAACAGCATGCAACAATCCTTTGTTAGTTTTCATGAAGTTCACATATCAAGTAAATTTACACTTTGGATCTAGGGTTAACTAAGTACAGGAATATACATAATGTAAAGGGATAGCATTCAACAGGTTACAGATAAGTGAAGATATTATCAGTCCCATTTCCTTTGATCTAAATTAACACTTGAGTGACTTAGTACTTAACATTTCTTTGATAGTCACGAGATAGTGATGGTAATATAGTATGTAGGCCTGTTCATTTACCTGAGATAGAATTTTGGGTTTTGTTTGCCCAGCTGAATTTTGAGGCTTTTAAAATATAATTGTTTGTGTCTTATACCCTGTCAACATATGTGAACAAGGAAAAAAAAACCCAAAAAACAAAACAAAACAAAAAATGGTGTGTGTTGCTTCTGCCTATAGCCAGATGGGGTTTTTAGTTCAAAGAGCAAAAATAAGAAATAGAGTTCAGTTTTGCTGGATATGGTGGGAGTTTGATATACAGTGTATAATTGACGGCTGTCTGACTCCTCTCTCAAAACAAGGTCAAGTAACCAGTTGGGAAGGGTCAAGAGGCTGTGGGGGAGTTATAAGGATCACTGAAAACCAATGAAAAAAGTAACCCTAACCGGTGCATAACCTCACTCCCTACCCATCCCATGTGGTACAAAAAAGATGGTGCTGAAGCCTCCAGATTCAAGACCCTCCAAAATGGAATAGGACCATACGTGGCAAGGGTGGTACAAGGATCATACACTACAGGTATAATTAAGCCCACTACAAAGGAGGAGGGAGAGGAAGCTCTACTGGTGTAAAAAACTGTGATTATGCTTGCTTGTTAACCCCAAAAAACATCGTATTGCCTGCATTTTGGACTCTGGCTATCTGCTCTTTGCTTGCGTGACAAGAATCAAGGTTGGGTAGGGGAAGCCCTAACACACAAATGAATTGGCCTATTGCTCTGACCTGAGCTGGCCTGTCAGTGTCACAACTGCTACATGACCAGAGGGAACAACATTAATAAGGTCTGTCTTCACAGGGTTAAAAAAAACCATGGCTGACCTGAGTCAGCTGACTCGACCTCATGGAGCTCAGGCTCCGGGGCTGAAAAATTGCTGTGCAGACATTCAGACCCAGGCTGGAGTCCGAGCTCTGGGATCCTACACAGCAATCTTTAGCCCTACTGCCCAAGCTCTGTAACCCCAAGTCAGCTGACCCAGGCCTGCTGCAGCCATGCCACAGGGTTTTTATCCCTACGTAGACATACCCTAAGGGACTGGGACTCATGACACCCAGGTTATATTCCTCAGAGCTGCTGTGTGACCTCTGGCCAGTCACTTCCCCTCTCTGTACAATCTGAAAAATGAGGATGATAATACAGCAGACCCTTACTAGAACATGTGCCTATATAGCGCGAATTCGCTTTGAACGCGGTCATGTCCATGGCTCCCAAATTTAATTACTTTCATTGGGAGTCATGGTAATGTGGGCCCCACATTAACGCGGTACAGCACACTGATTCCAACCCTGTGTTCAAGCGAGGGTCCAGTGTACTGACCAGGCTTGATAAATCACTCTGGGATCTAAAGCTAAGTTATATTGTTATCTAGATCTACGGGGTAACCAGGCACCAAGCAGGGAAAAATACTTGAAGAGAGCAGCTGAGTGGGAAATGGGTTTCCTTCCTGCAAGATTTTAAGAGAGACAAAGAAGGTGAGGTAACATTTTTTATTGGACCAACTTCTGTTGGTGGATGGGACAAGCTTTTGTGCTTCATAGAGCTCTTCCTCTGGTCTGGTAAAGAGAATCATGGTGTCCAAATCAGTAGAAGGTGGGACAGATTGTTATGCATAAGGGAATCACACATGGTGTAGAAGACCACTCAAAATGAAGTGGGCAATTAACATAAAGTGGGTGATTAACACTCTGCAGAACAGGCAGCAGGGCCCTTTGACTCCACAGGAATTACAGCCAATTTACATCTGATGGGTGACCAATGTGAATTAAATATTTTTAAAAAGTCATCCAGCATTGCATATGCACTCCACTGAGCTTTTTAGTTTAGTGCTGTCTGTAGCAAGAGAAAAATTAATGTAATGGCAAAGAAAGAAAGAAAGAAAGAAAGAAAGAAAGAAAGAAAGAAAGAAAGAAAGAAAGAAAGAAAGAAAAGATTCTGGCTGATCATCCTAATAGAAGTTGAAGATCAGATACTTGAAAACTGTGCAAAATTCTATCCCTAGTGAGACTGAACCATTCTCCGTCACCAATAGAAGTTACACTTGTAATTAAACCCCTTGGGCAGAGAGCTAGGAAAGTGTGGACCGGTTCAGAACTCTTGAATCAGCTTCAGATCAGATTGGCAGGCAAAAAATATGGATTTATAACCGTGTAACAGGCTAGATCCCCAGCTGATGTAAATTGACGTCGCTCGACGGAAATCAAAGGCCCAGATTCCCAGTTGGAATAAATAGTCCAAACTACCATGAACTCAATGGAAGTGTAAGAATTGACACAAGCTCATGACCTGGCCCTTAGTTTTTAGTCTTCACCTCTGAGTACCTCTTGGTGACTGACTTCAAGCAGACAGGGCAGCCTGAGCTGTAGGTTCCTCTAGCGGATGCATTCCAAGAGCTGCTGATACAATGCAGAAGGGGAAAAAAAACTCTGCTCACCCTGAAGTGATTATGTGATGTTAATGAAGGAACAGGCTATTCCAGACCCACAGAGATTCATAGAATATCAGGATTAGAAGGGACCTCAGGAGATCATGTAAGCCAACTCCCTGCTCAAAGCACGATCAATCCCCAGACAGATTTTTGCCCTATATCCCTAAATAGCACCCTCAAGGACTGAGCTCACAACCCTAGGTTTAGGAAGCCAATGCTCAAACCATTGAGCTATCCTGTAAACCAGCTGAGCAGTGAACAGCAGTGGCTAACTGCTGTTTGCCTAGGATCTGTCTGAGAGGAGGTACGCTAAGTGCTGCATTAGGGGGTCTGTGTTGGTGAGCATCTGAGTGTCTGTTTCAGGGGACAGTTTTTCAGTTTGACCATGTGCTTGACTGTTTGATTGTTTGTTTGAAAAGTGTGAACTGGGAGTGCTTTTGTTCCAGGTGGGCCTTGAGTGGGCCTGACTGTTATAAAAAGGCAGTCAGCAGTGAACCAGCTGAGTGGCAAACAGCAGAGGCTAACAGAGGGAGTTTGCCTGGGAGTGAGCCTAGGGAGAGCCCACTGAGGCTTTCATCTCCTGGGCTTCTGTGAGTTGCTGCAACAGCTGAGGAAGCTCTTAGAAGGAAGAAATTATGGAAGGTGAGCATTCAGCTGTTGTAACCTGCACAGGTTGCACTATGTTTGTCTTTCTTCCACAGGACAGAAGCGACTTTGTCTGTACAAAGTGCAAGCTGGTCTCCATATTGGAAGAGAAGGTTCAAAGTCTGGAACAACAAGTATCGATCCTGCGTTGCATAAGAGAAAATGAAGATTTCCTGGATAGAAGTCAGGATATGCTTCTATGGACACAACGTTCTGAAGAATCGGAGCAGGCTGTGCAGAGGGGAGAGAGGGACGGTGAAGAAATTTAGCAGCATGTGACCTCCAGAAGAAGAAAGAGGAGCGTCCATGTACCAGCAATGGAGATACAGATGAGCAACTGTTTTCATGTTGTCTCCACAGGTACTAATGTGGAGAGTGGACTAGATGATATATCTGAGGGAAGGGAGCAGAAGGAGACTCCACCGATAGGAAGGCATGAGATGCACTATCCTAGGGATGGGGGTTCCATGACCACCACTCCCAAGAGAAGGAGGAGGGTGGTGGTGGTGGTTGGGGACTCCCTCCTCAGGGGGACTGAATCATCTATCTGCCGCCCTGACTGAGAAAATGGAGAGGTCTACTGCTTGCCAGGAGCTAGGATTCACAATATGACAGACAGACTGCCGAGACTCATCAAGCCCTCGAATCGCTTCCCCTTCCTGCTTCTCCACATGGGCACTAATGATACTGCCAAGAATGACCTTGAGTGGATCACTGCAGACTACGTGGCTCTGGGAAGAAGGCTAAAGGAGTTTGAGGCACAAGCGGTGTTCTCGTCCATCCTCCCTGTGCAGGGAAAAGGCCTGGGTAGAGATTGTCAAATTGTGGAAGTCAACGAATGGCTACGCAGGTGGTGTCGGAGAGACGGCTTTGGATTCTTCAACCATGGGATGGTGCTCCAAGAAGGAGGAGTGCTTGGCAGAGACGGGCTCCACCTAACGAAGAGAGGGAAGAGCATCTTCACAGGCAGGGTGGCTAACCTAGTGAGGAGGGCTTTAAACTAGGTTCACCGAGGGAAGGAGACCAAAGCCCTGAGGTAAGTGGGTGTAACTCTTCTGCCCCTCTGAGTTGGCAGCAACAAGGGCCGGGTTCAGTATCCAGGGGTTCCGTTTCAATAACACAAAAGAAAACTGGCTCGAGCTCCCACCCAGTGACCTGGGACAATTACATACCATCCCCCAGGTGTCTCTAGGAGGCAATACTTCCCCTCTCGCAGGCATGGAGTCAGAGTGTAGCAAAATCCTTTTAATAAAGGAGGGAAACAGTGCTGCATTACAATGGGGAAACACCACAAACAGAATTATAACACAAAGCATGAGCAAAAGATCCACCTCCAAGTACGTTTGGCACTGTCCTTTTCCCCTCAGGGTCTTAAGTCCAAATCACCCCAAAGTCCAACAACCCCTAAAGTCTCTGTCGCTGGTCAGTGCCACCCCAGAGTTCAAAAGTTCATCTGTAGAGTTTTAACACCCCCCCCCGCAGCCTGGGTGGAAATGTGGGGGGCACACAGGGTGTTAAGGGGCCCCTTACATGAGCCGAAACCGACTGCCCCACCTCTCTGTGGAGATCTGCTGCAGCCTTCACCACAAACAGTTCTGCTCCGCTCCTCCAGCCCTTCCCACAAACTGCTCTGCTCTGCTCCACTCGCTATTCCATGGGCCACTCCAACCGTCCCACATGCTGCTTCTCTCCACCTGCTGTCCCATGAACCACTCCAGCTGTCCCCACAAACCGCTCAGCTCCACTCTGCTGTGCTCACCGCTCCAACCATCCTGCAAACTGCTCTGCCAGCTTCTTAGCAATATATCTTCAGGCTCCCCCACTAGTTAACATAGCATTCAGTGATCTCAGCTCAGTAATTTTAACTTTTTTAGTGATTTTAGCTTGTAGTAGTAGAGCCCCAGTGCTGGTGCACCATTGGGCCAAAGTGAATTCAGCACAGCACCCTCTAGCTAGACTCCTAATAGAATCAAAATTAGCTCTGCTATTCAACAGTGGAGAGAGAGAAGGAGATGCAATTGGTATGCCAGGCTCTCAAAAGGGGCCCATACCATCAGGTACGTACACACACCTGTCCCCATCCTCTCTCAATTCACTGGGTTTTGGCATCCATGTCCCTTGTCTAGCGAGTGGTATTTAATTGGTGATGAGACCCTCTGTCATAAAACATTTTTATAGTTCCTCATTCACATAATCAGGGTGACAACACTTTATTCCTCCTGCCCCAATAACACAGAAACTGGGGATCCCACAGCTGTCAAAGTAACCATCTTAGGCTGCCGTGGGCTATGCTAGGCGAGGTGGGTGTGTCTATGCAAACACAATCAGCCCCTGAAATTCTTTTCCACACTCACCATAATTCACCACCAGATGTCAGGTTAGAGGTCATCCTGACTCTGCTTACATCCTCCCCCAGCCGAGAATTTGTCATCCCAACAAATCACGTTCCCTACTATAGCAACTCACTTGTCCCTCCAAAGGGCCTTAGATAGCCCACTTTAGCTTCCAAAAACCTGTGTGCTAAATGTATTGACTCCTCACTAGTCACCCAGGTGCATCATAAGTTAACCGTTTTACTGGTCTTATTGCCCTATCTCGCCTATGGAGAATCGCTGTTGCCGTGGTAGGGGGGACATCCTCTTGAGCGACGGATGGAGAGGTTTCCTATGAGGTTCCCTTGGATACTGCCATAGGCCCTTGCATTTCTAGTTCTAACAGTGGAGGATCGAAGGTGCTCAGGACATCCTCCACCTGTATGTCTCCATTGTCCAATAACCTGTGTGTGTCATCACACGGGGGTTCCACCAGTGGCTCAGAGGTGTCAGGAACGGGCCTAAATACTTCTGCCATGGGGTTTAGTGTGGAAGAGGAGGTGCTCTCTTTTGATTCAGCTGATCGAGACTGAAATCTTGTCTCCATCCTAGGATACATCATGGTTATGTCTTCCTCCTCAGACTCCCTCTCGGATGTGCTGCATAAGGGTAGTTAGCTGCAGGGGGCCGGCTGTCCACGTTGGAAGGTGGCTTTGGTACAGCATCTTTGTTCTGCCTGGTTGCCCTGTTGTGGCCCATCTCATAAGGGGTGCCTACCGATTTCCCCACAGGGAGCAAAAGGTTTCTATGCATGGTCTTTATCTGCCGTGGACCCTCTTCAGGTTTGATCTTGTAGACAGGCAGGTCTCCTAGCTTTTCTATCACCAAGGTATTGCCTTCCATCTGTCAGCTATCACGTGTTTGCCAGCAATACCCAAATTTCGCAGCAGGACTCTGTCCCCCGGCTGGAGCTCTTGCAGACGTACCCTAGCATCATATCTATGTTTGTTGCAATCTGCGTTCTTCTGTGCCGCAGATGTAGCTAAGTGATAAGCATTCCGCAGCTTTTGTCTTAGTCAGGATACATATTGCTGATGAGTTTAGACCAAAGCACAGGTCTATGGATAATCTTGATTCTCACCTGAACATCAAGAGATATGGGGTGACTCCTGTAGCATCGTTCTTTGTGGTGTTATAGGCATGCACCAGAAATGTGACATGTTGGCTCCAGGTTGCCTTCTGCTCTGGTCGCAAAGTCCCCAACATATCTAATAGAGTTCAGTTGAACCTCTCGAGTTGAGGATCACCTTGCGGGTGATAAGGCATTGTCCTCTACTTTTTAATTCCTGCTATCCTCAGCACCTCCTTCAGAAGATAACTTTCAAAGTCTCGTCCCTGATCCGAGTGTATCCGGGCTGGGAATCCATAAACTGAATAATATTTTTCCCACAGTACTCGAGCGACAGTGGTAGCCCTCTGATCACGTGTGGGATATGCCTGCGCATATCGCGTATAATAGTAGGTCGCTACTAGAATGTTCCCAATATTCCTCTTGTCTACTTCTAAAGACAAGAAATCAATGCAAACCAGCTCTAGAGGTTTGTTGCTGGTGATGTTCTTCAGATATGCAGAGTTTTCCTTTGAACACATCGAGCGCAGGTCTCGCATTTCCTGCGAACATCTTCAGCCATTCGGGGCCAATAGAACCTACTATGAATAAGTTCCAGGGTCCTCTCCAGCCCTTTATGTGCAAAGTCATCATGCAGGGCCCTCATGGTCAGGGCTCTGTACTCTTTCGGCAGCACTAGTTGATTCCGTTGCTTTTGTAGAGGGTCTGTGGTCGTGCGGTTTAGCACTCCCTGAATCAGTTTTAGTTTGGTCCATTCTCTTAATAGTAGTTTGCCCTCCAGGTTAGGTGGGACAACCGCAGCTGGGACTCGCCCCTCCCTTTTGGCAAGTAATGTATTACAAATGTCAATATCTTGCAGCTGGGCTTCCTGCCAGTCAACCGCATTGAGCATGGGCTAAGGAGATTGGCCCAAAGCGATATAGTTCACTGAAGCAGAAGGCACGCATTCAGGGGGCAGGCCCAAAGCTTCTGCAGCACATCGATGAAGGCTCTCATGGGCCTCTGGCTCTCGGCGACTCACAATGCAAATAGCTCTCACTCCATCTGTGGGTATCACAGCAACTCCTGGTGCCTGTGGACACCTGGACAATGCATCTGCATCTACATTGCTTCTTCCTGATCGGTATTGAATGCTGAAGTCATAGCTAGCCAAAGTGGCCACCCATCTTTGCCCTGTAGCATCCAGCTTAGCACTTGTTAACACATAGGTCAGTGGGTTGTTGTCTGTCCACACCTGGAACTGAGCACCATTCAAGTAGTCTCGAAATTTCTCAGTAATGGCCCATTTCAAGGCCAAGAACTCCAGCTTGTGGGTGGGATAGCAGGTTTCACTATCAGACAGTCCTCGGCTGGCAAAGGCTACAGGTTTACTCTGGCCTTCCATCTCCTGGTACAGTACTGCTCTCAGACCCTCCAAACTAACATCAGTATGCAGGATAAATGGCTTACTTGAGTCAGCAAAGACCAGGACCGTGGCATGAGTTAGGCAAGTAATGATTTCTCGAAAAGCCCTTTCACATCTCTCATCCCACCGTGGCCCAAATGGTTTGAAGGGGCCATAGTGTCTCTGCACAGGGGACCCCTTTTTCTTGGTCTTAGGTTTGTTCTTGCAGGGCTGGTATCCCCTGGTAAGATTATTCAGAGATTTTACAATTGTAGCATAGTTTTTCACAAATCTGTGGTAGTAGCCACTAAACCCAAGAAAGGTCTTGAGTTCTGTGTAGTTACTTGGACACGGCCATGTAGTGAGTGCTTCTATTTTATCAGGATCAGTACTCATACCCTCTTGGGACACGATGTGACCCACATACTTCACTGAGGTCCTGCAGAATTGGCATTTGTCAATTGAAAGCTTCAAACCATAATCCTCCAACCTATCAAGAATTTAGGAAGTCTTTCTTCATGCTCCTCCAAGGTTTTTCCAAACAGAATCAGGTCATCCAAATAAACTAACACTTGCAGTAAATTCATGTCTCCCACAACTTTCTCCATAAGATGTTGAAATGTGACCGGTGCTCCAGATATCCCTTGGGGCATGCGTTCGAACTGATAAAACCCTAATGGGCAGATGTGACGTTATGAGTGTAATATAATCTCATTCAAAGATGACAAGGCCAGAAAAAGTTAATTAACTCACCTCACTGACTGACCTGACCCATGGGTGAACTTTAAGGACTGGTTAGGAAGATATGTAAATGAATAGAGCTTTGAAATGCAAGTCTGCATTGTTAGAGGTAGAAGGGTAGATGTTTGCTCAGGTCTTGTGATGTAAGCAAACAAGTCTTGTCTATTGCTATAGTTTTAATTCAAAGATCAAAAAAGGAATATTAACATTTGTGACGATACTTGAGTGAAATAGTATTATTGTCTATGTGTCTCTTTGAAGGTTGTGGTAACTTGTATCTGAACTGTTTAATGGATAAATTACTCTGTGCTAATTGCCAGGATATTTGGGAGAAGGAGTTAAACCTATTGTTTTCTCAGGCCAAAAGACTGCTGGAAATGTTTAAGAACCCTGGGACACGATCCTGCTTCATGTCAGATCTGTTTTGGGTTTCAAGAGGGGCAAACCTTAAGACACAAGGATTGAGATCGCCAGTCATTGACTGGAGCCATCCTGAATATGAACATTGGACTGTAACCTATGGACTATTTCTAAAAGGCATTTTGGCAACTACAAGCTCACCTCTGCTATGCATCTGAACCTCAAAAATTGAATTCAAATCTGTATGTATATTGATCTTTTAATCAACGCTCTGTCTCTTTTCTTTTTTAATAAATTTTAGCTTAGTTAATAAGAATTGGCTGTAGCGTGTATTTTGGGTAAGATCTAAATTATAATTGGACCTGGGTATGTGGCAGATCCTTTGGAACTGGAAGAACCTTTTCTTTTATATGATGAGATAACATTTTCCGGAATCATCATCATATGGTTGACAGATGTGTCTGGACGGAGGCCTGAGGCTGGGCACTTTAAGGGAACTGCGTTGTTTGGACTTTTAAGTAACTAGAGAGGTACTATAGAAGCTGTTTTGTGCTGGTTGGTAAATCTAAGTATTGGAATAACCACCAGCTTCTGGGGTTTGTTTGCCCCGTTTGGTTTACAGTTCACCTTGATTGAGTGACCTCAGCTGGCTCCTACGGGCAGCATCGTCACAGCAGATGAAGTATCAGAGGGGTAGCCGTGTTAGTCTGGATCTGTAAAAGCAGCAAAGAATCCTGTGGCACCTTATAGACTAACAGACATTTTGGAGCATGAGCTTTCGTGGGTGAATACCCACTTCTTCAGATGCATGTGGTGGAAATATCCAGGGGCAGATATATATATGCTAGCAAGCAAGCTAGAGATAACGAGGTCAGTTCAATCAAGGAGGATGAGGCCCTGTTCTAGCAGTTGAGGTGTGAAAACCAAGAGAGGAGAAACTGGTTCTGTAGTTGGCAAGCCATTCACAGTCTTTGTTCAATCCTGAGCTGATGGTGTCAAATTTGCAGATGAACTGAAGCTCAGCAGTTTCTCTTTGAAGTCTGGTCCTGAAGTTTTTTTGCTGCAGGATGGCCACCTTAAGGTCTGCTATAGTGTGGCCAGGGAGGTTGAAGTGCTCTCCTACAGGTTTTTGTATATTGCCATTCCTAATGTCTGATTTGTGTCCATTTATCCTTTTCCGTAGAGACTGTCCAGTTTGGCCGATGTACATAGCAGAAGGGCATTGCTGGCATATGATTGCGTATATTACATTGGTGGATGTGCAGGTGAATGAACCAGTGATGGTATGGCTGATCTGGTTAGGTCCTGTGATGGTGTCGCTGGTGTAGATATGTGGGCAGAGTTGGCATCGAGGTTTGTTGCATGGATTGGTTCCTGAGCTAGAGTTATTATGGTGCGGTGTGCAGTTACTGGTGAGAATATGTTTCAGGTTGGCAGGTTGTCTGCAAGACAAACCCAAGAAAGAAACCAACAGGACTCCACTGGCCATCACATACAGCCCCCAGCTAAAACCCCTCCAACGCATCATCAAGGATCTACAACCCATCCTGGACAATGATCCCACACTTTCACAGGCCTTGGGTGGCAGGCCAGTCCTTGCCCACAGACAACCTGCCAACCTGAAACATATTCTCACCAGTAACTGCACACCGCACCATAATAACTCTAGCTCAGGAACCAATCCGTGCAACAAACCTCGATGCCAATTCTGCCTACATATCTACACCAGCGACACCATCACAGGACCTAACCAGATCAGCCATACCATCACTGATTCATTCACCTGCACATCCACCAATGTAATATACGCCATTATATGCCAGCAATGCCCCTCTGCTATGTACATCGGCCAAACTGGACAGTCTCTACGGAAAAGGATAAATGGACACAAATCAGACATTAGGAATGGCAATATACAAAAACCTGTAGGAGAGCACTTCAACCTCCCTGGCCACACTATAGCAGACCTTAAGGTGGCCATCCTGCAGCAAAAAAACTTCAGGACCAGACTTCAAAGAGAAACTGCTGAGCTTCAGTTCATCTGCAAATTTGACACCATCAGCTCAGACTCATAGACTCATAGACTCTAGGACTGGAAGGGACCTCGAGAGGTCATCAAGTCCAGTCCCCTGCCCTCATGGCAGGACCAAATACTGTCTAGACCATCCCTAATAGACATTTATCTAACCTACTCTTAAATATCTCCAGAGATGGAGATTCCACAACTTCCCTAGGCAATCTATTCCAGTGTTTAACTACCCTGACAGTTAGGAACTTTTTCCTAATGTCCAACCTAAATCTCCCTTGCTGCAGTTTAAGCCCATTGCTTCTTGTTCTATCATTGGAGGCTAAGGTGAACAAGTTTTCTCCCTCCTCCTGATGACACCTTTTTAGATACCTGAAAACTGCTATCATGTCCCCTCTCAGTCTTCTCTTTTCCAAACTAAACAAACCCAATTCCTTCAGCCTTCCTTCATAGGTCATGTTCTCAAGACCTTTAATCATTCTTGTTGCTCTTCTCTGGACCCTCTCCAATTTCTCCACATCTTTCTTGAAATGTGGTGCCCAGAACTGGACACAATACTCCAGTTAAGGCCTAACCAGCGCAGAGTAAAGCGGAAGAATGACTTCTCGTGTCTTGTTTACAACACACCTGTTAATGCATCCCAGAATCATGTTTGCTTTTTTTGCAACAGTATCACACTGTTGACTCATATTAAGCTTGTGGTCCACTATGACCCCTAGATCTCTTTCTGCCATACTCCTTCCTAGACAGTCTCTTCTCATTCTGTATGTGTGAAACTGATTGTTCCTTCCTAAGTGGAGCACTTTGCATTTATCTTTATTGAACTTCATCCTGTTTACCTCAGACCATTTCTCCATTTCTCCAGGATTGAACAAAGACTGTGAATGGCTTGCCAACTACAGAACCAGTTTATCCTCTCTTGGTTTTCACACCTCAACTGCTAGAACAGGGCCTCATCCTCCCTGATTGAACTGACCTCGTTATCTCTAGCTTGCTTGCTAGCATATATATACCTGCCCCTGAATATTTCCACCACATGCATCTGAAGAAGTGGGTATTCACCCACGAAAGCTCATGCTCCAAAATGTCTGTTAGTCTATAAGGTGCCACAGGATTCTCTGCTGCTTTTACAGCAGATGAAGACTGTCTTGTCTTCTTCACCCAGAGGGATCTGGTAGTATCTACTCTGAAGATCCAACACAGAGAACCACTGGCTTCCCAGCAAACAGTCTAAGGCATCTTGGACTCGGGGCATTGTGTACTGGTCAACCACAGTACGGCAGTTTAGGGTGCAGTAGTCAATACACCATCCGGATATTCCCATTCTTTTTATGGACCACCACAATGGGTGAGGCGTATGGGCTGTGGGACTCTGTAATGATGCCATTCTCAGCCAGCTCCTGAAGATGTTGTTGCACATCTTCCATCTCAGAGAGAGCAAGTTGTAATAACCTTAGTCCCAGATTTGGACCTTAGCGTCCAAAATATGGGGGTTAGCATGAAAACCTCCAAGCTTAGTTACCAGCTTGGACCTGGTACCTGCTGCCACCACCCAAAAAATTAGAGTGTTTTGGGGCACTCCGGTCCCCCTGTAAAACCTTCCCTGGGGACCCCAAGACCCAAATCCCTTGAGTCTCACAACAAAGGGAAATAATTCTTTTTCCCTTCCCCCCTCCAGGTGCTCCTGGAGAGATACACAGACACAAGCTCTGTGAAACTACACAGAGAGACTCCCCTTCTCTGTTCCCAATCCTGGAAACAAAAAAGTACTTTCCTATTCCCCCAGAGGGAATGCAAAATTAGGCTAGCAATCCAACACACAAATCTCCCCTTGATTTCTTCCTCCCACCAATTCCCTGGTGAGTACAGACTCAATTTTCCTGAAGTAAAGAAAAACTCCAACAGGTCTTAAAAGAAAGCTTTATATAAAAAGAAAGAAAAATAAGTACAAATGTTCTCTCTGTATTAGATGATACAACACAGGGTCAATTGCTTAAAAGAATATTGAATAAACAGCCTTATTCAAAAAGAATACAAATCAAAGCACTCCAGCACTTATATTCATGCAAATACCAAAGAAAAAGAAAACCATAGAACTTACTATCTGATCTCTTTGTCCTTACACTTAGAAACAGAAGACTAGAAAGTAGAGCTACTTCTCCAAAGCTCAGAAAAAGCAGGCAGCCAGAAAACAAAGACTCAGAGACTAAATTCCCTCCACCCAAAGTTGAAAAAATCCGGTTTCCTGATTGGTCCTCTGGTCAGGTGCTTCAGGTGAAAGAGACATTAACCCTTAGCTATCTGTTTATGACACGCCCCCCAAATTGCAGACAGTGGGGAAGCTCACTGGCGGCGATTTCCTTCTAGAACTTGAAAATAAACAGATTACTACAACACATACACCTTTACATATACTCCTAAGTATATAACTAACAGACTTCTACATTTTAAGAACACTTTTTAACTACTGAATTATGGGAAACTCTCACGGGAGAGTGCATCAGCAACTTTATTAGAAGCTCCTGTGATGTGTTGAATTTCAAAATCAAAATCTTGGAGAGCTAAACTCCAACGAAGAAGTTTCTTGTTGTTCCCCTTGGCAGTATGAAGCCACTGTAGTGCAGCATGGTCAGTTTGTAGTTGGAACCGCCGTCCCCAAACATATGGGCGTAGCTTTTCCAGGGCGTACACAATGGCATAGCATTCCTTTTCACTGACTGACCAGTGACTTTCCCTCTCAGACAGTTTCTTGCTGAGAAACACGACAGGATGGAAGTTGTGATCTGTTGCTTCCTGCATGAGCACCGCTCCTATACCACGCTCAGATGCATCTGTGGTTACTAGGAATGGCTTGTCAAAGTCCGGGGCCCTGAGCACAGGGTCCGACATGAGCGTTGCCTTAAGTTGGGTAAAGGCCTTTTGACACTCATCAGTCCACTTAACGGCATTTGGCTGGGTCTTTTTGGTCAGGTCGGTCAGTGGGGCAGCGATTTGGCTGTAGTGGGGTACAAATCGCCTGTAGTATCCGGCCAAGCCTAAGAAGCATTGGACCTGCTTCTTGGACCGTGGGACAGGCCACTTTTGGATAGCATCCACCTTGGCCTGTAGGGGGTTTATGGTTCCTCGACCCACCTGGTGCCCCAGGTACGTCACTCTGTTTTGGCCTATTTGACACTTTTTGGCCTTAACAGTTAGTCCTGCCTGCCTGATGCGCTCAAAGACCTTTTCCAGGTGTAGTAGGTGTTCGGGCCAGGAGTCTGAAAAAATGGCCACATCATCGAGGTAGGCAACTGCAAATTCTCCCAGTCCAGCTAGTAGACCATCTACCAGCCTCTGGAAGGTGGCGGGTACATTTCGAAGGCCGAAAGGAAGGACATTGAATTCATACACCCCCGCATGGGTGACGAATGCTGACCTCTCCTTGGCAGGTTCATCTAGCGGTACTTGCCAGTACCCCTTGGTTAAGTCTATTGTAGAGATGAACTGGGCACGTCCCAACTTTTCCAATAGCTCATCGGTACGTGGCATTGGATAGTTGTCCGGACGAGTTACAGCATTGAGCTTACGGTAGTCCACGCAAAAGCGTATTTCCCCATCGGGTTTGGGTACCAGAACCACTGGAGATGCCCATGCACTGGTAGATGAGCGGATTATACCCATCTGTAGCATGTTTTGGATCTCCCGTTCTATAGCAGCTTGGGCATGAGGAGACACTCGGTAGGGTGGGGTTCTGATTGGGTGAGCATTACCTGTATCAATGGAGTGGTATGCCCGTTCAGTCCGTCCTGGGGTGGCTGAGAACAATGGGGCGAAGCTAGTGCACAGCTCCTTGATTTGTTGCCGCTGCAGACGTTCCAGGGTGGTTGAGAGGTTCACCTCTTCCACGCCACCGTCTTTTTTCCCGTCGTAGTAGACACCGTCAGGCCACTCAGCATCATCTCCCTGGACTGTAAACTGACAAACCTGTAAGTCTCTGGAATAGAAAGGCTTGAGAGAATTAACATGGTACACTTTAGGCTTTAGTGAGGAATTGGGAAATGCTATGAGGTAGTTTACAGCTCCCAGGCGCTCTTGGACCGTGAATGGCCCTTCCCATGATGCTTCCATCTTATGGGCCTGTTGCGCCTTCAAGACCATAACCTGGTCTCCTACCTTGAAGGAACGTTCTCTGGCATGTCTGTCATACCAGGCCTTTTGCTCTTCTTGAGCATCCTTTAGGTTCTCTCTAGCAAGGGCTAAAGAGTGTCGGAGGGTGCTTTGTAGGTTGCTTACAAAGTCCAGAATGTTAGTTCCTGGAGAAGGCGTAAACCCCTCCCATTGCTGCTTCACCAACTGTAATGGCCCCTTAACCTCGTGACCATACACAAGTTCAAATGGTGAAAACCCTAAACTGGGATGTGGTACAGCCCTGTAGGCAAACAGCAACTGCTGCAACACTAGGTCCCAATTATTGGAGAATTCGTTGATGAATTTTCGTATCATGGCCCCCAAAGTTCCATTGAACCTTTCCACCAGGCCATTGGTTTGATGGTGGTATGGGGTGGCAACCAAGTGATTCACCCCATGAGTTTTCCACAGTTTTTCCATGGTCCCTGCCAGGAAATTAGACCCTGAATCTGTAAGGATGTCGCAGGGCCAACCTACCCTGGCAAAGATGTCTGTTAGGGCCAGGCACACAGTGTTAGCCCTGGTGTTGCCTAGAGCGACTGCTTCTGGCCATCGGGTAGCAAAGTCCACTAAAGTCAGTACGTACTGCTTTCCTCTGGGCGTCTTTTTTGGGAAAGGGCCCAGAATATCCACAGCTACTCGCTGAAATGGGACCTCAATTATGGGGAGTGGCTGGAGAGGGGCCTTGACCTGGTCTTGAGGCTTTCCCACTTTTTGGCATACCTCACAAGACCGGACATACTTGGCAACGTCCTTGCCCATCCCCTCCCAGTGGAAGGACTTCCCCAACCGGTCCTTGGTTCTGTTCACCCCAGCATGGCCACTGGGATGATCATGGGCTAAGCTTAAGAGCTTCCCCCGGTACTTAGTTGGAACCACCAACTGTTTTTGCGGCTGCCATTCTTCCCGGTGTCCACCAGAAAGAATTTCCTTGTATAAAAGTCCTTGGTCTATAACAAACCGGGATCGATTTGAAGAGCTGAGAGGCGGTGGGGTGCTCCGTGCCGCCGCCCAAGCTTTCTGAAGGCTGTCATCCGCTTCCTGCTCAGCCTGGAACTGTTCCCTTGAGGCTGGGGTCACCAGTTCTTCCTCAGACTGTGGACTTGGGCTTGGTCCCTCTGGAAGCGATGTAGGTGATGGGGTTGTTTCCGTTGCTGGTGTACCGCTCTCCGCTGGTGCACCTGAGGGTATTTCAGGCTCTGGCTGAGCCTTTTGGGTATGGCTGTCTTTTGCTTCTGCCAGTTCTGGCTCGCTGGCGCCCTCTGGCGTTGAGTTTGAAGATGGGGTTGCACTTGCTGGTGCTGGTTGCTGTTCCAGTTCCGGGCCTGGGACTGGAGGTGCTGTGGCTGTTTCAGTGGTTGGCATGGAATCCGGGTCCACTACCTCTGTCTGGGTCTCTGGTAACACAGACGGGGCCTCTGTGGACGGCTCAGGAACAGGAATGGGTCTGGAAGCTTGCCTGGTTTGGCTACGTGTAACCATTCCCACTCTCTTGGCCCGCCTCACCTGGTTGGCCAAGTCTTCCCCCAGTAGCATGGGGATAGGATAATTGTCATAGACTGCAAAAGTCCAAATTCCTGACCAGCCTTTGTACTGGACAGGCAGTTGAGCTGTAGGCAAGTCTACAGCTTGTGACATGAAGGGGTAAATTGTCACTTTGGCCTTTGGGTTGATGAATTTGGGGTCAACGAAGGATTGGTGGATAGCTGACACTTGTGCCCCCGTGTCTCTCCACGCAGTAACCTTCTTTCCGCCCACTCTCAAATTTTCCCTTCGCTCCAAGGGTATTTGAGAGGCATCCGGGCCTGGGGATCTTTGGTGTGATGGTGGTGTAATGAATTGCACTCGCATGGTGTTCTTGGGACACTTGGCCTTGATATGTCCCAGTTCATTACACTTAAAGCATCTTCCATCTGATGGGTCACTGGGCCGAGGTGAGTTACTGGAGACTGGTGAGGTTGAAGGGTAGGGTATCTGTGGCTTTACTTGGGTGGTATGTGGGGTCTTTGGCTGTCCTCGGTGGTAGGGTTTATGGTCTGTGTGCCCCCTGGGGTAATCGTTCCCCTTGACAGTAGCTTTTTTGCTTTCTGCCAGTTCCATCCATTTGGCTCCAATCTCCCCCGCCTCAGCGATATTCTTGGGGTGTCCATCTTGTATGTACCGTGTGATGTCTTCAGGAACACCATCCAAGAACTGCTCCATTTGTATGAGGAGGTTCAGTTCTTCCAAGGTTTGAATGTTGTTTCCTGTTAGCCAGGCCTCATAGTTTTTTGCAATGTAGTAGGCGTGTTTGGGAAATGACACCTCTGGTTTCCACTTTTGGGTTCTGAAGCGCCGACGGGCATGATCTGGGGTTATCCCCATCCTGTATCTGGCCTTGGTTAGAAAAAGTTTATAGTCATTCATTTGGTGCTTAGGCATTTCAGCTGCCACCTCTGCTAAAGGTCCACTGAGCTGTGACCTCAATTCTACCATGTACTGGTCTTCGGGAATGCTGTACCCAAGACAGGCTCTTTCAAAATTTTCCAAGAAGGCCTCGGTGTCATCACCTGCCTTGTAGGTGGGAAATTTCCTGGGCTGTGGAGCAATATTTGGTGCCGGGTTGTTAGGGTTGGCTGGCACAGGCAGCCCAGCTTTTGCCAACTCCAGTTCATGTTTTCTCTGTTTTTCCTTCTCTTCATTCTCTTTTTGTTGTTTTTCCATTTCTCGGTGGTGGGCCGACTCTTCTTCTGCTTGTTTCCTTCGGTAGGCCACCTCTTCTTCTTCTTGCTTCCTTCTGTGGGCCAACTCTTCTTCTGCTAGTTTTCTTTTGTGTGCTGCCTCTTGGGCCGCCTGTTCTCTTTGGAAGGCTGCCAGTTTGATGCTTTCTTCCTTTTCTTTCATCTCCATCTGTCGCCTGTGTTCAGCTTCTTTGATTTGTTCTTCGGCGTCAATTTTTGCCTTAGAAGTCATGGTTCCTGTTTTCTTGTGTTGGGGTGCCCTCCGGTGTTTATCTTCTGAACTGCAGGTTCTCTGTTGCCTCCTGAAGTCTGCCTAGCAACAGTGCTTTTTTCCCTTTCTCTCTCTAGCTAATGTTCAATGAAGGGAAACCAGAAAAACCACTTTATTTGCATGCATATAAGTGCTGGTACTTGGCTCCTAATGGGAGGGCTATTGCATGACAAAAGACCCTTAACATGCAAGCCACAAACTGCGAGAGAGAGCAGAAAAAAAAATTCTCTCTGGTTCCCTTTTAAAACCAAACTGTTTCTCTCTGCTAAAAAGCCCTTAGCAGAGAAAAGAAAAATATAATATTTCTACTGGCTTCTGGGTTCTGTCTATATCCCACCGCTGCCACCATGTAATAACCTTAGTCCCAGATTTGGACCTTAGCGTCCAAAATATGGGGGTTAGCATGAAAACCTCCAAGCTTAGTTACCAGCTTGGACCTGGTACCTGCTGCCACCACCCAAAAAATTAGAGTGTTTTGGGGCACTCCGGTCCCCCTGTAAAACCTTCCCTGGGGACCCCAAGACCCAAATCCCTTGAGTCTCACAACAAAGGGAAATAATTCTTTTTCCCTTCCCCCCTCCAGGTGCTCCTGGAGAGATACACAGACACAAGCTCTGTGAAACTACACAGAGAGACTCCCCTTCTCTGTTCCCAATCCTGGAAACAAAAAAGTACTTTCCTATTCCCCCAGAGGGAATGCAAAATTAGGCTAGCAATCCAACACACAAATCTCCCCTTGATTTCTTCCTCCCACCAATTCCCTGGTGAGTACAGACTCAATTTTCCTGAAGTAAAGAAAAACTCCAACAGGTCTTAAAAGAAAGCTTTATATAAAAAGAAAGAAAAATAAGTACAAATGTTCTCTCTGTATTAGATGATACAACACAGGGTCAATTGCTTAAAAGAATATTGAATAAACAGCCTTATTCAAAAAGAATACAAATCAAAGCACTCCAGCACTTATATTCATGCAAATACCAAAGAAAAAGAAAACCATAGAACTTACTATCTGATCTCTTTGTCCTTACACTTAGAAACAGAAGACTAGAAAGTAGAGCTACTTCTCCAAAGCTCAGAAAAAGCAGGCAGCCAGAAAACAAAGACTCAGAGACTAAATTCCCTCCACCCAAAGTTGAAAAAATCCGGTTTCCTGATTGGTCCTCTGGTCAGGTGCTTCAGGTGAAAGAGACATTAACCCTTAGCTATCTGTTTATGACAAGTCTCCTAGATCTTTCCCTGAAAGGTAGAGAGTCATGTAGTCTGATGTTGTGCTCTACTCCTTTTGCACATCCCACATCCACTTATGCAATGAGAATTCCTTGGATCTTTCACAAAGTTTCCTCCTCAGGCAATCTTTCCACTCCTCGGACAACGGTGAATCTCCAAAGTCAAACTTTGCTGGGTCTATTGTCGGAACTTGAGTCTCACACTGGGGTTTTACAATTGATTCAGGCTTGAAGAGGTCTTCTATCTTTTGTCCTTGCTTTACAACATCTCGACTTGTTTCATTAGCAATCAGTATAGTCATCTTTTCCTGGACTTCAGCAGGTAGGGTTATGACTCCACTAGGGACCAGCACTCTTTCCGGGAGCTCTTCTTCAACCGACTGCTCTACCATCGCTAATGCCCCTTTACTGCCTTTCAGCCTGGTACTTATGACAAGCACTTCTTGCTCTGTCCTTGCAGGCACTACTAAGGAGGTTGTGCCCATGTACTTCAGTGCCCCAATCGGTAGGTCAGATGTCTCCTTTTTAGTGCTCTCAATCGTCCTATCGGCTTCAGCACAAAGTGTATGGATCATCAGGGTATTCAGGTACTGGTTCCCAGCCCGTCATCTGCAGTAATCCGCGAGCACCTTGAAGAGACTGGAGTTGGTCCCTATCAGCACAGACACATCAGCGATCCCTTTAGGGTCAGGGAATATTAAGGCAGCTGTGTCTACCTCTTCCCTTACCCCAGCAACCTCCTCTGGGAATACCAGGTACACTATGACATACTCTTGGTAGGGGTATTCATCCATACTGAGGCCACACAGACCAAGGCCAGTCAGTACAGATGTACAGGCAGGTGCCTAAGCATCTCTTGGTAGAATGACTGAAATATAATAGTCACTTGAGATCCAGTGTCGAGCACAGCTCTACACTCCGCCCCTTCAATCCTCACCATGACCTCTGCTCGAGGCCCATAAGTCCTGTGGGGATCCCAGCTGGACAGTCTCTTCTGGGGGGATCTTCAAATCCTTCAGGCCTGGATGGTCCCCATTCCAGGACCCTCTGGAAGCTACCAGATCTCTCCCAACTGATCCTCAGCTTTCCATACACTAAGGAGGGATTTTCTTCATTATGGCTTGGCAGCACTGTGTCCATCCTGAACACATCGGTAGCAGAAGAATTGTCCTTTCCCCCTTCACTGGGGTGGGATAGTGGCTCTAAATGCTGACTTCTCCATCACCAGTCTGAGGCTCTTGTTCCTGGAAATCTTAGCTCGGTCAATGGAGCTTTACAGCTCAGCTATCCATTCTGTCAGGACCTGCATTTGTTCGGCAAGTTCCTCTGTGGTGCTCACCAGCAGTAAACTGGCCATTTGCAGTGGTGTTGTGCTGGCTGGCTCCAATGTTTGGGCTTCTCAAAACTCGCTGGCAGCCTGCCTTTCTTCCTCTTCTCTGACCTCCTTCATCAGCTGGGAGTAACTTGGGGGATGTTCCTGCCATTCTCTTAGCCGGAGATGAAGTAGAATCAAGTTCTAATACTGAGGGTATGTCTACACTACGGGATTATTCTGATTTTATAGAAACCAGTTTTTTAATACAGATTGTATAAAGTCGAGTGCACGCGGCCACACTAAGCACATTAATTCGGTGGTGTGCTTCCATGTACCGAGGCTAGTGTCAATTTCCAGAGCGTTGCACTGTGAGTAGCAGTCCCATAGCTATCCCATAATTCCCGCAGTCTCCCCCGCCCATTGGAATTCGGAGTTGAGATCACAATGCATCATGGAGCAAAAACAGTGTCGCGGGTGATTCTGGGTAAATGTCATTACTCAATCCTTCCTCCGTGAAAGCAACGGCAGACAATCATTTTGTGCCCTTTTTCTCTGGATTGCCCTGGCAGAATCCACAGCATGGTAACCATGGAGCCCGTTTAGCCTTTCTTCACTGTCACCGTATGTGTACTGGATGCTGCTGATAGAGGCGGTACTGCAGTGCTACGCAGCAGCATTCATTTGCTTTTGCAAGGTAGCAGAGATGGTTACCAGTCCTATTGCACTGTCTGCTGCTTTGGAAATTGGCGATGATGATTGCCAGTCATATTGTACCGTCTGCTGCTGTTATGGGTGCTCCTGGCTGGCCTCGCTGAGGTGGGCAGGGGGCACATGGAAAAAATGGGTATGACTTCCCAGGTCATTCCCTTCTTTATGTTTTATCTAAAAATAGAGTCAGTCCTGCCTAGAATATGGGGCAAGTCTACTAGAGAACCAGAGAGCACAGCCACTCCAGGTCAGAGCCCCAGATATCCCACGGAAATGATGAGCTGCATGCCATTCTAGGGGGTGCCCCTGCAACAACTCCACCCGTTGCTTCCCTCCTCCCACATCCCTCCTGGGCTACCGTGTCAGTTATCCCCCCATTTGTGTGATGAAGTAATAAAGAATGCAGGAATAAGAAACACTGACTTTTTAGTGAGATAAAATGAGGGAGAGGCAGCCTCCAGCTGCTATGATATTCCAGGCAGGACATCTCCATTACTCATTAAAGGGTGAGTGGGGAGAGGAGCACAGCCTCCAGCTGCTATGATGAGGATGGTTACCAGCCCTATTGCACCATCTGCCAGGATTGAATCTCCAGGACACAAAGCTTAAAGAAGGGAATGACTGGGGGTCATTCCCATTTTTGCTCAGGCGCCCCCAGCTGACCTCACCGAGGCCAGCCAGGAGCACTCACAGGATGACGATGAGGATGGCTATCAGTCATATTGTACTGTACCATCTGCCACCGGGGAGGGGAGGGGAGAGGATGCTGCTGTTTAGCACTGCAGCACCCTGTCTACCAGCAGCATCCAGTAGACATATGGTGACATTGAAAAGAGGCAAAAAACGATTTTTTTCCCTTTTCTTTGAGGGTGGGAGGGGGGGCAAATTGACGACATATTCCTTGAACCACTGGCAACAATATTTTTGACCCTTCAGGCACTGGGAGCTCAGCCAAGAATGCAAATACTTTTCAGAGACTGCAGAAACTGTGGGATAGCTCGAGTCCTCAGTTCCCCCTCCCTCCCTCCCTGAGCATCCATTTGATTCTTTGGCTTTTCATTACGCTTGTCACACAGCACTGTGTTGAGTCTCTGCTGTGGCCTCTGTCTATCATAGCCTGGAGATTTTTTCAAATGCTTTTTCATTTCGTCTTCTGGAACGGAGCTCTGATAGAACAGATTTGTCTCCCCATACAGTGATCAGATCCAGTGTCTCCCATACGGTCCATGCTGGAGCTGGTTTTGGATTTGGGACTGCATGGCCACCCATGCTGATCAGCGCTCCACGCTGGGCAAACAGGAAATGAAATTCAAAAGTTTGCGGGGCTATTTCTGTCTACCTGGCCAGTGCATCCGAGTTCAGATGCGATCACAATGATGCACTGTGGGATACCGCCCAAAGGCCAATACTGTTGAATTGCGGCCACACTAACCCTAATCCAACATGGCAATACCGATTTCAGCACTACTCCCCTCTTCGGGGACGAGTACAGAAATTGGTTTTAAGAGCCCTTTATATAGATATAAAGGACTCTTGAGTTCCTCTTACAATTTGAGCCAGTCTGGTCTGATCCATCTGCTCAGCAGTCACTGCTCCCCTCATGAAAGCACTCTGAAGCAGTCTCTCCAGCCTCTGTATATAATCTGAAATCTTCTCACCCCTTTGCTGTCAGGAATTAAGGAACTTACAGTAACTGTCTTCAGGGCCCTCTGCGCTCCCAAAGGTATGATCAAGGGTCTCTAGGCAGCCCTTCACACTGACCCCAGGGTCAATGAGCTTCAGGGTATGAATCACATCTAATGCTGAGCCACTAAGGCTCTCTATTAGACATTTGCACTTTTCTGCAACAGGTAGGGTCCACTCCTGCAGCATTTCAGTGGTATGCTCCAACCAGGGTTCAAACTCCTCTTCCCCAGCAAATAACCTTAACTTACAAGAGTTTGATGTAGCGTGGGCCAGCACAACCTTTTCCAGTGTTTGCCCCAGTGCTTTCACCCAATCATTGGCTAAGGCTGCGGCCCCTGAGCTAGAGGCTGCAGGACCGAGGCCCAACAAGTCTGACTTATTAGCCATTATACAAACAGTAATTTCCTCAACATATAAACACAATTGTTTCCCAATGCAGTGGAACACTCAATAGGTGCTTGTGAGGTGTAATGACCCAGGGATCCTGGACGAGACCCCCAAAATGTAACCCTTCTGCCTGTCTGAGTTGGCAGCAACAAGAGCTGGTTTCAGTATCTAGGGGTTCTGTGTCAATAACATGATGCAAAACCAGCTCGAGCCGCCACCCAGTGACCTGGGACAATTACACACCACCTCCTAGACACCTCTAAGAGGCAATACTTCCCCTCTCACAAGCACGGAGTCTGAGTGTAGCAAAAGCCTTTTAATAAAGGAGGGAAACAACATGGCATTATGTTGGGGAAACACCAAAAACAGGATTCATAACACAAACCATGAGCAAATGATCAACCCCCATGTAAGTTTGGCAAAGTCCTTTTCCCCTCAGGGTCTTAAGTCCAGCAACCCAACAGTCACCCCACCTACAGTTTCTGACCTTGGTCAGTGCAGTCCCCAGAGTTCAGAAGTTCATCTGCGAAGTTTACCTCCCAGGCAGGGTGGAAGTGGAGGGAGGTATGGGGGTGGGGTGTGGGGCATCTTACATGCTGCGTTCCTCAGGTTAACGGCCAAGTGCCATGCCTCTCCATGGGGTTCTGCTGCAGTCCTCACTGCCAGCTGGCCTGCTGTCTGCTCTGCTCTGCTTGCCACTCACCAACTTGTCTTCAGGCCCCATGCACTTAAAACAGCTCTCAGTGATCTCAGTTTTTAGTAACGTCAGCTCTTTAGCGAGTTTAGCTGGAATTAGGGGAGCCTCAGTGCTGGTGCACCACTAGTCCAAAGTAGGCCTAATACTTAGACTCAGGTATCAGATTTCAGCTCTGCAGCATGTAACGAGACTCCTAGTGGAGTCAAAATTAGCTCTGTTATTACACAGTGGAGACAGAAGGGATCAAAGTGATATTTAGGACCCAGACTACCAGGTGCCGGTGCCTGCCTGCCAGCCTGATTAATTCATCCATCCATCCATCCGTCCGTCCGTCCGTCCGTCCGTCCGCCCCCCCCTTCTCCTCCCACACACACATTGGGTTTTGGAACCCATATCCCTTGCATAGTGAGTGCTGCTTAGTTGAGGGTGAGTCCCTTCGTCATAAAATACCAAGTACAGTTCTACTGTTCTTGATTCACAGAACAGGATAACAACCATTTATTACTCCTGCACCAATAACAAAGAGACTGGGGATCCCACAGCAGCCAAAGTGACCATTTGGGCAAGCAGTGGCATTATTTAAAACAATACTAATTTATTTTAAACTTATGTTACCCTCCTGCCCATCAGAGTTGGCAGCAACAAGGGCTGGGTTCAGTATCTAGGGGTTCCGTTTCAATAACACAATGCAAAACCGACTCAAGCCCCCACCCAGTGACCTGGGACAATTACATACCTCCCCGCCGGGTGCCTCTAAGAGGCAATACTTCCCCTTTCGCAAACACAGAGTCTAAGTGTAGCCAAAACCTTTTAATAAAGGAAGGAAACAATGTGGCATTATGTTGGGGAAATACCACAAACAGGATTCATAACACAAACCATGAGCAAAAGACCCACCCCCAAGTAAGTGCTATGTAATGTTAACAGCTTGGTTCACCATGGAAGAGTGTACTCATTGTTCTCTAAAATGTGTCTTTTTAAATACTACTCTCCTTTTTTTTTCCTCCAGCAGCTGCAAATGTTTCAATGCTTGCTGTATCATCTCCATCCCAGAGGCTAGCGAAGATTAGAAGGCAAAAAAAATGCACTCGCAGTGACATGTTATCTGAGCTCATGCAGTCTTCCCACACTGAAAGAGCCCAGCAGAATGCTTGGAGGCAGACTGTGTCAGAGTACAGGAAAGCACAAAATGAACACAAGGACAGGAGGGACGAGTGAGAGGAGATGTGGCGTCAGCATGATGAAAGGAGGCAGGAAGCAATGCTTAGGCTACTTGTGGATCAAACTCATATTCTCTGGTGTATTGTTAAGCAGGACAGGCAGCAGGAGGAACACAGACCACCACTGCAGCCCCTGTGTGACCAACTGCCCTCCTCCCCAAGTTCCATAGCCTCCTCACTCAGACACCCAAGAACACGGTGGGGGGCCTCCGGCCACCCAGTTGCTCCACTCCAGAGGACTGCCCAAGCAACAGAAAACTGGCATTCAATAAGCTTTGAAGTGCAGTGTGGCCTTGTCCTTCCCTCCTCCCATCCTCCACCACGCCACCCGTTGCTTCCCTCCTCCCTCACCCCTCCCGGGCTACCTTGGCAGTTATTTTCTCATTTATGTGACAAAGTAATAAAGAATGCATGAATTTTGAACAACAATGACTTTATTGCCTCTCTAAGAGGTGATCAAGGAAGGGAGGGGAGGGCGGTTTATTCACAGGGAAGTAGAGTGAACCAAGGGAGCAGATTTTTATCAAGGAGAAACAAACAGAACTTTCACACCATAGCCCCCTGACCAGTCATGAAACTGGTTTTCAAAGCTTCTCTGATGTGCAGTACGCACTGCTGTGCTCTTCTGATCACCCTGGTATCTGGCTGTGCAAAATCAGTGGCCAGATGATTTGCCTCAACCTCCCACCCCACCGTAAACATCTCCCCCTTACGCTCACAGATATTGTGGAGAACACAGCAAGCACTAATAATGATGGGAATATTGGTGTAGCTGAGGTCTAACTGAGTCAGTAAACTGCCCCAGCTTGCTTTTAAACATCCAAAAGTACATTCTACCACCATTCTGCACTTGCTCAGCCTGTAGTTGAGCAGCTCCTGACTACTGTCCAGACTGCCTGTGTATGGCTTCATGAGCCATGGCATTAAGGGGTAGGGTGGGTCACCCAGGATAACTATAGGCATTTCAACATCCCCAACTGTTATTTTCTGTTCTGCGAAGTAAACCCCTTGCTTCAACCATTTAAACAGAGTAGTGTTCCTGAAGACGCGAGCATCATGAACCCTTCCTGGCCATCCCATGTGGATGTTGGTGAAACATCCCTTGTGATCCACCAGTGCTTGCAGCACCATTGAAAAGTACCCCTTTTGGTTTATGTACTCGTTGCCTTGGTGCTCTGGTCCCAAGATAGGGATATATGTTTTATCTATCGCCCCACCACAGTTAGGGAATCCCATTGCAGCAAAGCCATCCACTATGACCTGTACATTTCCCAGAGTCATTATCCTTAATAGCAGCAGGTCAAAGATCGCTTTGGCTGCTTGGATCCCAGCAGTCCCCACAGTAGATTTGCCCACTTCAAATTGATTCCCAACTGGCCGGTAGCTGTCTGGCATTGCAAGCTTCCACAGGGCTATCGCCACTCGCTTGTGAACTGTCAGGGCAGCTCTCATCTTGATATTCTTGCGCTTCAGGGCAGGGACAAGCAAGTCACAAAGTTCCATGAAAGTTCTCTTATGCATGCGAAATTTTCGTAGCCACGGTGAATCATCTCAGACCTGCAAGACTATGCGGTCCCATCAGTCTGTGCTTGTTTCCCGGGCCCAGAATCGGCGTTCAATGGCTTGAGCCTGCCCCATTGTCAGCAGGATGGACACATTGCTGTAGCCTATGCTTTTAGAGAAGTCTGTGTCCATGTCCTCATCACTCTCATGACCATCCTGCCTTTGCTACGGCCTCTGGTGCTGCATATACTGCAGGATAATGCACATGCTGTTTTCAGTGCACATAACTGCCGTGGCGATCTGAGCGGGCTCCATGCTTACCGTACTATGGTGTCTGCGCGGAAAAAAGGCTCGAAACAATTCTCAGTTGTTGCTCTCAGTGAGGGAGGGGCGACTGGTGACTGTAGCCATCCCACAGTTCCCGCAGTCTCCGCCAAATATTTGAATTCTGTGTTGAGCTCCTAATGTCTGATGGGTCAAAAATATTGTTGTAGGTGGTTCTCGGTACATGTCATCAGGGCCCCCCCCTCCATAAAAGCAATGGGAAAAAATCCTTTCTCTCCTTTTTTCACTGTCACTGTATGTCTCCTGGGTGCTGCTGGCAGACACGGTACTGCAGTGCTACACAGCAGAATCCCCTTCCCTTCCCTTGCCTTGCCTTGCGGACGGCAGATGGTGCAGTATGACCGGTAGCCGTCATCGTAGTCCCATGGGTGCTCCTGGCTGGCCTCAGTGAGGTCGGTCTGGGGCTCCTGGGCAGACATGGGTGTTCTTGGCTGGCTTTGATGATGTCGGTCAGGGAAGCCTGGACAAAAATGGAATGACTGAGTGGGAACCGGGGGCCGAGTGGGGTGGGAAGCAACAGCTGATCAATGGAGGGGGGATCGGAACAGACTGAATGTGACTCAGGAACTGCCCAGCTGTAGCTGGCTCGGCTCAAGCAGGCACTCAGGGAAGCAAAGCGGGGGGAAGGCAGCAGCTATGGGACTCGCAGTCCCCCCCGCCACTCCCGCTCTCCCTCCTGGGAGCAGAGCTGGGGCAAGGAGGGGACTGCTGGTGCAGAGTGACTTTCCTGCCCGGTGTATCTGTATCTGGTATCACCTTGGGGTCAGGGGTGTGCTCTGTACCCTCAAACCTTACCTCCCTTTTCAGGTATTTACATACAAAAAAGTGAAAGAGCGCGCCTCAAGCATCCAAGAGATCAGGGGTCTGCACCCTTTCAGAAGTGCTGTGCCGAGTCTTCATTTATTCACTCTGATTTAAGGTTCCGCGTTTTAATGTTTTAGGTCTTTCTCTATAAGTCAATAATATGTAACTAAACAATTGTTGTATATAAAGTAAATAAGGTTTCTAAAATGCTTAAGAAGTTTCATTTAAAATTAAATTAAAATGCAGAACCCCCCAGACCTGGGCAGTGTGAGTGCCTCTGAAAATCAGCTCGCGTGCCACCCCTGCCATAGGTTGCCTACCCTTGCAATAGATCAATTTGGCACATTAGCCAGGAGGAAGCAGATTGTGAGTGTTTTTGACCACAAACCCTGTCCCTCCTGATTCGCAACCCCATGGACCAGGCGGCAGCAAGTCCTGAGCAAGAACCCAGATGGTTATGTTGTGTGGCAGAAACTGCACCTAGTTGCAAAATGGGAGGGTTGCTCAACGTGTTGTCACACTGGCCCTGTCCCACTGCCCATCAGGAATCGGCTCCTTTCCCACCGTCCTGGGCTCCTGCACGTCCCATCCAATAGCGACGCAGAGAGATGGCTGCGTCACCGGTCGCTGGGCAGGCTGGCCACAGGAAAGTGACACTCAGCAGGGATGAGCGCAGCAGGGAACCCCGGGCACCGCCCCGCCTCCTGACTAGTGCACCATGGACAGTGCCCCGTGCCTACCCCTGAGTCCCCAACCCCCGGATCTGTGGTTAGTGCACTCTTGGCAGCCACCTGCCCCCACCCCTGAGGCTCCACCCCCTGGGACCACCCCATCTTTGCCTTTTCCAGCCTTCAGGGAGCTCTTGGGTCACAATTTAAGATTTTTCTGGACAAGTGCAAAGGGCTGGAAATGTTCCTTTCACTTGCGAAGGCCGAGAGTCTCCCCTGCTCATGTGACTCCAGGAGCTGGGGCTTTAAGGAAACATCAAAGATAGCGAGACTCACACTAGAGTCACAAGATGTGGCAGCCCTGGCAGTGGAACGCTGGCATCCACCTGGGAACAGCCAGGACCCATCCTTGGCCTTGCTAAGGTTGCTGGGTGGGAGTTTGGCCCAGCTGAGAACTTGGCCCCAAGGCTTTAGTTACCAGAACAGCAATTAAGTACCAATGAATTAATTCTCTGCCCATCGCTAGCACCACCTCTAGAAATTTTTATTTATTTATTCTAAGGCCAGACGGCACCGTTGGCTCATCTCGTCTGACCTCCAGCAGCACCCAGGCTGGAGAACTTCCGGATACCGTCTGTCATGCTGGGAACTTCAGGCACTTTATTAATTGAATTAAACACCACAGCCCCCTCCCCTTGCAGTGAGTGATGACACAATAATCCCCAGTGCTTCTAGAGCATTACTGCCCCCACTTCATGGATGGGGAGAGGCACAAAGAGGAAAGTGACTGATTTGCTATGTGAAAACAGCAAAAGTGGGAACAAAATCTAGGAGTCCTGGCTCCCAGCTCTGAGCTACTAGATCCCACTCCCTTCCCAGAGCCAGGAGAGAACTCAGGAGTCCTGGTTCCCAGCCCCTGCGGATAACAATGACCCAGCCCCTGGGTTTTTTGCCTTTACAAGACACTCGGCTGGTTACATCATTTCTGGGAACTATTTATGGTTAGTCTCCTCCCTTTGGGGGAGGGGGGTGGCTCTGGGCTCCACGCATTTTGCCCCATGCTGCAGTACAGTCACCAGGGGCGGCTCCAGGCCCCAGCATGCCAAGCACGTGCTTGGGGCGGCAAGCCGCAAAGAGTGCTCTGCCGGTCACCTCGAGGGCGGCAGGCAGGCTGCCTTCGGTGGCTTGCCTGCAAGGGTCCGCTGGTCCTGCGGCTTCAGCGGACCTCCCGCAGGTGCGCCGGCAGGAGGTCCGAAGCCGCAGGACCAGCGGACCCTCTGCAGACATGCCTACGGGAGATCCACTGAAGACGCAGGACCAGTGGACCCTCCGCAGGCAAGCCACCGAAGGCAGCCTGCCTGCCATGCTTGGGGCAGCAAAATCCCTAGAGCCACCCCTGATAGTCACTATGGGCAGCATTGGATCCTGCCCTGGGCCGGTCTCTCCTAGTCTGGGAAGCCAGGCTAAGGGGAGCCTCCCCCATCTGGGACCTCACCCCACTCGGGCGGGTCAGAGGGGGGTATTCATAGGGGCTGAGTTCCAACACAGCTTCTCAGGGCAGCAGAGGGGGGAGACTGACTGAGATGGACCCATTGTCCAGTGTATGTCAGGGGGGTGGAGGTGGGGGTATGTATTTATCAGAGTGGATGGACCCATGGTCTGTTCCAGGGCAGGTGGGGGGGACATCGAGGTAGACGGGCCCCTGAGTCTGACATGGCACAGCTGTTGCCCTGCCTTGTCAGCAGGGGGTGGCGAAGGGGCAGTTGTGTCTCAGGGGGTCTGTGAAGTTGAAGAGGGTTTTCCTGGTAGTCGATGCACCGTTTCTGGGGCTGGTTCCAGGACAGGAGATGGACAGGCCGGGGGAGGTCAGAGCTTTTCCTGGGACCGGGACACAGACCACTCAGCACACGGAGTTAACGCACACCAGGAGAGACCAACAGTTACTGCCATGGTAGGATGTGACGAACTGGGAAAGTTCTTAATGTTTTCTCTGAGTACTGTGTTGGTGCCTCAGTGTCCCCATGGCAGTTCTTAAGTATCTGGCAGAGCAAAGGGCCAGTGTACCTAAATGCCTGACCCTCTGTCTCCTAGCAACTGATGGCCTGGGCCCCTCCTCTGCAAAGGTGCCAGCTGAAGGTGTTGGAGACAAAGGGATCAGGTGACCTCCTGGCCCGGGAAAGGGGCTGAGGAGAGAGGAGGGGCTGGGAGGGGTTGTTAGTCTGGAGCTGGATGGGGTCAAAGGTGGAGGGCAGACCTGGGGGTCTGGCTCACTGCCCCCCAGAATGGACCCAGCCGAGGGGTCCGGTTCGCTGTATCTACAAGCTCTGTTTTAGACCCTGTTCCTGTCATCGAATAAACCTCTGTTTTACTGGCTGGCTGAGAGTCACGTCTGACTGCAAAGTGGGGGTGCAGAACCCGGTGGCTTCCCCAGGACCCCGCTGGGGTGGACTCGCTGTGGGAAGCTCACGGAGGGGCAGAGGATGCTGAATGCTCCAAGGAGAGACCCAGGAGGTGAAGCCATGTGAACTTCTTGCCCTGAACAAGTCTGCTCCAAGGGAGAGGAGGCTCCCCAAAGTCCTGGCTGGCTTGGTGGGGAGCAGTTCCAGAGCATCGCCCGGGGATTCCGTGACATAGGGACAGCAGATTATCGACGTGACTCACCACACTGAGAGCATGCCAAGGCCTTGGTTCATCTTACACTGCAACCAGTAACTGGTACCAGCTACAGCCAGGAACCCCACTCTCTGCGGGCCAGGGCAGTAGTGGGGGCTTCCCAGCGCCTGGGGGCAGCTCCAAATCAGCATTGAGATTTACCATCTCTTTATAGCATGTCCTACAGTAATGTGACCCCAGCGCTTTCTGGGACCGGCCCAGTGAGAGGGGGCTGCAGCTGGCTGGACTCCCTAGCGGCAAGAGCTGCTCCGCACCCACACGTGACCATTACCAGCAGTGACTGTGTCTGGTCCCTGAGTTCACCAGGCAGTGGGGTGGGACGCGCCGTGCTCATCCACCCTGATGAAGTGGGGCTGGGGCGATCCATGGGAGGTGGACGCCAGCAGGGAACAGAGCCAGAGCCCACCTGTGACTGGGACAAGGGTTTGGAAGCTGATCCCCACTTGCTGCCCCCAGAGTGAATTGGCAGGGACAGCATTGGGGAGAGGGGAGCTGGGTGCGGAGAGGCTTGGCTGCATGAGAGGGGAACCAGGCCCTGCATCTCAGAGCAATGCTGAACCAGAGTACAGGGGTCTGGAACACAAGAGACGGGTCGTTAAACTGTCTGCGCTGTTTATTTGGTGAGCTGTTCGAGGCAGAGTCTGTCTCTCACTGCAGGTGTGGGCATGACGGGGCTCTGATCTTGGTCGGGGTCTGGGCAGCACCCGGCACAACAAGGCCCTGATCTCAGTTGGGGTCTGGGTAGCACCTGGCATGACTGGGCCCTGATCTCAGTCAGGGTCTGGGTAGCTCCCAGCACGACGGGTCCCTGATCTCAGTTGTGGTCTGGGCAGTGACTGGCACGACGGGGCCCTGATCTCAGTTGTGGTCTGGGCAGTGCCCAGCACGACGGGGCCCTGATCTCCACCAGGGCCTTTAGGGACCACTGTTTTAAATAGTAAAAGACAAACCTGGCCATCATCTGTGCAAAAACACTCGGTGAAGTCAGGGAGTGAATTAGCTCCATGAGTGGGTGCAGAGGAAACACAGCTGGGATCTCAGGGCAGGACCCCGGGGCAAAGGCCAGGCAGGGCATCAGCCTGGGAAAGGGCCCCATGGCAGCTGGGCAGGGAGATGAGATACAAAAACCTGTGAGACTCAGAAACAGAAGCCTCAAGGTGTTTGAGCCCAAATCGCTGCAACAAGTAGCCACCGACAACCCCAAATCCTTGTAACACACAGCTCCCAACACCCCCAAATCCCTGTAACACAGCCCCTTCCCCCCCATCCCTGTAACAGACGGTCCCCAATACTCCTTGTCACGAAGAGCTCCCAATGCCGCCAAGTTTCTGTCACTATCATGCATGAGTAAGATGCTAGCGGAGCCCGGTGCCCTGGGCGGGAGGATCGTGGGGGTCGGGATCTTAGGGCTGGCAGGGTGTGTAGCTGGGGCAGGGTCACTTTGTATTGAGCGCCAGGGTCCCACATTTGGGTATCCATGGGAACAGGGCCCTCCCATCATGACGCGGCACTGGGACCAGCATCCTCTGCAGCTGCTGCTGGGGAGACAGAAGGGACCAGCCCAGAGGTGGCATCAGTGTATGAGCGTAGGGGGTGGTTAGGGCTGGGATCCCCCCACAGAAACTCCCCTCCCTGGGGGAATCAGTGCCATGTTCACCCACTGCCCCTCCCCCACAGGATCCTCGCTCCCTTCCATGGCACAGGGGATCAGGGCTGGTACCCCGAGTTTTACTCACAGGCTGTTGGGGTGTATCTGGGTCCGACAGGGCCTGGACAGAGAGAGGGGGCAAGTCATTGCAGGGGAATGGGGGGTGACTGACCTGGGAGTGACCCCCCATCAGACCCTCCCTGCTGCCTAGGGGCTTCACCCAGATGGGAATCCCCCGGTGACCCCCTCATCCCAACTCATCCAGATAAAGACACCCAGTGACCCAAACCGCCCGCCTCACCCAGAGGGAGGCAGGCCCCACAGTGATCCTGGCCCCATCTCTCCAGGCCAGACCAACCTTCACTGCCCCCAAAGAGAGCCCAGGAGCCCCTGCCCACATGCCCGCACTGCGCTCTGCTCAGACAAGAGCTTGCTCCCCCGCTTCTCTCACTCCCTCTGCTCTCCAACCCTGCCCCCTCCCTGGGCTCTGCCCCCCAGCCCTGCCCCCAGAGATCTTCTCCCATCCCTTTACCAGAGTGATTTCTCCTCCACATGATAACACCGATTACTGCAGCACCAGCCCCAGCCAGCATGACCAGAACAAGGGAGACCAGGACCCCAGGGGACAGGGGCCCCTTCTTACTGGGGACTGTGGGGACGGAGACAGGAGACAGTTACTGGGGTGGGAAGGGAGGGAGGCTGGCACGTGGAAATGGAGGCAGGAGGGCGCATGGGGACAGACACCCCCCCTTACTCCAGATGAGTGTGGGCTCCGGCAGGATGGTGTGCTCCACCCGGCAGGCATAGCGATGCCAATCCTGCTGCAGGGAGATCTCCAAGGATGACTGTGTGTAGTAGGTGCTGTCAGCATTGGGGAGGATCCCACTGGAGTCTGTCTCTGCCAGGATGTCTTCTTCATCCCGCACCCAGGAGACGTGGATGGGAGGTGGGTAAAAGCCCCTGGCATGGCAGGAGATGGTGACGGAGCCATCGGGGGCATCTCTGCAGGAAACCGAGACCTCGGGGGGCACTGGGCAGAGATAAGACATTAGAGAATGTGGGAGCATTTTCCTGCACCAGCCCCTTCTCTGAGGCCAGGTATGTCCCTACCAGTGACAGTGCTCAGGCTACCCTGCCCCGCTGGGTCCCCCCGAGCCAGATCTGGCTGTTTGGGGGCCCCTGGTTCCCTCCTCCCACCCCAATGCTGCCGGCTGCTCCCACTCATGCTCGCACCCCAGGGTCTCCCTGCCATGCTGGACGAGGCTCCTCAGCGTCTCCACACACTTCTGCTGCAGGTAGTGCTGCAGGAACTGGCACCAGGGCCGGTCAGCCTCCCAGTGCTGCTTGGACAGCACAGCTGGCTGCACGGCCGCAACCCACAGCCCCTGCTGCCCATCAAAGCCGAAGTCCTGGCTGTCGTAGGCATATTGCAGCACCCCGGCTTGGGGGGAGTCATCCCACAGGGAGCAGCCCACCCGCAGCTGCAGCGTGTGCACCCCTGCTGGGGAAGGGAAAAAGAGGCAACCTCGCAAGGTGATTGTGGATGAAGAAGTGTTTGAGAGTCTGCAGAACTATCTGCCACAGGATATTACCAGGGCAGCACTGACAGCCCTACCAGCCTCTCTGTGCCAACTCTCCCATTAGCCTCCCATAGTCTCCCTCAGGCTAAACCCTCTGTCCTCTCCCTGCCCCACATTTCCAAGACCTCTGCCAAAATCTTCTTTCCAACCCATGGCTCATCTCCCTGGATCTCCTGGCCCTCACTGTATCCAGTCCAAGCTCCTCAGCCCCTGGCCCCCGCTCCAAGACCCTTGGTAACCTCCTCCCACCAGCTGTGACTTGGCTTTCACAATCCCCACACCCTTCAGCTTTGTGTCGCCCCAGTTCACCCTCCCAGCACCCGCTCTCTCCTCCTTCAGATCCACTTCCCCTCACCCACCCCGCAGCCACTGGCACCTGCATGCTCTGCCCTCGCCATGGCCCTCTTCATCTGCTACCATCCCTCTCTGCCCGACCTGCTTGCTTCTTTCCCTCCAGTCTCCTCAGCATTGCCCCCTTCACCTTCCCCCTCGATTCCCCCCTATCCCCGTCCCTAGATCCCAGTCGCTCCAGCTCCTCACACGGTCCCCCTCACCCTGCTCCGCTCTCCCTGCCTTTCCTCACCAGGTAGCTTTAGCCCCTCACTGTAACTCACCAGCTCTCTGGGGACAGAGCCTTTCCCACTGCGGCTCTGCATGGGCTGTGCTGTCAGGGGGTTGTTTTGTTACTCCCCCATCACCTTCCCCTTGCAGAGACCTTTGTACCCACAGCTCAGCTAGGGAGCAAGAAACCCATGCCCCCCGTGCTGAGGTCAGACCCCTAGACAGTCCTTCCCCCTCCCCCACCCAGGGGCCAGTTGGGCTTGATTGGGGGCCCCTCAGGAGCCACAGGATCCCTCACCGCCTGTCTGGTTGTAGCACTCCAGCAGCCGGCCCATGATGCACTGGAACCCCTCCTTGTACCCCAGCAGTTCTTGCGTCTTGCTTCAGAAATTGCCAGGCTCTATGGCCCGGTGCATCCAGTCCCAGGTGGGGCTCAGCTTCAGGGTGGTGCTGTCATAATAGGCCACCCCCAGACTGTCCACCTGCCCGAGCACAAAGAAGTTGGAGATCCCCTTGGAGCCCTGAACCCCTGTGATCAGGATGTCCCAGCTGTGCTGCGCCACTGGACCTGGACAAGAGGACATGGGTTAGACTGGAACCCCAACCCACCCTCTGGGATCCAGAGAGCAGGACCTATAACCCCTGATGCTTCCCATGTGGGAGAGCCTCACAGCTAGGGAGAGAATCCAGGAGTCCTGGTTCCCAATTACCCACCCCTACCCACCAGACCCCACTCACCTCCCAGAGCTGGGCTAGAACCCAGAAGTCCAGACTCACAGTCCCCATCCCCACCCCCCTGCTAGATCCCACTCCCATTCCAGAGCCAGGAGAACCCAGGAGTCCTGGCTCTGAGCCCTGCTTTGTGGTGTGTTTAGGGCAGTTGGGGTTGCAGTGTAAGAGCCAGAGGGGCTGTGGAGCCACATGGGGACAGCAGTCAATGTGGGCAGAGCAGCCCCAAACATGGTGGGCTGAGCGCTGACCCAGGGGGAAGCCTGCTTTGTCCCTCTCGGGTTTGGGTGCACGTTACTGGCCAGCTCTCAGCAGCACTGGAGCCACGGTATGGGACAGCCTCCCAGCAGAGCCTTGATCAAACTTCCCTGTGTGTGACCGGGAGCACAACAGATGCCCCCCCATGTCCCTCTGTCCTATCCCAGCCCCACTCACCAGCAGCTCTCGCCGCTCCCAGCAGGCAGAACCAGAGTCCCAGCGTCAGGGCCATTCTCCTGGGGAAGGGGCTGCGGCCACTTTCCCCCAGCCCTGGGGAAGGAAGGACAAACTGCCTGAGAGCCTGAGCCTGGTACCCTCCCACAGCCGGTGCAAGGATGTTTCGCACCCTAGGCGAAACTTCCACCTCGTGTCCTCCCCCCCAGCACCCCTGCCCTGAGATCCTCCCCCCACGGCAGCTCCCTCCCTCCGCCCTGAGGTGCCCTCCTTGCGGCAGCTCCCCACCCCACACCCTCCTCCCTGAGGCACCCCCCCCACCCCAGCTCACCCCTGCTCCGTGCACGAGCATAAGCACCCTGACGCTGCTTCACTTCTCCCGCCTCCCAGGCTTGCGGTGCCAATCAGCTTAGGTGCCACAAGCCTGGGAGGTGGGAGAAGTGAAGCAGCCACAGCGTGCTCGGGGAGGAGGCGGGGCAGGGGTGAGCTGGGCCGGGAAGTTCCCCTGAGTGCCGTTCCCCCCCCTTACTTGCTGCAGGTGGCCCTCCCCTCACTTCCCAGCTCCCTCCGCTTAAATGCCGGCGGCAACCGGGGCAGCCAAAGATCCAGCCACTGCGGTCGCTGCTGAAGAAAATGGCACCCCCCAAATCCTAGTACCCTAGGCAACCACCTAGGTCACCTAAATGGTTGCGCCGGCCCTGTACCCTCCCCCTCCCTGCGACTTCTAGTTCCTCTTTCGCTTTCACAGGGGTGCTGCCCATGGAAGCCCGGCCAGCCAATGAGAGTGAGTGAGGGGCCGCAGCGCCGGGGTCTGTTGAAGCAGCATCCCAAGGGGTGATAATGGGGCTTGGTCGGAGCAAGGGCACTCTATGAAAATACCCGCCAAAGAGGCGATAACATGGTGAGTAAGTGACAGAGCTCGGACAGAACCCAGGAATCCTGGCTCCCCCCTCTAACTCTCCTGCCTCTCCCCTCTCAGAGCCAGGGAGAGAACCCAGGAGTCCTGGCTCTCAGCCCCCCCGCTCTATCTCACTAGCTCCCACTACCCTCTCAGAGCTGGGATAGAACCTAAGAATCCAGGCTCCCAGCCTAAGGGACCTACCTCTACCATCTACAGTCCAGGAACAGGACCAGCCGATGGCCTTGTGCTGAGAGCTGGATCTTTCAGGCTGAAAACAGCTTTATCCCAACCCTGGTGGTCTGGTGTTCTTGGGGTGGCGTGAAGGTGGGATCCCTGTAGGACTCACCCTCATCAGAGCTCAGTGAGGCCAAGATCACCACAGAATTCAAGGCAAGGCCAGGCAATTATATGGCTAAGGCGAGGATCCTATTATACCGGGGGCAGGGCCGGCGCAACTCATTAGGTGACCTAAACGGTCACCTAGGGTGTTAACATTTGGGGGATGGCGACCACGGTGGCCGGATCTTCGGCCGCCCCAGTCGTCGGTGGTCTTTCGGGGGTGGGACCTTCTGCTGCCTCTGTCAGGGGTGCCATTTTGGGGGCGGGACCTTCCGCCACCTAGGGTGCCAAAAAAGCTGGCAGCACTCCTGACCAGGGGGAGGATATAAGGGGTCTGAACTGTGTTATGTCAGGGGACAAGCCCATAGCTGATGTGGTCAGGGGGAAATGAAGGGAACTTTAACCCCTACTTTTCATACAGTCTGTTGAACACCCAGGGTCTGCTCCAGAGTGACTGTAGCGGGGTTGGGGAGATTGAGCAAGAGGGACCCAATGGTCTGACCTTTTGTGGAGGTCTCTGAAGGGAGCGTTCAGATCATTTAGAAGGGCCTCCTGTGTAACACAGTGCGTCATAGCCAGGGAGTCCTATATCCAGCCCATATCTGCTGGTTGAGCTAGAGTGTGTTTTTAAAGCGATGTCCAAGCTCAATTTAAAGACTGTAAGTGTCTGTAAATACCCCACAGCCCTAGATAAACTGGCAGTGGGGAGTCCGCTCCCTGCAAAAACCTTGCCCCTTATTTCTAGTCTGAATTTGTCTCGTCAGCTCCCAGCCTGGGTCCATGATGTTAAAGGGCCCGCTGTGCCCAGAAATATCCCTGTGTGTATGCACAGACCGGGATCATGTCACCCCCTGTTCTGCTGGGCTCTTTATGTTCTTAGTTATAAGGACACAACAAATGTAGTTTGATAAAGAAATAGAGAAGGGGTTCTACTTTACTGAACCTTCACAAATTAACTTAATTGTATTAAAGACACTGGCACTTACAGGGGCTGCTCCATGTATTTTACCACCCCAAGCACGGCAGTGAGGCAGGCTTCTGTAGCAGTGGTGTAGCCAGGTTCTAACATCAAGGGGAGCAAACACGTAAAAAAGGAGCCACTCGACATATCAAATTACTAATTACAAACTTTTAAATTTGTTATACATATTTATTTGTATTTAAAATAAAAACACAAGAATGATCCAGCCACAGAAGGGTTGCACAGCTGGCATTTCACAGGAGAACTTTAGATTTACTTTCTAGAATCTAAAGTATATCTAAGTATAATGACAGAATACAGTAGTTTATAATTGTCACAGGTTTAAAAAAAATACTGGCCATTTTTTCCAGTTACTAATTTCATTTTAAAATCAGTCAATGAATGCACTTTATTTATAATAGATTATAATACTAAAGCCACCAAAACCACATGACAAATACAAGTTTTATGAGAACTGGTGAGCAAAGATCTCATAGCTCTTCAGGGTTGGACAAAGCAGTAATTTCCCTTAAAGTAGCTTTATTCATGAGGTTTTTTTTAAACAAAAGACATCTTTATGACAGTCTAACATCTCTGACACACTGAGTACTGAAAGTTAAGGGTTTTTAACCAATTTAAGCTGTACACACACGCGCACACACACAGACACACGCACACACACCACCACCAACAAAAAACAAACCTCTTCCTGCTTTCCTATCACCAGTTCTGTTACTACAGGAATGAAATCTAGACATCCCGTAAAATAGCTAGTTCCACATTGTTCTTCAAACTTCAGATCAGAGAAATGCAGCTTAGCATTTGAGATACTGTCTGACTGTAGTACATTTTGCACTGCCTGCATCTACACTGACATCAGGAGAGGAGAAGAAGACAAGACTGTCCCTAGCATATACGATTTTAAAAAAGAGGCGAGACGCACCCACCCACTGCCAATGCAACAAGGAGGGACAATAGTAGCCGGGGCCAAGAACGAAGATGCAACAAAACCCTCCTGTACCCTCAACTGATGTCTGAAAAGCGTCAGTCACTCTACAGATCAAAGAAAGAAAGAGCAGTCAGTACTCAGACAGATAGGACCCTTATGACTTATATAGGAGAAGTGCACTTTCTAAGTAAACTGTAGCAGTTTCCCAACAGACTTTTCTTATGGATTTATTTATTAAGCAAAAATTAAGATTAGGAATCTGATTTAAATTATGTAAATTTTCAGTTTTAGTTAACATTGGAACTATTGCAGCTACTTTTATTTTACTCCTGCCTTCATAAAAAGCTACAGAGTTATAACAGATAATTACAAAGACTAAAGTACATGCTTTAATATAATTAAGACTGGGCCTTCCCAAGATGAAAACTACACCATGGAAGAGTCCTACAACCAGGTATTTGAAGCCAATTCCTTTATCAGCGGAATCCTCAACCAAAATGTGAGGAAGGAGAAGAGTCACCCTCTGACTTTTGACAATAATTCAAGGTCAGCCAGCCACCAAGAAGACTGGCAACATTCATATTCTGGTTTTGGATAAAACACTTGATCTTGTCCACATCATAAAAACCTTCCTCCCTCCAAGCCTACACCCCACTACACCCTTTAGCAAGAAAGTAACCATTAAACAAGTTCTGAATCAGTAGTCTTTCCTCCCAATTTAGTTTTAACAAAAAAAAAAGCTGCAACGTAAGTAGCTATGGGAGATGACAATGCAACTACTATATATCAGTGGAGGGAAAGTGTGCTAGTAATGTCCTGGATATACTGGTCTGTTAAGTGTTATTGCTTTTAATATGCTAATGCAAACCCTGTAATAGAGTAGAATCATAGAATATCAGGGTCGGAAAGAATCTCAGGAGGTCATCTAGTCCAACCCCTTGCTCAAAGCAGGACCAATTCCCAACTAAATCATCCCAGCCAAGGCTTTGTCAAGCCTGGCCTTTGTTGTGGAAAAGACCACCACCCAGCTGATTTGGATCAGTCAGCCGGAGGCACCTTTATTGATAAAACAAGATTACAAGTATGCATACACGGAGAGACAGCATAACCCCATGCAAAAGGTAGGCTGCTCTGCCCTTAACAATTTTCACCACACTTATAAAGGTTAAAACTGCAAAATGTCATATTGATTACACAAGTTATTTGCCCTTTTCTGGTAAATTAATATTGTAAATCAGCAAGCTATTTCAACACCTATCATGCATTTTGGCAGTGGGTGAGCTGGTCATTCTATAATTGAGCAAGCCATTTCCACACTTCTCATGCGTGTTGGCAGTGGGTGAGCTGGTCATTCTGTAACTCCACCTTGCAGTTACCATAAGCAAGCAATAATTATCATGCTATATTTTGCTTAAAACTGAGCTGGCACTTGAGTGACCCTTTGTCCCCCGCCCAGTTCCTCTTTTGTTAGTGCTTCATACCCCGTTTCTTTATACCTAGTTTCATTACACCCAGTTTCTTTATGTTCCAGTGCTTAATATGCTGATAATTCCATGCACAGTCCTCAGTTTCCAACAAACAAAATGTTTTTATTTAACATTTGGTCTGTTAGAGCTTGAAGTCCGCACATAGGGCCTGTAAAAACAATTACAAAGCTTATCTAACTATAAAATAATGGCAAAGGTATTTAATGAGAACCATATCATGGCTTATCTAACAAAACGGGGGGGGGAGTTATGTTCCCTATCATTCCCTCCTTTTGATGCCTTTTGCATCAAATACTTAAAACTTGGATGTTTATTAAATTTCTGATCTCAGAGTTTACGAATTCAGTCTTACAGGGTGATTCCACTTTATATGTCGGGGAATTGGGTTGTCAAGGCTCTAATTCCTCTAAGGGGACAAGGGCCACCTGATGGGGTAGGATATACAAAGCAGGTGCAGGGTGGGAACAACATGTTTTGCAGCAACAATAGCAAAAGCAAACATTTAATAATAACCCTAAAATAACCCTCCCCCCAACAAGCCCCACAGTATGTACTGATGGGTATGGGGGGGTTGGAGGGCTTTAGTAATAGAGCATAGAAAATCCATTTTAACACAGAGAGCTGTAACTCTATGGGCCGTTTTGAAGGCATTAAGTTTGGTTTGGTACACGTTCTTGAGAAGATGGACTTGTTCTTGCAATTGGGAAATTTGCTGGATGTCTGGGAGGAGGGACAAAGGAATGGAAACGATCGGGTACCAGAGCTATTCAACTGAAAGGGATATGGAACGATAGGAAAGCCTGGTACGTTGTGTCCGCAGGCCAATAAACAACATGAGTGCCTGTGGTCGTGTTCAGATTAAAGGCCACATTTCATAAAACAGATGAGTTAACATGAACACAGCTATTGTTGGCTTGGATAAGAGGCTGAGAAGCAATGGTTGTTATGTGTTCATTACCTTCCCAACAAATGTGTTCATGAACGGTAACGATTTCCCCCGGGTTAAGCTTCCTAATGCACTGGAGCTGAGGAGGCTCTAAAGGCCAAAAGGTCCACAGGTTACCGAGCCCTATCCAAAGATTAGGCGTTATTTCCATGGCACCAATAAGGAATCGGTTAGGGCCGTGGGGTGGTTTTATTTTCCATACGTCCCGGTGGACCACCCAGTCCCACATACAACCTCCCCAAGGGCCTGGGAGGATTCGATACTTGGGGGCCCACACTCCTTTCACAGAACCATGAGCCTGGAAGGAACACTGTGAGCGCCAGCAATTCCACCCCGAAAACTTCCAAGTGTGTCTCCATGGCCATAAATCAGGTGGTGTCATAAACAGATAGCTAAGGGTTAATGTCTCTTTCACCTGAAGCACCTGACCAGAGGACCAATCAGGAAACCGGATTTTTTCAACTCTGGGTGGAGGGAAGTTTGTGTCTGAGTCTTTGTTGTCTGTCTGCCTGCTTTCTCTGAGCTTTGGAGAAGTAGTTTCTACTTTCTAGTCTTCTGTTTCTAAGTGTAAGGACAAAGAGATCAGATAGTAAGTTATATGGTTTCTTTTCTTTGGTATTTGCATGAATATAAGTGCTGGAGTGCTTTGATTTGTATTCTTTTTGAATAAGGCTGTTTATTCAATATTCTTTTAAGCAATTGACCCTGTATTTCGTCACCTTAATACAGAGAGACCATTTGTATGTATTTTTCTTTCTTTTTATATAAAGCTTTCTTTTAAGACCTGTTGGAGTTTTCTTTTCTGGGAAATTTCAGGGAAATTGAGTCTGTACTCACCAGGGAATTGGTGGGAGGAAGAAATCAGGGGGAAATCTGTGTGTGTTGGATTTGCTAGCCTGATTTTGCATTCCCTCTGGGGGAATAGGAAAGTGCTTTTGGTTTCCAGGACTGGGAACGGAGACGGGGAGTCACTCTGTTTGGATTCACAGAGCTTGTGTCTGTGTATCTCTCCAGGAGCACCTGGAGGGGGGAAGGGAAAAAGGATTATTTCCCTTTGTTGTGAGACTCAAGGGATTTGGGTCTTGGGGTCCCCAGGGAAGGTGTTTCAGGGGGACCAGAGTGCCCCAAAACACTCTAATTTTTTGGGTGGTGGCAGCAAGTACCAGGTCCAAGCTGGTAACTAAGCTTGGAGGTTTTCATGCTAACCCCCATATTTTGGACGCTAAGGTCCAAATCTGGGACTAAGGTTATGATAGGTGGCACGTCTGAAGCATCCATAAGGGCGCTGGGCCAAGCCTGGTGTCCAAGATCACTCCGAACAGCCATTAGCTGGTCGTTCAGAAAATCCCGCACCTCAGAACAAGCCAGATCCCACCGCAATGCCTTCCATGCTTTAGCGATGCTTAAAAGCATTTTCTCAGTAAATTTTGGGTCAGAGAACTAAGAGTGGAAACAACATGCAATTCGGCCACTCCAGCCTGGATACTGCTTACCTGTGCCCCGGAAATAAGCCCTATTGCCTGGGCCAATTCGCCCAATTTTTATTATGCTGTTGATTTTTGTTAATATTCTAAACAGAAGTGGCACTATTTGCCCTGTCCCACAAGGAGCCAGTTAAATCCCTTCTTTGGCAGGAGGATGCACCCCAAGTCTGTACCAACCCCAAGGGCAGCCCCTTGGGAGCAATTGTGGCAGGTAGCAGTGATCTGGAAGTGGAATAAGGGCAGGGTAAATTTGATAGTTCCCAGCCTGGCATTAAGTATGGTTCATTTGGAACCCCCTGGGTTTCTTTTCTTAGAAGAACCATACCACAACTGCTGGTTATACACTTGGATACTTCTTTGGGAGGCCTCTAGGTTTGTCATATGGGAGGGAGAATACTATAACAGGGTACAGGCTATGTTGTTGGTTACTGGAATAGCCTCTAAACAGAAAAATATTCCCGTGGCCAGGCAAGTTCTGTGGGTATATGTTTGGTTGTCTACTAGTGAGGCTACTGATTGGCTAATATTTAGAAAAATATTACTTTCCCCTCCCCACCCCAAGTTCATTAAGGATAAGAGGTTAAGGAACATTAAAAGTTTCATTTTTAGGTAGTTTTGGCTAGCTTCCGCAAGCTATTCTTCGAGATTTCATAGTCTTAATTCACTTAGCTGTCCAGCAGTGAGGCCGCAAGGGAGAGGTTACTAGCACAATCACCTTGCTTGCTTGGAGGCTTTATTATGTCCTCAGGTGAAGAGGTTGTTTTCTTAACAAGGCACGGTGGGTCTGTCAGCAGACAAAGGAGAAGTTACCAGTTCTTTTACCTTGTCTTTTACTCCTGCAGTCCACAAGAAGAAACAACGCCAGAAGGAAAGATAGACCGATTATCAGTAGGAGAGCCATTACAGTGAGAAACATGGGCAGGTAGTCAATTCTTGGCACTTCACAGCAGTATTGGTAATTAACAGGATTTGATAAGGGTCTTTCAGCATGGGGCCGGGGCAGTTCCTCGCTGGTGGATCTTCATGTAGACCCAATCTTCTGGTTTCAGCGAGCAGCAGAGCTACTGTGTATATAAAGATCTAACACATTTCATTAGTGCCTGGCAATAATGACGCATTGGGGCTTTTATTAAATGAATGTCCATCTGAGCCAAAGCCAGCAGGGCACTGTCGGTAGTTACGTTGGGAGCCCTGGTAGAAATTTTATGAGGGCTGAGTGCGGTTTTTTAGTTGGAAGTGGCCTTCTAAGGGCATTTGGCCATACTGGATCTGTGAAGCTGCACATGACTTAGTTATAATTTGTCCAGTAGAATTAGGTTCACTTTCACTGTTGCTACTCACAGGTATGCCAATGTTCTACAACAGTTTTGGCATTTGCCTTTTTACAAGGAAATACATTATTCAAACTAACTCATACTCATAAGAGCAGCATTTTGGCATGTTTATAAAGTCAATCTGAATATTTACAAAGGGTCCCCATGGAGTGGGGTGAGCTGCCGGTCTAGTCCGGACTGGCTTTCCACTGTTGTGTGCCAGACAAATAGGGCAAGAATTACAATATTGTTGAGCCGTGATCGAAAATTTTGGGGCATACCAAAGCCATACCACTGATGCAATCATCCCTCCTTTGCTCACACGGGCCAAACCATGGGCCACGCGAGCAAGGTAGGGGTGCAAAGCCCGGGGCGCAACCAGGCGACCATCTGGAGTGCACCACAAGGCATCCTCAGGTGTGGAGAGCACCCATTTCGTCTCCAACCGTCCTTCTCCTCCTCAGACACTAACTCCTGCAAAAGCACCAGGTCACAAGGGGACACAGCTGGAGAAAGAGGTTGCAGCATACAATGACAAAAAATTTCAGAGGGAGCTGGAAACCCAAAAAGGGCAGCTTGCCTGGCAGCAGCATCTGCCAGGACATTTCCACCCATAACATCATCACAGGGCTTTTGATGGGCAGAACATTTAACAACAACAATTGCAGACAAAAGCTAAAGGGTAGATAAAAGGGTATTAACATAAGCGTCATGAATAATGGGTGCTCCTCCAGAGGTAAGAAATCCTCTATATTTTCAGAGCTACCCATAATCATGCACCACCCCGAAGGCATATCTGGAATCCATATAGATGGTAACAGACTTGCCCTTAACTATGGAGCAGACCCTGGTAAGGGCAACCAGTTCCACCACCGGGCTGTTGCGGGGGGGCACAAACTGCATAACCAGCTACAAGCTGGCCCGAGAGGTTCCTAAAACATGAGCCATTCACATAAAATAACTCAGAATTCTAAAGCAGAGTGTCCTGCAAATCAAGCCTGGGAGAAGAGAGCCCAGCAGTTACTGTTAGACAGTCATGGGGTTCACCATTCCCCCCCGCGGGCAACAAAAAAGGCTGCATTAAGCACAGGACACCTAGTTAAGGTAACATTAGATGTATTCAAAAGAAGCATCTCATATTTAGTGAGCCTGGAGTTAGAGAGATGTTGAGTTTTCCACTTAGTGAGGAGAGCAGTAACAGCATGGGGAACCCTGACAGTCAAGGGGCTGCCCAGCACAAGGGTAGCAGAAGATTCTACATAGGCCGCCGCAGCAGCCACAGACCTAAGATAAGGAGGGAATCCATCAGCTACTGGGTCCAAAGAGGAACTAAAATATGCAACGGGTCTCTGCTTATTCCTATGAGTTTGCATGAGGACCCCTAGGGCCATCCCCTCCTTTTCATGACAATAGAGAGTAAAGCGTTTTTTATATAAGCAGGGAGGCCCAGTGCTATGCTCGGGCCAGAACATGCTTAACTTGAGTGAAAGCCTCATTAGCCTCTGATGTTCAAGGGATGGGGTCTGTGACCTTGTCCAAGGTCAAGTCTTGCAATTACAACATTTAAACATTTGAATGAATCATTTTTACAAATATTTTTGCTGATGTAGGTAAAACTGAGAAATTACTCAAATTACTCCCCATATTTTCCTGTATTTGTTTTATAGCCAGGCTAAGTTTTAATAGCTTTTACCTTTTTAACTTCTGCCTTGGAATACATGTTGATCTAAAATAGAAAACACAATCCATTTTGGCTTCCCTTTGGCAACATGACCGTTGATTACACAGAGCCACCTTCAGGCTTAGTGTGGGGTACTTACTACAATTTTTATCTGCTATTTGTTACCAAAACAGATTTAAGTCTTTTACCATTCTTCTGGTCTTGACTGCCCTGTTGCAGCCACAACTTTGGATTGTTTTTTGTTTAGTTTTGTGTTTTGGTAAAAGTATATTGGTACTTAGTTTTACTGCTTAATTTTGTTCAATAACTACAGAGTTAACTTTTAACTTTTTAACTTCCTCAAACCGTGGTTGCCGTTTGTTTGGGCCCGATCCCTTTTTTTTTTTTTTTTTTTTTTTTTTTTTTTTTTGCTGTATTATTTTTTCCATGGGCACAGGCATCATTTTACTACTAATTTAACAAGAGAGGGTGGGCTTTTGACTAAACCTCCTTTTATTTATGTACTGTATTTACATATTTACATACATACATTACATTTAGATGCATTTTGTCCAATACTTAATGTTTTCTTTATGTCCGGACTTAAGGTGCATTATAAGGAAGGATAGTAGCAGGGCTACAGACAACAAAATAAAATAAGGAGAACAACAGCATAAACAGCAAATAAAATTTCTTCTTTGGTATAGTGTGAGAGAGAGTTTTACTATATTTTGGGAAGTGGTCTTGCTGAGTTTAGACAAATTTTAGCCAGTTGGGCAGATCCAATGTGCCCATTTTGGCTAGCATGATAGGCTCACAATGCCCACAGGGAGGGAGAGACCTTAACCAGCAGTTCCTGTTGCAAAGAGGAAGGGCTGGAGTCGGTGTCCCCCACAGGAGCTTGCTCCTTTTGTAACAGAGCTAAAACTTTGTTCTGCACAGGATCAGGCACGTCCAGAAACACCCCGTTCGGGGAGCAATATATAGTGCAACTTAATTTACACAGCAAATCCTTTCCCAACAGATTGACAGGGGAGCAAGGACTGAGGAGAAACGCATGGTACTCAGTGAGAGGGCCAACTGAGACTGACAAAGGAGAGGAAACAGGGTGGGGAATGGGAACATTTCCCACACCGATGGCAGTAATAACTTTTGAGAGAAGGGTGCTGGAGGGAAATCCTGCACCCTAAGAGTGGAACGCAAAGCTCCAGTATCTGTTAAGCAAGAGGTAGGCACTTCGTTTATAATACAAGAACTGAAGGACCAGTTTGATCGACTGGCTGACAATTAAATAAAAAAAAACTTGGTTCGAAACTCTCCCAGGATGAGGAAAACGCTTAGGAGGTCGTGAGGGACAGTTTCTTATAAGATGGCCTTTCTGCTTACATTAGGCACAGCATTTTTTACGAGGGCATTTATCTTCCAGTGTCCTACTTGTCCGCACAAAAAGCAGGCACCGGGTTTAGGTGGGAGGCTTACCAGGGGCTTCACCCTTTTCGTCCCTGGTACCTGTCTCTGTTTGGGCAACCTTTTACTAGTGTCCTACATGGTTTGAATGTGCAGAGCCATAAGCTTAGACTCCGTCTTGTCCTTTTCCCTTTCCAGTTGCCTATAAAAGTGTTGTGCTGCAGCTAAAATACCCTCTAAATTCTCGCCTTTCCGATTAGCGACTGCAGTTATGGGAGGGTGAGAGGTATCTTGACCTTCCCCTTTATCAATGGCTACTGGTGGGGGCCACTGTTTACATTTTATAAATAAGTTACTTGAATTATCTGGTGGGGATAAAGGCAGCAGCCTAGAGGCCGCCGCTCCCCAAAGAGGGGCTCCTGGACCAGCTGCAGACTGGCCCGACAATCCCTGGACACGGACTAGCTTTCTTTGAGTTTCCTGGGCACAAACTAGTTTTTTCTGAGTTTTTTTAAGTTTAAACTTTAACTTCTCTTGGGAGTCCTTAAGACCCCTTATTTGGAATTCATGGTGCCGTTTTACTGTCTCATTATGCCGATTAAGATACGCATTGAACTGCCCCTGTGGTACAGCGTTGGCAAGAAGTGCACCTTGCAGATGCACAATCCTGTCAAGGTTGAAACTTCCTTCTAGGGGAAATTGCAATTTTGGATCGTTGTTGGTACACCAATTCCATTTCTTTAAGTATTTACACGTCAACGGACTATAATGTACATACATATATGCAGCAGGCATGCCTTTAGGCGGAACTGGGATGCCTTTGGATCCGTCAGTCCCCATTCTTACTTCAGCCCGCTTTCACTCAAGCCACACACAAGGGAATGCTTACTTGGATTGCCACGGTTCTAACACCAATGGCCTCTTTCCTGCCTTTGGCAGGGGCAAAGGGGTAGGTTTCTGTGGGCCGGAACCACAGCTGGAGACCTACAAGGGAAAGAGGTAAGGGGGGGGCAGGCCTCCTCAGGGACTTGTACCCTTACGGAAAGCCCGTGGTCCCCGAACACCTCTCGTCAGCCCAGAGCACCAGCCTTCAAGCCAACAGTGCCTCTAAAGCTATCGGGTCGGTGGTGCGGTTTCCCGGGGCTCCCCTTCTCTCTGAGAAGGGAAGGGAGCTTATGGCTCCAGGAGGCAAAGAAAGGGACCCTGCGGTCCTTAAAGGACAGTACTTGAGGAGCGGTCACAGGGTCATAGGTTATGGAAGGGAAAGGGAAAAAGGATGGGGAAACATGCACGCACCTCAGCTGGATAGCCACTTACCAAGGCCTGCCAGCTGGGGAGCTTCACAGTCTCTCCAAGCTCAGCTATGGGGCTTGCTTTCGAGACACTCTCGGTCACGAGCTTTTGCTTTGCAGGAGGCTCGGGGCGTCTTCCCACAGCTATCACTCACACAGGTCGCTCAGCCCTCACACACACAGGCACATTCTTGACATAGTGGTCAAGGCAAGAAAACTCAAAACCTGGGTCCCCACCAATCCTGATAGGAAGGGGACCCCCGATCAACTCCCAAGACATATTAGCCCAAAAGCTGATCAGGACTCACCGGACCAAAAGAAGCGTGGTCCGTGGGCTGCCGGTGATACCTTTAAGACCTTAAGAACCTTGGAAAGACCTTATACCTTTAAGACTTTAAGAACCTTGGAAAGACCTTAGGAACCTCAGAGAAAGGGAGTCAGGTCTGTCTGGAAATTAAAGTTCGATTCCAGCTTGTGACTTACCCCCAACTGGAGCCTACGGGCCAGTCCCTCTCCAGACCCCAATAGAGATTTCAAAAGGTCTCTTACCTCTTAGATAGGCCCGGGGTGTGGGAGGAAGCCATCCACAGTCCTTCGGTCCAGGGGGGGTCATCCGTGGAATCCGTAGTCACGGCAGCAAATTGTTGTGGAAAAGACCACCACTCAGTTGATTTGAATCAGACAGCCTGAGGCAACCTTTATTGATAAAACAAGACTACAAGATTACAAGTATGCATACAGGGAGAGACAGCGTAACCTCACGCAAGAGGTAGGCTGCTCTGCCCTTCACAATTTTCACCAAGCTTATAAAGGTTAAAACCGCAAAACGTCATATTGATTACACAAGTTATTTGCCTTTTTTTGGTAATTAATATTGCAAATCAGCAGGTTATCTACTGTAAGTTTAGCTTGGGGTATTTCCAGTTATTGTTAATTATGCTGACTGTTCTATGACCCCTTGGTTGCAATTATATATTGCAAAAGCCTTACCATGTAGAATATTGCAAATTAGCAAGCTATTTTAACAGATATCCTGTGTTTTGGGCAGTGTTGAGCTGGTTATCTTGTGACCTTGTGATCTACCTTATGCAAGCAAAGCTACTATGTTTGCCTATAGCTGAACTGGCCTCTAAAGGACCCCTTGTCCCCTCCTAGTTCCTCTTTTGTTAGTGTTCCACAACAGTGGGTATAAAACCTTCTTCACCTGTGCCTCCCACATGATGGCCATGAGTCTATTCTATGGGACAACCTTCTTCATCTATGCCCAGACAGTCACAATATCCGTTCCCAACCAGAGCAAAATGGTGTCCATGTTCTATACCCGGGAGATCCCCATGCTAAACCCTCTCATCTACAGCTTCAGGAACAAGGATGTGAAAGAGGCTCTCGGGAGTATGATGGGGAAGAAGAAACATTTTTTTCCAATTAACTGAATAGAGTCCTGGGTCCAGTGGGCTCACAGTGGGGGTGCACACCACCCTATTCTGGAGCAGAGCAGGTGTAAGGATGGGAATTCTGTCTAGTATACCAGCTGAATGTGTGAACCTTAGGCTTTAAGGCATCCATTCCATCTCTGCTATATATCAGAAAGGAAAAAAATATTCCTGTCCATCATTTGTTAATAGCCTTGTGCTCTAAATACACTAGTTTGGTTCAGTTCAGGTGCTATTCCCACCTCCCAACATATTTCTTACCATCTCGATAAGCCATTGACCTGTATAACATCCTCAGTTAAGGATGTACTGAGATGAAGTGGATTTCACTTACTCTCCATTTAAATTTGTTTTCTGCTTTATTATTTTGCTAGTTCTTGCTCTTGGGAAAGTTGACCAGCTCTGGCTAATTCCTTATGTTATACGTGTGGATGGTCAAAAATTTTCTGCTGAAACTTCTTTTGAAGAGAAAATACGATTGTTCAAGTAAATAAAAATTTTCAGTAAAGTTTCTCCTTTCTGCACAAAATTTCTCTTGAAAAAACTGAACACCTGAAACCATAATTTTTTTTTGATTTTCTGTTGACAAATGAAAGATTGCAGCCCAAAAGTGAAATGTTTCATCTAAAAATTGAGGCCTTTTAATTCTGAAATGCCACTGCTATGCCTTGTGGGAGTTATAGTTCAGGTGCCTCGTGTCCCAGTTATCCTGTGTGAGCAGGTCCCCAACTGGACTTCATTTTCCATGATATATCACAGCCATGTGACTTGCATGATGTACCACCTTCACTCACCAGGACCTGATCTTGCATGGTAGTGAGGCTGGGATTCTCAAAGGAGGCTGAGGGAGTTAGGCACCTGATTCCCTTGGAAATTCAATGGGAGGTGGACACCTAACCCCTACAGGAAATCTCCTTAAATCTCAGTAACTTAACAGTTCTCAGAGGGAGTTGGGAGCCTTTAAAGGCAATTCCCAGCACCTTGTAGGGTTAAGTCCTATACAATCATGGTGTTTTCAATTACTCAGGCTGGGACTCTCAAAAGAACCTAAAGGAGTTGGGCACCTGACCTTCACTGAAATTCAGTAGAGCCGCAGCTCAACAAATGAAAAACCAGCTTGTCCAACCAAGTATGATTCAGGGGAAGAAGAGTTTCATTTTAAAGCAGAAGCAATGACTCTTCCAAGAATAAGGCATCAATGTCACTATTGCTGATTTACACCAGATGGGGATCTGTCCCCATTGACTCCAGTGGGGCAATGCTGGGCATTTGATCCCATTGATTCCAACAGAGATGTGCAGATTTACACCAGCTGGAGATCTGGCCCCATTGACTCTGATAGAGGAATGCTGATTTATATCAATTGGGGGTCTGTCCCAATGACTCCAAGAGAGCTACATTGATTTATGCCAGCTGGGGGTCTGACTTGAGAACTTTATACAGGAACAAACTCATAAAGAAGGCCAACAGAGTGTGGTTTTGAGAATTTCTGAACATTACCCTTAGCTCTGAGGAAATTGAACTATGAGATGAATTGTGTTTTCTACCCACCTTCCCATATTAGCAGAGGAGCACGGTGGGGACGCTTTGGAAGGGCTGGTTCAGGAACATCTAGGCACCCCTTGCAAACAGGGGCGGCTCTATGTTTTTTTCTGCCCCAAGCATGGCAAGCAGGCAGCTTTCGGCAGCACACCTGTGGGTGGTCCACTGGTCACTTGGATTCAGTGGCATGCCTGCAGGAGGTCTGCCTGTGCCGTGCCATCGGCGTCCCCCCTGAATTTCTGCCAAAGCCGCGGGACTGGTGGACCTCTGGCAGGCATGCCGCCGAAAGCAACCTGACTGCCATCCTCACGGTGACCGGCATGCTGCCCCCCATGGCTTGCAGCCCCAGGCACGTGCTTGCTGCGCTGGTACCTGGAGCCACCCCTGCTTGCAAAGTTATTTTGTTTGAACCTCCGCAGTCCATATTGCAAAAGAAAGAGTGGTGTTAATCTTCCCTGCTCTGACCACAACGTAAGCTCCACCCATTCACAATTCAAACTATAATGTCACTCACAAGAGACTGCCCTCTTCTTGTTTGCTTGATTTGATCAGCAGGAAAACAGTTGATGTCTTTGACATTGATAGCATCACCATTAAGTTTCAGGATGAACAACTTACTGGCCAAAAACTGGGTTTGCAACAAAACAAAAATTTTCCCCCAAAATCTCCTTCCTACAAAAAATGTTTTATTTTCCATCTGAAAACTGGAAAACTGAAAATTTTCATCCCCCTTAGCTCTCCAGCATGGGCTGTCTCTCATGATGCTTTCCTAGTGACAAGCAGCTGTTATGACTCAGGTGCTGTCATCACTCCAGCTGCTGCTATCACTCAGCCACCAACATACATACAACTAAGTAAGTTGCATGAATGCTCTCTAAGCCACTCATGAACTATATAGAGGGAAACACCAGCAAATACCCCCAGGCCCCAGACTTGCACCCTAGAAATGCACCATCTTACAGTGCTCAAGACCTTCTCTTGAAGCTCATTAATTAGTTTGCCACTTTGTCAAAGGATAGTGGACATGCACCAGCCTTTGTAATCTGAGCAAATTCCCCAAGCGCTTTAGACAAAGTCACTGGTAAAGATAAAACATTCAAATAAGTTTAACTACAGAAAGACATAAGACATAAAGGTCAGAGATAGTTACCTAAGAAAATAAAAAGTCAACACACATTCTAAATCCTAAACTCTATTAGACAAGCAAGATTTGGATTTTACAGCTTTTCTCACCCCACTGGATGTCACAGGCAGGCTACAGTTCTTAATACACAGATTGAATTTCCTTCTCAGCCTGGGACCAATCTCCTCAGTTCAAAATCTTTGCCTTCCCAGCATTCTTGTTACCTTCAGCATAGATGGGGGAGGAGAGTGGTGGTCTCAGGATGCCACTGTCCCTTATTTTATACTCTCAATTCATCTCATGTCCCAGAGAAGATACTGGCCTAGGCATGTCCTGGTGGGTGGTTGCACAACTGAGTCATAGAATTGAGCAATCCCCATTGTGTGGTGCTTGTGCAACTCTCTCTTACAGAATTGTAAGCCTCTTGTTTACAATTACCCTTCTAGTCAATGGCTTGTGATGGGGAGTTCACAGATACATATATTCCAAGGCCAGAAGGGACCATTGTGATCATCTAGTCTGATCTCCGGTATAACACAGGCCACAGAACTTCCCCACAATAATCCTAGAGTAGATCTTTTAGAAAAACATCCAGTCTTGGTTTTAAAATTGTTAGCAATAGAAAATCCATCACCCTTGGTAAATTGTTCCAATGGTTAATTACTCTCACTGTTAAAAATTTGCATCTTATTTCCAGTCTGAATTTGTCTAGCTTAAAACTTCCACTCAGTGGATCACATCGTACCTTTCTCTGCATCACACCTTAACCTTCCCTTTGTTAAGCTAAACAGATTGAGCTCTTGGAGTCTATCACTATAAGGCAGGTTTTCTAATCCTTTAGCCATTCTTGTGGCTCTTCTTTGAACCTTCTCCCATTTCTCACCGTCCTTCTTGAATGGTGGACACCAGAACTGGTCACAGTATTCCAGCAGCAGTTGCACCAATGTCAATAACCTCTCCACTCGAAAATTCCGTTTGTGCATCCCTAGATCACATTAGTCCTATTGCCTACAGCATTGCATTGGGAGCTAATGTTCAGCAGATTACCCCTCCGCCTGCCCTCCGTGCTCCCAAACATTTTTTCAAGTCAATGCTTCCCAGGCCCCCAGCCTGTAAGCATGGCCTCCATTGTTTCTTCTGAGATGTATACATTGACATTTAGCCATATTAAAACACAAAAGTTCTTCCACATTTGGTCATCAGTTTCTTGGAAGATATTTGCATACAATTTGTAAACAGGCTGAGAGTAATTGTCTATGTCTGGGATTTTCAGTGGAACTCAAGGGAGTCGAGTGGCCAAATCCCATTGAAATTCACTTGCCTATGATCCCAATTTTTAATAATCACTGTGCTGTAACCCTTTGGGAGTGAGACCTGTTTGTATGAAAATGTTCCAAAGTTTTTGTTTACGTAGAGTTATAGAAATGTAGGGATGGAAGGGACCCCAAGAGGTCATTTTGTCCATGCCCCCATGCTGAGGGAGGAGAAAATATACTTAGACCATCCCTGACCATCTAACCTGCTATTTAAATCTAATTTTTGCAGGGCAGATTTATTTTCTATGCTGGAAATGTAGGCTGGACTTTTCAAAAGCGGCAAAGGGAGTCAAGTGCCCAACTCCCATTACCACACTTTGGGAGTTCGGTGCCTAACTCCTTTAGGCTCTTTGGCTCCTGCCAGGCTCTGCTTCAACCTCAGCACTGGAGCTGGTCACTGTTTTCCATCAAACACAATTTGGACAAAAAATGACTTTTTATCAAAACAATGTCAGGAACATTTTATTTTCTGCAAAAACTGAAAATTTGTTGGTCAAAAGCTTTTCAGGCTTTGGTGGTAATATCCAGTGTTTGAAATATGATTTTTAACAGAAAGCCCTGAATCTCTGTTCAGAGCAGCCCTACACCACTGCTTAATGCAGGGATTCACAATTTTTTATCCCTGAGGCCTACCTGTGCTGCTGATGGACCCAGTCACGGCATTGTCCCTGGAAGGTCTGTGGGGCTGATGATCCAGGAGGCCTGGCAGCCATGGATTGCGGGGGACAGCAACTCAGACCCTATTTTCTGCATCACTGTGGGGCTCAGATGTCCAGATACCTGGCATGAGGCTGCAGTGCTCATGCTCAGAGGAAGAATCATAGGTGCTTAGGGAACTCTTTCCTGAAAAAATTAGGTTTCAAGAGTGTTGAGGCACCCACAGCATTTGGAGGCAGTTGAGCAGGGTTTTGTGATTCCCAGTGGGGCCCGATTCTGAGATTTAGGTGCCTAACATAGCACCTAAGTTCTTTAGTGTATCTAGCCCATGGTTGCCTAAATCTCATATTTTCCTTTGAAACACTTTACTTTGGAAGGTCTCTAGGGAGCAGGGACTGGCTATCACTATTTTTTTTTTTTTTTTTTTTTTTGCTTTTCCAAGTCGTTGGCGTTCTGATCTCATTTGATGCCTAAAGTTGTTAATGTAATAAAAATAAATAATAATTAATAATTCATCTAAAGTTGCCTCACAATTAGAAGAGATGAGAGAGTCTTGCTATGACATTTGTTCAGCTCCTTCCACCCATTTTTGCCCTTGTGATTTCTCCTGTAGAATCAATCTTTCAGTGGCTAACACAGATTGTTCTCCCACATTACATGGTTCATTGCCAACTTTTTGTTATGTTCAAGGGCCAGAATTGTCCCCTGCAACCTGTTTTTCATTGTCCAATGCAGACTGCCTGCTTCAGTTACATATTCCATTGCCATCTTCCCTTTGCAACTAACACACAAAATTTGTGTTAAAACAGAGATATTGTTTAACATCAGTAAATTTGAGGTAAAATGCATTGCAGGGATGTTGTAATTATACACAATTAAGTGTTAAAACCCAAGAACGGTTAAACTTAAATCCAAACATATTAAGGAATGAAAATGCACAGTTAAGCCACCAAAATAACCTTTACTCTGCCCTATCATAATTTTTTCCAACATCCCATCTAGCTAAAACAATGAAATTTTGCATATAGGAACTATATGAATACTCTTTTTGGTGTGGTTCATGGTAATTTCCTCACCATTATCCTTCAAATTTTCACTATCAGAAGTCATTAAGATGGAGTCAAGGTTTAAAGAACATGTCCTTAATTTAAGGTAAAATACATTACAAAGGTGTAATTTCCCCACAAAAGCCAACAGGAAATTTAAAATGAAAGTTAAACAATATGCATACATATTAGAGCAAGAAATGATATTAGAGCACCCAAATAAACTTAGCACTGCCCTATAGTGACACCTTGAAGAGGAAAATATGAGGAGAGAGGGGGAATCTAATGTGTACTTTAAAATCTTGGAGTCCAAAAAGACTAAAAGGTTTTAATCATAATTTTAAAGGGTTTTATGTGTCTTTTTTTTTTTATTCATGTCCTTTCATGGAAGAGTTTTCTGTTCAGTAATTTCTACAGGGCAAATTTCACCTCCTCCTTCCTGAGAGATAGATCATAGGGTTCAGAATTGGGGTGACAACATTGTATATGTGGATGACTATAATATTCCTTTCAGAGGAGACCCCAGGGGAGGAAGTTGTGTAGTTGCCAAGGGTTGGTACATAGCATGGAGACACCATCATGGGGTGGGAGGTGCAGGTAGAAAAGATATTGGTCCTGATTTCCCATGATTGTCCAGAGGAAGAAAATTAAGTAGAGGTACAGCAGGAAGTTGGGGACAAAAGAACCCAGTGTGAAGCTCCTAGTGATGATTTTGAGGAGGCTCAGGTTGAGGAAGGTGCTGCAGCAGGCCAGGCTTAGCAGGGGCTTGATGTCACAGAGGAAGTCATAGCAGCAGCTGAGGCCCTAGAAACAGAGGCAGAAGGTCATGACTGTTGCATCAGCATGTTCAGGGATGAAGTGGGGTCCAGGCTGCTATCAGCTACAGGCAGAACTGTGGGTTCCTGACCAGCGTGTGGTGCAGCGGGTTAAAGAGGGCCATGTAGCACTCACAGGCCATGACAGCTGGCAGAATGGCCTTCCTGCTGCCAAGGAAGTAGAAGAAATGGAACTGGGTGAGGCAGCTGGTAAAGGAGATGGCTTGGTGCCCTGAGAGGAAGCTGGCCAGCATCTTGGGTATGGTGGCTGTGGAATAGAAGATGTTTTGCCCAGGAAGAAGGACATTGGGGTGGATAGTTGGGGCTGAGCTACTGTCAGAAATTTCATACAGATAGAGACATTTCATAAGATCATCCCCAATTCTTAAGTGGACCAAGACAGATACCACAAATAATCACACAAGGTTTATTACATGCGCAGTTAGGGCATCCAAAAAATCTTAACTCTCCATTGTTGTGAGAAGAAGAGGGGTGTGGGGAAAAGAAACAAATCAATGGTGCTTTAAAAATCAGGTTCATTTAAGCTGGCTGCACAGACCTTAAAATACCTCGATCACAATGGTATGCATTAGTTGCCAGCTGTGAATACAAGCCAGAGTAGAGATTTCTAGTAAAAGAAATTTCATTTATGATGAATAATGGGAGGAAATGAGAATTACATCTAATAAATATTCAAATGTGACCTATGTACCAAATTTCAGTGTGTTTTAACAAGAAGAGAAGTTGGAAGAGCCTGTGACGTGACAGAGTTAAGGTGATTCGCAAACCTGATCTGTGCATTTGTGGACCTTAACAGGGTTGGATTTCTTTTAAATGAAATCTTAACCTTCAACTTCCAAGATTTGTAGTGCTTGGTTTTGGAATCTATGCAATATCTCTATAAAGTAGTTTAACTTCAATTAATGTGTATTATAAATCTTTATACCAATTTTGTTTGGGAATAATATTTAAAATTAATCTCCAAACATTTTCCCCCATAACAATTAGAGATGAAGAAATCCTTGGAGGACATTTTTCCATCTGCATCTTGGTCACTGCAAGAATGTCTCCAACAGTCTATTTTTCCAGGGAATATTGAAGATAGATCCTCTACATTATAATTCTCTTGGTCAACGTCTCTCCTTTTCACTTCAAAACAAGAAGCAGTCATTTTATTTAGTTCCTTTCAAGGAAGAGTTTTCTAGTGATGAATTTCCTGGTAGCGTATTTCACCTCACTGTTCTGCAGGGGTAGATGAGGGGATTCAGAGCTGGGGTGATGACACTGTACACTAGGGTGATGATCATCTCTTCTCCCTTGGAGCTTCCTGAAGAAGGACGCAAGTAGGCGAAGATTGCTGTCCCATAGTACAGTGCTATCACGGTGAGGTGGGAGGTGCAAGTGGAGAAGGCCTTTCTCCTGCTTTCCCGTGACCGGACCTGCAGGAAGAGGAAGGAGATGATGTAGAGGTAGGAGAGGAGCGTGATGATGAATGGACTCACACCAATAATCCCAGTGACGGTGTGGAGGAGGCTCAGGTTGAGGCGTGTGCTGCTGCAGGCCAGGCTCAGCAGGGGCTTGATGTCACAGAAGAAGTGGTGGATATGGTTGGGGCCACAGAAGTGCAACCGGGAGGTCATGATCGTGTGCATCAGGGCGTGAAGGAAACCAGTGGCCCAGGTGACTCCTGCCAGCAGCAGGTAGGCCTGTGGGCTCATGACCTGTGTGTAGTGCAGTGGGTTGCAGATGGCCACGTAGCGGTCGTAGGTCATGACAGCCAGCAGCATGGCCTCACTGCTGCCCAGGAAATGGAAGAAATGAAGCTGTGCCAGGCCGTTGGTGAGGGAAATGGTCTGGTGCCCTGAGAGGAAGCCGGCCAACATCTTGGGCACAGTGACTGTGGAGTAGAAGATGTCTAGGCTGGAGAGATTTCCCAGGAAGAAGTACATGGGGGTGTTTAGCCGGGGCTCGGCCAGTATCACAGCCACAGTGGCTCCATTTCCCAAAATGCTGGCCATGTAGAGCAGCAGGAAAAGGGTAAAGAGATAACACTGAAGAATCCTCATACTAGTGAGCCCAGGAAAACGAACTCGCTCACCTCTGTCTGGTTCTCCATCCCTGCAGGGGGAAGAGGACAAAGCAGCAGTAGGTGAAAGCAGCTTAAGGTTCCTCCCCCCTCTATGTTGCAGAACCTGGTACCAGTGCAATACATTGGGTTGGAGCCAGACATTTTGTGGTAGAGAGTTTTCTTTCTGCAGCCATAGGTGCATTCTGTATTCAGATAGAATTGTATAGTACAAAGAGGCAAAATAATAACGGATTTTTCATTTCTTTTTGAAGCTGAGATAGATTAGATTTGATTTGATTTTCTATCACTGCAGTGATAAGAGTAATGTATAAAAAGTAGGCATATTAATCATACTACTTTGCAGTTGCAAAAGCATCTTCCCAACCCATGTTGAAGTGGGACTCCAAAGTGCCTTACTCTCGCTCGTTAAACCTGACCATGGTCCTTGATTAATTCATTTGCAGCAGTTCCCAAGAGGTGAAGAACTCTTCACAGATAAACACTATGCATATCTGATAACGGGAAATAGCCACATGGAAAGCAGTCATTCCAGTAAAACACAGATCTCAGAGTGTTTTAGCTTTTTTTTGCAAAAGGGGTCCTGAAAGAAACAGGACAGACTCCAGTGAAAATTGTAGAGTGCTGATTTTCAAACTCTTATTGTTCTCTCTTTATTAGCCCAGTTTGCTATGAACATTCCAGATATTTTAATTGAACCAACATGAAACAAAATCAAGTATTCTTCAGAGTTTACATCTCATTGGTTTTCATTGCCCCTTCTGTGAGATTTTTAGGGGGGAAATGTTTAACACTCCTGTTGTTGTTAATTTATTTCTATTACCCACCACTCTCACTGCAACGAAGAGGAGGGGCACCTAGAGAAGAATTGACATGCTCCGAGTAGAGCTGGGGATCACTCATAGCATCTGGTACTCATTGTCACAGTTTAAGGCAACTGCACCTGGATTCTCCCCAGGGGTCCACTGAAGGTCTCATTTTAGGCTCCTCAGCCGTCACCTTTCTTTGGTAGAGAACCATGTTTCTCCCCCTCCTGACTAGGCTTTCTCCAGGCTGCACAGTTCTCTGCCTATACTTTTTAGCCAGACAGCCTACACATGCCAGCATCCGTGCTTTGTTTTCTCTCTGAAGGCTATGAACAGCTTAATGGCTCACAGTTATGTAACCATGCAGTTCCTTATAAGCAAGGACATTTATTGTAGGGTGAAAGCATTATAGAGTAAACATATTAAAAATAATAAAATAACCTACATGCATGCTAAAAAGACTAACAGAGGTCACCTAACTCCAGCCTCTGGCTCTGGTAGGTGTCAGTCCGTCAGATCCACAACTGGGTTTTCCCTGTAGTTACAAGTTCATAACTAATTCAGAACCAGAACAACCATGAAAAGTTCTGTCTTTCCTTTAGATATCTTGGGCCTTTGATCTTATCATCACGTAACAGGTCATCAGCAGACAATGGCTCACTGCTCAGGGTGTAGCTACAAGTGGCTGGGATTTTGCATAAGCATAGGTGGAGAATTTGCATTCACCTCCCCCTACATAGTTCTCAGGAATATCCCCCACTTTTGTCTCAAAAATCTGTTCTTGTCTGGCACATTTTTCAATTCAGTTTGTTGAACCCCCTACATCTCACATCTGTCACATCTCCCCCATTGAGAGGTAGCATACAATTCTGACCCACAATAATACAGAAACCATTCACTGAATACAATGGACCTCCAAAATACTTAAACTTAATCCAGTAAGGTATCCCAAGGATACTGCACGAAATTGCCATGTCTGGCACACTCATAATGGAGCTTAGACTGGAGGTTATCTGCTTAGAATCCTAGAAAATTAAAAGGAAGCTACATCTAGGGATCAATATGCCTAATAACAATTCATCTGGGCATTTCCCATCATGTCCACTATGATTTGTAATACCTTAGCAATTAGAGGTGACAACTGAGATTAGAGCCCTGTTTACACTGTATAGACACACAGTAAGAGATAGCCCTGCCCCAGTCCAGTGAGCTTACAAGCTAAATAAAGGGTGTGTGGTGAAACAAAGGGAGGAAAACACCTACCCAAGGTCACATAGCAGGTGAATGGCTGAGCTGGGGTAAACTATAGGCTTCCTGAGTCCTAACTGGTTGTTCTAGCCACTAAACTAGGCTTTTTTTTAAAAAAAAAAAAAAACAACCCTGCATTTCTATCTGCTATATCTCACATACAATTTATACAGGAATTATTTGGTGGGATTCTTCAGCTTATGTTATACATATGCTTTGAAGCATTTGTTTTTTATCTGTAAATGTCACTGAACATTGATTTCAATGTACACACTCAAACCAACGGAAAAATATTGCCATTGATCATTGAAATTTAGACATAGGCAAAGGTAGAAAAATGTTGCTGGAGCATTTATTAGAGTCAAACCTTAATGTGTATAAAATGAGCTATAATGAATGCTGCATAAGCGGACTAGGAGGTATCAGCTTTTTATCAGTAAATGTCATTAAATGTCAATTTCACCATGCACACACATAAAATATTGAAAAAATATTTCTGTTGATAATAGAAATGTATCGCTCAGCAACATAAGAAAAATGTTGCTTGAGAACTCATCTGAGTTTAATTTAAGGCTATTTACTTCGTATATTTGGACGTGTGACAGTGACAATTTGTGTTGTAAGGGTTATAAAGCTTAAACTTTTTGAATCTCAATGTCCACTGTCATTCCATAATTATTGTCTGACCTCCCGCCCCACCTAAATTTCCCACAGCTGTGAAAATTTAAAGTGATAAAAATGTTTACAAATAAACATTGATATTATCCAACAAAAATATATTTTAAAAAAAAGCAAAATTCGAATTTTTTCAAGCCTAGTTATACAGGATGTCAGACTAAATCATAATAATGGTCCCTTCTGGCCTTGAAATTCATGAATCTAGGAAACCTATGCCACCTTCTAAATGTGCTGCGTTTGAAACTCCTAGTCTAGAAGGCTACCTTAATTTTGGGGATAATACACAAGTTTCCGAAGCATTGGCTGTTAGGGCTACTTGCATTTCCAAAATCAGGAGCTTTTCAAAAGGAGTCTGAGGCAATTTGAAACTCCTGCCCTTGGTGATTCTCTCATGCTGTTCCCTCAAAGCTCAACCAGCGGCCACTTTGGTTGTCCTTGTAATGGAAACAATAACAATGACTGGTGTCAAAGGACGCTGAGAAGAAATAGCAGGAGTATCTGTCTGTTCAGAATAGAAGAGAGATGCAAGCTCCTATTGAATGAACTTCTGGATGGTGTGCTGAATCTGTGGAACAAATGAACCTTTTTATCATATTCACAGTCTGAATCACAGGAGGCAACCAATTTCCATTCTCTAGATGGCTCCTCTGGGGCAGAATCTCTGAACCACATGAGGGTCACTGGTATGGGCATAACAAGCCAAGAGTTCCCTACAGAGAACAAAGTCAAGCAGGCAGGAGCTGCTGGGAAAATAAAGAAAGAAAGCAAAAATCCTAAGGGAGTTAGGCACTCCACTTCCATTCAATATATTTGAATATCCCAGCCTAAAAAAAGAAAACCCTGCTTAGCAAATATTGTTGTTGGGTTTGTTTATTTTATTTTTACTAAAACCACTGAACTGGTCCACCATGATTCTGAATTTGGTTCACTGTGATTAATTGTTCCATTAGACCGTGAAGGGTTAAAACAGATTTAGCAAATTAGATGCAATTTTGCAGAGGGTATAGTATTTATGAACAGAACCAAAGCAACTCAGAGCATCAGTGTGGCAAAGAAGTGAGCAAATGTCCCCAGCCTACCGTGTTTCGGCAATGACTTGAAGACTTCATTCCCTACGGACATGACTGAGAGTGTGATCGAAATTTTTCAGATGAAAAGTAGGAAAATGGCCTTTTTTAAGCCCTCACTGAAGTCAACTGGAGTTTTTTTCAAGATTTTCCTATTCAATCTGCTAATCTGTCAATCCCAAACTAATAAAGCCTTGTTGGAGGAGTTGAGGAAGATTCTAATATGTATCTGACATGGTGATGACATTCAGAAGACTTCATTGTGTTGGGAAACTTTGATATCATTGTTGGGATTCCCTCCAAGACCTTTCCACTTGGCTCATCCAGAATACCTCACCCAGTTCTGGAACGCTTTATCCAGTTCTCTGGAATCCAAAAAAACCCATCTCATTTCAACTCCAGCTCAACACTAAGGCTTTTTTATTAGGCATGTAACAGCTCTTTATCCATGCTGGCCAGGCCCAGATCCAGGGGGCTTATGTGCAAGGTGATACCAGAATTCCAATTCATATCAAACACTACACACTTAATAGACATCTTCCCTAGCTACCAACATCTATGCGTCTTGCATGTAAGGACCAATAGCTTTGCAAATTTTGTACACACCAATCATTTTGCAGATTGTCTAAGGCAATCTTACCAGTTCAGGAAGTTCCCACCTACTTTATTTACTATTAACATACCCACAATAGTTAGTTTAGTAAACTTCTGCCTCCCTCATTTACTATAAACATATTCACAATAGTTATATCAGCAATTACTTGTCCATATTTAACCAATGAGTTCTTGGGGCACCTTAGAAACTAACAAATTTATTTGGGCATAAGCTTTTGTGGGCTATAACCCACTTCATCAGATGCATGGAGTGAAAAATACCGTAAGCAGGTATAAATATACAGCACATGAAAAGATGGGAGTTGCTTTACCAAGTGGAGTCAGTGCTAATGAGGCCAGTTCAATAATGGTAGATGTGGACCATTCCCAACAGTTGACAAGAAGGTGTAATTATCAACATAGGGAAAGTGATTTTTTGTAGTGACCCAGCCACTCCCAGCCTTTATTCAGGCCTAATCTGATAATGTCAAATTTTCAAATTAATTTGAGTCTATTTTTGAAGTTTTTTTGTTGAGGAATAGCCACTTTAAGTCTGTTATTGAGTGTCCAGGGAGACTGAAATGCTTTCCTACTGGTTTTTGAAAGTTACAATTCTTGATGTCTGATTTGTGTCCGTTTATTCTTTTGCCTAGAGACTGTCTGGTTTGGCCAGCGTACATGGCAGAGGGGCATTGCTGGCACATGATGGCATATATCACATTGGTAGATGTGCAGGTGGACGAGCCCCTGATGGCGTGGCTGATGTGGTTATGTCCTACGATGGTGTCGATTGAATAGATATGCCGACAGAGTTGGCAATGGGGTTTGTTGCAGGCACTGCTTTCTGGGTTAGTGTTTCTGTTGTGTGGTGAGTAGTTGCTGGTGAGTATTTGCTTCAGGTTAGGGGACTGTCTGTAAGTGAGGACTGGCCTGTCCCCCAAGGTCTGTAAGAGTGAGATCATCCTTCAGGATGGTTGTAGATCCTTCATGATGTGCTGGAGAGGTTTTAGTTGGGGGCTGTAGGTGATGGTTAGTGGCGTTCGGTTACTTTATTTGTTGGGCCTGTCTTGTAGTAGGTGACATCTGCGTACCCTTTTGTCTCTGTTAGTCTCTTTCTTCAATACCCCAGATGGGTATTACTTATTCATGTACGTGTGCGTCTCTCTCTGAGGGATTGCAGCAAATGTGGTTTTATCTTAAGGCTTGGCTATAGACAAAGGATCATGAGATGTGGCCTGGATGAAAGCTGGAGGCCTGTAGGTAAGTATACCGGTTAGTAGGTTTCTGGTATAGGGTGGTGTTTATGTGACCATCGCTTAATTGCAGTGTAGTGTCCAGGAAGTGGATCTTCTGTGTAGACTAGTCCAGGATGAGGTTGACGGTGGGGTGGAAATAGTTAAAATCCTTGTGGAATTACAAAAGGGCCTCCTTCCCGTGGGTCCAGATGATGAAGATGTCATCAACATAGTGCAAGTAGAGTAGGGCCGCTACGGGACAAGACCCAAGGAAGCGTTGTTCTGAGTAAGTCATAAAAACACTGGCAAATTGTGAGGCCGTTCGGGAACAATCTAAATGGAAAAATACAAGATTTAAGATGGATTCCAGTATTGTGGTCACTGTAAGACCCCTAGTCTCCATTCTTCTTGGCTTGGCCCACACGTACACAGGAAGGTTTGCAGGTCAAAAAACCATTTACAACCAATTGTCTGGGTCAATGGGAGCCGTCAAGGTTAAAAACCACCATTAATGGCCCACGCTTTGCATAATTACAATAGGATCTCAGAGTTAGACTTCATATTTCTAGCTTCAGATACAAGAAGGAGACATGCATACAAATAGGAGGCATTTCTTCAGTAACTTAGAACCTTTGTTATGATACCTTACAAGAGACCTTTTGCATAAAGCATATTCCAGTTACATCATACTCACCCTTATCAGCATATTTTCATAAAAACTACGGAGTGCAAAGTCACCGGGTGCCCTACCTACCCTGCTTTCGCTGCTTCCTGACAGCACAGAATTGACAACAAAAGAGCAAGGATACGAGGCTTCTAAAACGGAGAGAGCTGTTCTATCATGTCAACATCCTCTCAGGAGGTATCAAACTCCCTCTCTCACTTTCTATCCCCCAAATCCTATCAGCTCAATGATTTTTGTCTCTGGAAGAGCCTCGAGGGAGGCAGAAGAAGCAGAGAGGATTGCGATGGGAGTAAATAAAAAAGAGAAGAATTGTTCCTCTTGGGATTTTTTGTGTTTCCCTGCTGATCCTGATGGAGGAACGGGAAGCATAATTCCATTTTTTTTTGATGCCTCGGATTGGTTTCAGTTGGTGAAAATGAGCAGAGGCGTTCCTTCACTCTCTGCTCTTGTTCTCATAGGGGAATGGAGACTGGATCGGTTTCCCAATTTGGACAGGAAGTGGCTTGCAAAAGCCGAGGAGAACCTGCTTCCTGCCTGCACCGAGTTGACAAACTGGGGAAGCCAAAGCTGAGAGATCCTGCAGACAAAGTCAGAATGCTATCCGCTCACATGGAGGGGGAGCACAAGCCCCCCCGGGGTTTCTCTGCCCAAATTATAATCAGCTGACTGATTTTCCTGGACGAGCCTCTAGGTAGGCAGAAGAAGAAGTCAAGAGGGTTGCGATGGGGTAAATGAAAGCAGAGGACTCTTCCTCTTGAGTTTTCTTTGTCTTGCTCTTGTCATTCTGATGGATGAACCTAAAGCGTCATTTGAGCGTCTTTCAATGCTTTTCCTTGGGCTCAGCTTGTGATGCTGAGCACAAGGGGTCCTTCACTCTCTCTGCTTGGACCCTCTGTAATGGGGAATGAACCAGCTTTCGAAACAGCCTAGTGGAGCTGAACGCAAACAGCAAGAAACATCCAGGTTCACCTAAGATTAATCTTTTTCCTCCAATTTTCTTGGTGAAACAAAACAAAAACCTCCTTTTCATAAGAACTCAACTCCCATTCAGGCTCCAAACTCTTTTGCAAGATTTCCAGAAGGGCTCAACACCCTGAGTGCTGAGCTATTTTGGAAGAAAAAACAAACAAGGCCGGTACCAATTGTGAGCGCTGGCTGCTTGACTATGCGGCCCACCGCGCGGGAGTTTGAGGTTCTCGTTAAGCTAAGTGTCTCTATCCTAGTGTCCATCTTTTATTCCCCTAATAAGTGAGGGAGGAGATTAGAACACCTCAGAACGCACAGGGTTGTAGGAAACCTGCAACTTTAGATGAGGGTGATGGTGTCTAAAAACCAGATGTGACGTAGGTGTTGAAAGAGAGACACTGTCTTGGCCTTCTTGAGCGGTTCATACAATGTTGAAGAAAACAAGGGTTGAGAGAGCTGTTTCATGTCTCAGCATCAGGATGGCTGAGTGGTATAAGGCACTAGACTCAAGACTCTGCCCCCCCACAAGTGGGGCTTCTGGTCTCCCTCAGGTGGCATGGGTTCAAATCCCACTCCTGACACTACCTCAACAAGTGGCCTGGAAGAGCACTTGCTGAGGAGCTTTTGTAGAGAAGTTAGAGGGAATATTCAATACCTTCAGAATCCATGCGTTCAAGGCACCTAGTTGAGTAAATCCCTGTTTATTCCCCACCAGAAAGTTGGCATTGCTTGAAATTGATAAGGTATGGATGTCAAACCTACAGGCGGAGAAAGAAGGGAGCAGTACAGTAAACACTGATAAATGGATGGTAAGACTCTTAGTCTCAGGGTTTGGGCTTGAGCCCTAAACTGGGTGCTCTCACCTACTCTGGTTTGGCTGCTTCCTGAGGGTACAGAATTGACAACCTAGGGAGCAGAGATAGGAGGCAGCTACAACCAAGAGCCTTCTTAGATTGTGTCAACATCCTATCAGGAGGTCTCAAAGCCCCTCTCTCAGTTTCTATCTCAGAAATTCTATCAGCTCAAGGACCTTTTTCCATCCAAGAGCCACTAGGTAGGCAGAAGAAGAGGTGGAGAGGACTGCGATGGAGGTAAATAAAGCAGAGAAGAATTGTTCCTCTTGGGATTTTCTGGGTTTCTCTTGTGATCCTGACGGAGGAACCGGAAGCATACGCTGATTTTTTCAGGCTCCTTTCTGTCCAACAGATTAAGTTCGTCCTTTGTCCATTCCCCTGAGGGGTTAAGAGCTGGAACCCCTGTGCTCAGGATCACAACCGTAGCCCAACCGAAGGCACTGAACAAACTCAAATGATGTTTCGGCTTCCTCTCTCAGGATCACAAGACCAACACAAAGAAAACTCAAGAGGAACAAGCCTCCCCTCCTTTCGCTTACCCCAACGCACCCTCTCAGGGAAAGACACGCAGCCGATAGGAGTCCTTGCGTAGAAACTTAGGGACAGGTGTTCCTCCCCCTCCCTGGGAGCTGATAGCATTCTGACTCTGTGGAATGGGGCTCTGAGCATTGCCAGGTTGTCAGTTCTGTGCTCTCAGAAAACAGCCAAAATGCTCGAACCCCCACCCACTTCTCTCGGACCGCTGGGAACATGGTGTTTGCACAGGGGCTGCAAGCCCTTCTTTCCTGTCTTTGTCTACCCCGGCCCCTTCCCCACAAATGGTTTCATCGGACGCTGGAGGGACCTAACGACCTGCAGGTTTCCGCACCCACCTCCTAAAGCAAACAGTCCTTCCCTTCTCTGACATTCCTGGAGCCGCGCATCCTTGGGGGAGTTTTACCCCAGGGGGTTCTGATTCCCTGCAAAAAGATGTGTCTGGCGGCCGGCGGGGAACTGTCTTGTCTGCCCCCTGTTTGGTGCTGAGAAGCTTTTGTTGAGAAACAGCACCTCCTCCTGGTGGGAGAATCCTAAATTCCACCCTCCTGCACAGGTTTCTCTGAGCAGCTGCTAGATGAACCCCACTTCTCTGATCTAGACACCAGCATCTAACGAGCCTTGGAACGGGCCCTGTTTGCTAGCTGGAGAGCGAAAGAACCAGCAAAGAAGGCAAATATCAGGAAACGAATCTTAGCACGCAAAGAAACTTCCTTCGCTCTTCTTTTGCACTCTCTGAGCCCTTGCAATGCCTTCAGTCCTAGCCTGACTAACTCAGTTGGTAGAGCGTGAGACTCTTAATCTCAAGGTTGTGGGTTCAAGCCCCACGTCAGGCGTTTGATCTTGCACTCTTAGACATCACTCTCTCCCTTATGTTCTCAGGGCACAATGGAATCCACTCTTTGTTCTCCCAACCAGCTGAGGCTATCTGGAACCTTTAGTAGGTCATGAAGAGAAGACAAACTGACAACTTCATGCTCCTAAGAGAGTTGAGGCTCTTCTAGCCCAGGCAAGAGAGGGAAAAAGTTAACCTTTCAGAAGCTGATTGCCCCCCATCAGGGATCCATAGCTTCTCTACTTCTTTCTATATCTTCGCCAGTGCTCAGTAGTTGAGATAACTGCTTCTTTCTCAATTCCTCCACCAGCCCTCTTCATTGAGGTGGAGATTGCTTGAGGCTGATGATTCCAGCCACATCTTATTCATCCTCCTACATTTCTGTAAGCCCTTGGAGAGTAAAACAAAATAGCAATGAAACTGGTTTTTTTTAAAACAAACAGACAAACGAAAAGACGCGGCCTCAATGTATAACAATACTGGAAATTGTTTTAATATATTTTCTGTTTCTCTTTTATATCAGTTGACTGTGCTAAAAATAAGAAGGGAACCGTAAGGAAACGAAGAGCTCAGAGCTTGTGTTAACCTCCTTTGAAGAAGAACGAATGGCCTCAGTTGAACAGAAAGTAGGTCTAGAAAGTCAAGCCCAACAACCCAAAAGCAATCTCCCTGGTGGTCAAGTGGTTAGGCTATGGTGCTTTCATCACCAAGTGCCTGGGTTCACTTCCTCGTCAGGGAATTATTCTCTTCTTCAACAACAGTCTACCCTTCCTTCCAAACTTGTCCTTCAACATGAAGAATGCAACTTCCTGGCCTCCTCCAGAAAGCTTGAAAACTCTTTGGAGGCCATGGGGAAAGCAAAAGCTACCAACTACTACAATATGGCTCTCTGTCCCTTAAAGCCCAGCCTCCACACTCTTTCAGACAAATACACTCACTTGTGTGAACAATTCAGTTTTCCCTGTTACCTAGCCTAACCTAAATTAGAACAACATTGCAGATTTTTTTCTTTTTTTTCACTTTTCTTGCTGAAACCACACAATCATTTTGGGTCCACCAAAATATTTCACTAAACAGAATATTCATCCAAAAATCTTTCACCCAGCGCTATATACAAGTCTTTCGAAGTAACCACCCCAGAGAAAGATCATTAAGCTTTTCCATTCCTAAGATCTAGCTGCTGAAGACTTCTGAGCATGGGCTATGGGCCTTTCACCTCTAGGCCAATGGTTACCCTCTTGCTCAGGTGGCTACTGATGAAAGGCAACGGGGTTTAGTGGCAGATCCATTTCAGACTCCCTCTTCCAATGTCTACAGGGGGGTGTTTGTTTCGCATTGCATCTAAGAATAAAATCAATTCTCTTGAAACCTCAGCCTGTGCTCAAGCTAATTGTAGGTCAAGGAAGGAAGGTTTTGTTCATCCTCTTCTAGTAAATGCTCAAAGTTGTGAAGGTTCTTGGAGCTTCCAGACACATTGGCCAGAATTTTCAGAAGGTCTCACACCCACCACTAGGGACAGATTTTCAGAAGAACTAGGCTCCCAGTTAGGCACTAAAATCTTTAGCCAGATTGTCAAAAAGGCTCCACCTATTTTTCCAAAAGATGAGTTATTTTGGAAAAAAGCTTGTCAAGATTGTGGGTGCTGGTTACCTGTCTAAGTGGCCCACACTGCTGGCGTTGGAGGTTCACCATTGTTTTCTCAGAATGCGGTCTCCGTAGTCTGCCTCAGTTCTGGTGTCCATCTTTTATTCTCCTAATAAATCAGCAGGGAGACTAAAACAACATAGGACTCACAGGGCTCCTGGAAACCTGCCAATTTGGCTCACGGTGAAGGTGTATACAAATCATCTGTGCTATAGAAGGGCTCTGGGAGTTGAAAGAGTTGTGAATTTAATCCTCTAGGTTTTGGGCATAATCTGAACCTGTTTCAAAACCAATTCCTTAAATAGACCATAGTTTGAAGCCACAGCAATAGGCATCTTACTGAATATATCCAGAGCTTTCCCAGTCAATTTTGCAACCAAAGGAGTCATCTTTCCTTTCCCGAATAAGCACTTTGTCTGTCCTCCAGACAACACACTTAAAAATCACTACCAGTGTCTCAAAGCAATCAGCTGGGCACATATCCTGCTCGACAATGCCACTGTGATGGGTTTGGTCACAGAGATCCCCTTGGGACTGAAATTACTTCCGAGCCCGTTTTCCCTGCCAGCCTGGGACTCCAGAACTCTGCCTTGTTAAGCCAGACACCCTAGCCTGCTGCAACACAGACCCAGGCTCTGGGCCACACCCCCAAAGCTGCAGACTCTAACTAAAAACAGCTCAGCATCTGTCTCCAGCACCCAGACACTCAGCTCCCAGTGGGATCCAAAATCCCAAACAAATCCCTTGTACTCTCTATAAAGCTTACACAGGGTAAATTCCTAAATTCTTCACCCTCTAGATCACTGACAGAGAGATATGCACAGCGGTTTGCTCCCCCAGCAATTAATCACTTACTCTGGGTTTATTAAGAAACAAAAGTCATTTTAATTAAGTATAAAAAGGAGGAGTTAAGTGGTTTCAATCATAACAGACAGAACAAAGGAAGTCACCAAGCAAAATAAAACAAAACCTAAGCCTAAGACATAAAGAAACTGATTCCAGGGAACAGCTCACCCTCAGAGGTGGTTCCAATCAGCTTCTTTCACAGACTAGACACCTTCCTAGTCTGAGCCCAATCCTTTCCTCTGCTACGGTCCTTCTTACTTCCAGCAGACATCTTAGCAGGGGTTTTCTCATGACTGGCAGCCCCTTTGTCCTGCTTCACCCCCTTTTCTACCTTTGGCATAAGGTGGGAATCTTTTGTCTCTCTGGGTCCTCACTCTTCCTTCTAAATGGAAAAAGACCTGATTTAAGATGGATTCTAGGATCGTGGTCTCTGTAAGACCCCTAGTCTCCATTCTTCCTGGCTTGGCCCACACGTACACAGGAAGGTTTGCAGGTCAAAAAACCATTTACAACCAATTGTCTGGGTCAATGGGAGCCGTCAAGGTTTTCAGCCACCATTAGTGGCCCACGCTTTGCACAATTACAATAGGACCTCAGCGTTAGACTTCATATTTCTGGCTTCAGATACAAGAATGAGACATGCATACAAATAGGAGGCATTTCTTCAGTAGCTTAGAACCTTTGTTATGATACCTTACAAGAGACCTTTTGCATAAAGCATATTCCACTTACATCACACTCACACTTATAAGTATATTTCCGTAAAACGTATGGAGCGCAATGTCACCGAGTGCCCTACCTACCCTGCTTTCGCTGCTTCCTGACGGCACAGAATTGACAACAAAGGAGACAGGATAGGAGGCTTCTAAAACCGAGAGAGCTCTTTGATCGTGTCAACATCCTCTCAGGAGCTATCAAACCCCCTCTCTCGTTTTCTATCCCCCAAATCCTATCAGCTCAATGATTTTTCTCCCTGGAAGAGCCTCGAGGGAGGCAGAAGAAGCGGAGAGGATTGCGTTGGGGGTAGATAACAGAGAGAAGAATTGTTCCTCCGGATTTTTCTTTGTTTCTCTGGTGATCCTGACGGAGGAACGGGAAGCGTAATTCCATTTCTTTCAATGCTTCGAATTGGGTTCAGTTGGTGAAAGTGAGCAGAGGAGTACCTTCACTCTCTGCTCTTGTTCTCACAGGGGAATGGAGACTGGACCGGTTTCCCAATTTGGACAGAAAGTGGCTTGCGAAAGCTGAGGAAAGCCTGCTTCCTGCCTGCACCGAGTTGACAAACTGGGGAAGCCAAAGCTGAGAGACGCCCCCTCCCCTTAGACCAAGTCAGAATGCTATCCGCTCACATGGAGGGGGAGCACAAGTCCTCCCTGGGTTTCTCTACCCAAATTATAATCAGCTGAGTGATTTTCCTGGACGGGCCTCTAGGCAGGCAGAAGAAGAAGTCAAGAGGGTTGCGATGGGGTAAATGAAAGCAGAGGACTCTTCCTCTTGAGATTTCTTTGTCTTGCTCTTGTCATTCTGACAGATGAACCTAAAGTGTCATTTAAGCGTGTTTCAATGCTTTTCCTTGGGCTCAGCTTGTGATGCTGAGCACAGGGGTTCCTTCGCTCTCTCTGCTTGGACCCTCTGTAATGGGGAATGAACCAGCTTTCAAAACAGCCTAGTGGAGCTGAATGAAAATGGCAAGAAACATTCAGGTTCACCTTAGATTAATCTTTTTCCCCCAATTTTCTTGGTGAAACAAAACAAAAACCTCCTTTTCATAAGAACTCAACTCCAATTCAGGCTCCAAACTCTTTTGCAAGATTTCCAGAAGGGCTCAACACCCTGAATGCTGAGCTATTTTGGAAAAAAAAACAAACAAGGCCGGTACCGATTGTGAGTGCTGGCTGCTCGACTATGTGGCCCACCGTGCGGGACTTTGAGGTTCTCATTAAGTTAAGTGTCTCTATCCTAGTGTCCATCTTTTATTCCCCGAATAAGTGAGGGGGGAAGATTAGACAGCTCAGAATGCACAGGGTTGTAGGAAACCTGCAACTTTAGATGAGGGTGCTGGTGTCTAAAAACCAGATGTGATGTAGGTGTTGAAAGAGAGATGCTGTCTTGGCCTCCTTGAGCGGCTCATACAAAGTTGAAGAAAATAAGGGTTGAGACAGCTGTTTGGTGTCTTAATGTCAGGATGTCTGAGTGGTCTAAGGCACCAGACTCAAGGCTCTGTCTTTCCCACAAGGGGGCCTTCTGATTTCTCTCAGGTGGCATGGGTTCAAATCCCACTCCTGACACTACCTCAACAAGTGGTCTGGAAGAGCACTTGCTGAGGAGCTTTTGTAGAGAAGTTAGAGGGAATATTCAATACCTTCAGAATCCATGCGTTCAAGGCACCTAGTTGAGTAAATCCCTGTTTATTCCCCACCAGAAAGTTGGCATTGCTTGAAATTGATAAGGTATGGATGTCAAACCTACAGGCGGAGAAAGAAGGGAGCAGTACAGTAAACACTGATAAATGGATGGTAAGACTCTTAGTCTCAGGGTTTGGGCTTGAGCCCTAAACTGGGTGCTCTCACCTACTCTGGTTTGGCTGCTTCCTGAGGGTACAGAATTGACAACCTAGGGAGCAGAGATAGGAGGCAGCTACAACCAAGAGCCTTCTTAGATTGTGTCAACATCCTATCAGGAGGTCTTAAAGCCCCTCTCTCAGTTTCTATCTCAGAAATTCTATCAGCTCAAGGACCTTTTTCCATCCAAGAGCCACTAGGTAGGCAGAAGAAGAGGTGGAGAGGACTGCGATGGAGGTAAATAAAGCAGAGAAGAATTGTTCCTCTTGGGATTTTCTGGGTTTCTCTTGTGATCCTGACGGAGGAACCGGAAGCATACGCTGATTTTTTCAGGCTCCTTTCTGTCCAACAGATTAAGTTCGTCCTTTGTCCATTCCCCTGAGGGGTTAAGAGCTGGAACCCCTGTGCTCAGGATCACAACCGTAGCCCAACCGAAGGCACTGAACAAACTCAAATGATGTTTCGGCTTCCTCTCTCAGGATCACAAGACCAACACAAAGAAAACTCAAGAGGAACAAGCCTCCCCTCCTTTCGCTTACCCCAACGCCACCCTCTCAGGGAAAGACACGCAGCCGATAGGAGTCCTTGCGTAGAAACTTAGGGACAGGTGTTCCTCCCCCTCCCTGGGAGCTGATAGCATTCTGACTCTGTGGAATGGGGCTCTGAGCATTGCCAGGTTGTCAGTTCTGTGCTCTCAGAAAACAGCCAAAATGCTCGAACCCCCACCCACTTCTCTCGGACCGCTGGGAACATGGTGTTTGCACAGGGGCTGCAAGCCCTTCTTTCCTGTCTTTGTCTACCCCGGCCCCTTCCCCACAAATGGTTTCATCGGACGCTGGAGGGACCTAACGACCTGCAGGTTTCCGCACCCACCTCCTAAAGCAAACAGTCCTTCCCTTCTCTGACATTCCTGGAGCCGCGCATCCTTGGAGGAGTTTTACCCCAGGGGGTTCTGATTCTCTGCAAAAAGATGTGTCTGGCGGCCGGCGGGGAACTGTCTTGTCTGCCCCCTGTTTGGTGCTGAGAAGCTTTTGTTGAGAAACAGCACCTCCTCCTGGTGGGAGAATCCTAAATTCCACCCTCCTGCACAGGTTTCTCTGAGCAGCTGCTAGATGAACCCCACTTCTCTGATCTAGACACCAGCATCTAACGAGCCTTGGAACGGGCCCTGTTTGCTAGCTGGAGAGCGAAAGAACCAGCAAAGAAGGCAAATATCAGGAAACGAATCTTAGCATGCAAAGAAACTTCCTTCGCTCTTCTTTTGCACTCTCTGAGCCTTTGCAATGCCTTCAGTCCTAGCCTGACTAGCTCAGTTGGTAGAGCATGAGACTCTTAATCTCAAGGTTGTGGGTTCAAGCCCCACGTCAGGCATTTGATCTTGCACTCTTAGACATCACTCTCTCCCTTATGTTCTCAGGGCACAATGGAATCCACTCTTTGTTCTCTCAACCTGCTGAGGCTGTCTGGGACCTTTAGTAGGTCATGAAGAGAAGACAAATTGACAACTCCATGCTCCTAAGAGAGTTGAGGCTCTTCTAGCCCAGGCAAGAGAGAGGAAAAGTAACCTTTCAAATGCTGACTGCCCCCTATCAGGGATCCATAGCTTCTCTACTTCTTTCTCTATCTTCACCAGTGCTCAGTAGTTGAGATAACTGCTTCTTTCTCAAATCCTCCACCAGCCCTCTTCATTGGGGTGGAGATTGCTGGAGGCTGATGATTCCAGCCACATCTTATTCATCCTCCTACATTTCTGTAAGCCCTTGGAGAGTAAAACAAAATAGCAATGAAACTGGTTTTTTTTAAAACAAACAAACAAACGAAAAGACGCGGCCTCAATGTATAACAATACTGGAAATTGTTTTAATATATTTTCTGTTTCTCTTTTATATCAGTTGACTGTGCTAAAAATAGGAAGGGAACCGTAAGGAAACGAAGAGCTCAGAGCTTGCGTTAACCTCCTTTGAAGAAGAACGAATGGCCTCAGTTGGACAGAAAGTAGGTCTAGAAAGTCAAGCCCAACAACCCAAAGGCAATCTTCCTGGTGGTCTAGTGGTTAGGATTTGGTGCTTTCATTACCACAGTCTGGGTTCAATTCCCAGCCAGGGAATTACCCTCTTTCACAAAGATCTACCTTTCCTTCCTAATTTGCCATTCAACAGGAAGAATGCAACTTCCTGGCCTCCTCCAGAAGGCTTGAAAACTCTTTGGAGGCCATGGGGAAAACAAAGCTTCCTTCTAGCAAATACTACAATATGGCTTTCTGCCCCTTAAAGCCCAGCCTCCACACCCTTTTAGACAAATACGCTCACTTGTGCAAACAACTTAGCTTTTCCTTGTTACCTAGTGTCATGGTATAATTCCCCACTCTGACCCTTAGTGTCCAAAAGATGGGGTACCAGCATGAATTCCTCTAAGCTCAATTACCAGCTTAGTACTTGTAGCACTGCCACCAACCAGGAATTCCAGTGCCTGGTACACTCTGGTCCCCCCAAAACCTTGCCCTGGGACCTCCAAGACCCAGACCTTCTGGATCTTAACACAAGGAAAGTAAGCCCTTTCCCTGACCGTTGCCTCTTCCAGGCTTCCCCTCCCTGGGTTACCCTGGAAGATTACTGTGATTCAAAACTCCTTGAATCTTAAAACAGAGAGGAAAATTCACCTTTTCCCTTCCTTCTCTCTCCCCCTCCCAGACTCTCCCTGAGAGAGAAAGTAATCCTAACACAGAGAGAAAATAACCTCTCTCTCCCCCCTTTCCCTCCTTTCTCCCCACCAATTCCCTGGTGGATCCAGACCCCGTCCCCTGGGGTCTCACACCAGAATAAAAAAACAATCAGGTTCTTAAACAAGAAACTTTTAATTAAAGAAAGAAAAAACAGTAAAAATTATCTTTTTAAATTTAAATGATGGAATAGATACAGGGTCTTTCAGCTATAGACACTGGGAATACCCTCCCAGCCTAAGTATACAAGTACAAATTAAAATCTTTTCCGCAAAATACTAGTTTGAATTCCTTTCAGCCAAATACACATTTGAACTCCTTCCAACCAAATACACATTTGCAAATAAAGAAAACAACCATAAGCCTAACTCGCTTTATCTACCTAGTACTCACTATTCTGAACTTGTAAGAGCCTGTATCGGAGAGATAGGAGAGAAACCTGGTTGCACATCTGATCCCTCTGAGCCCTCAGAGTGCACAACAACCAAATCCTAACAGCACACATAAAAACTTCCCTCCCTCAAGATTTGAAAGTATCCTGTCCCCTGATTGGTCCTCTGGTCAGGTGACAGCCAGGCTTACTGAATTGGTTAACCCTTTACAGGCAAAAGAGATATGAAGTACTTCTGTTCTATTAACTCTTACTTATCTGTTTACGACACCTAGCCTAACCTAAATTAGAACAACATTGCACTTTGACCCAAGATCTTTTTCTTTTTTTTCACTTTTCTTGGTGAAACCAAACCAAACCAAACAATCATTTTGGGTCCACCAAAATATTTCACTAAACAGAATATTCATCCAAAAATCTTTCACCCAGCGCTATATACAAGTCTTTCGAAGTAACCACCCCAGAGAAAGATCATTAAGCTTTTCCATTCCTAAGATCTAGCTGCTGAAGACTTCTGAGCATGGGCTATGGGCCTTTCACCTCTAGGCCAATGGTTACCCTCTTGCTCAGGTGGCTACTGATGAAAGGCAACGGGGTTTAGTGGCAGATCCATTTCAGACTCCCTCTTCCAATGTCTACAGGGGGGTGTTTGTTTCGCATTGCATCTAAGAATAAAATCAATTCTCTTGAAACCTCAGCCTGTGCTCAAGCTAATTGTAGGTCAAGGAAGGAAGGTTTTGTTCATCCTCTTCTAGTAAATGCTCAAAGTTGTGAAGGTTCTTGGAGCTTCCAGACACATTGGCCAGAATTTTCAGAAGGTCTCACACCCACCACTAGGGACAGATTTTCAGAAGAACTAGGCTCCCAGTTAGGCACTAAAATCTTTAGCCAGATTGTCAAAAAGGCTCCACCTATTTTTCCAAAAGATGAGTTATTTTGGAAAAAAGCTTGTCAAGATTGTGGGTGCTGGTTACCTGTCTAAGTGGCCCACACTGCTGGCGTTGGAGGTTCACCATTGTTTTCTCAGAATGCGGTCTCCGTAGTCTGCCTCAGTTCTGGTGTCCATCTTTTATTCTCCTAATAAATCAGCAGGGAAACTAAAACAATGTAGGACTCACAGGGCTCCTGGAAGCCTGCCAATTTGGCTCCTGGGGAAGGTGTATACAAATCATCTGTGCTGTAGAAGGGCTCTGGGAGTTGTAAGAGTAGTGAATTTAACCCTCTAGGTTTTGGGTGTAATCTGAAACTGTTTCAAAACCAATTCCTTAAATAGACCATAGTTTGAAGCCTCAGCAATAGGCATCTGACTGAATGTATCCAGAGCTTTCCCAGCCAATTTTGCAACCAAAGTAGTCATCTTTCCTTTCCCGAATAAGCACTCTGTCTGTCCTCCAGACAACACACTTAAAAATCTCTACCAGTGTCTCAAAGCAATCAGCTGGGCACATATCTTGCTTGACAACACCACTGTGATGGGTTCGGTCACAGAGATCCCCTTGGGACTGAAATTACTTCTGAGCCCATTTTCCCCACCAGCTTGGGACTCCAGAACCCTGCCTTGTTGAGCCGGACACCCTAGCCTGCTGCAACACAGACCCAGGCTCTGGGCCACACCCCCAAAGCTGCAGACTTTAACTAAAAACAGCTCAGCACCTGTCTTAGTTTTTCCTTGTTACCTAGCCTAACCAAAATTATAACAGCATTGCAGTCTGACACAAGATTTTTTTTTCCACTTTTCACAGTTTTTTCCACAGACTGGACTCCTTCCTAGTCTGGGCCCAATCCTTTCCCCTGGTACAGTCCTGGTTAGTTCCAGCAGACATCTTAGGTGGTAAGCAGGGGGTTTCTCATTACTGGCAGCCCCTTTGTCCTGCTTCTCCTCCTTTTATAGCTTTGGCATAAGGCAGGAATCTTTTGTCTCTCTGGGTCCAGACGTGGGTAGGGCCTTGGAGGACAGTGTGGAGTAGGGGCAGGTCCTAGGGCGGAGCAGAGATAAAGCACCCCCTGTGGAAATGGGAAAGTTGGCGCCTGTGATCATAACTATATATTTAAAAGATATGCATAAGACATCAGCATAGTGGGTGTGTGAGACTCTGATGCAAATGTGCAAGCACAATCCCATATATCCAAAATAGCCATAGACACCATACATACAGGCTAAATACCCGTATAAATCTAGTAGGTGAATTACATTTCCCCACCATGTATATGGGAATTTTTCTAATTTCTGTCTTTTTCTATCACTCCGTTTGGAAGTTTCGGACATTTTTCCTGTTCCAATAACCCCCATATCGCTGCGACGAGGTGGAGAACTCACACTTTCAAACTATCTGTTAGACCATTTTGCTGTCTCACCTTGGAGTGTGTTGGTAGCTCACATTCACAAACTAATTTAACCTCCCACAACCTCTATGAGTTCAGGAAAGTTTGCAATCCCCACACTCCTGATGGAGAATCTGAGGCATGGAGCAGTCTAATGACTCACTTCAAATTACACAGGAATCCTGAGGCAACGCCAAGAAAGGAGCCTGCATCTCCTGAGTCCAAAGCTAACATCTGAACTACACGGCCATTCTTCCTTCCCTTGTCACAGCTAGAATAGCAGTACATTGAAATCCAAGGGATATTTTTTCTCCCATGCCATCCATCTCCAATCTCCTGCTTCCTCATCCTGGAGGTTCTTGATTGCCCCGGGACACAAACTTTCACTCGTTTGGGAGTCTGTGTTTTGCATCTGTAAGCAGAGTCAGGATAAGCTCTACCCTGACATCTGGTGGAAAAAATGTCAGAGAGTGTATTTGCATAGGCACGCCTACCCTATCCCAGACTGCTGAGCGGTGGGACTGCTTGGTGACAAATGACTCACCCTCAGTTGGGTGGTACTTGCTAGACAAGGGACATGGGTTCCAAAACCCAGTGAACAGAGAGAGGCTGGGCACAGGTATCTGTGCTTGGTGGGGCAGTCTCCTTGTGGAGCCAGAAGCACCAGTTGCACCTCCTCCTCTCTCCACTGTGGAATGTCAGAGTTGAATTTTTTTTGTTCCCTCAAGAATCTAAGTACAGGTTACTGAGCTGAGCACACATTGGGCTAATGGTGCACTAACACTGGGGCTCCCCCACGAAGACCTGAGATCACTAAGAGTTGAAATCACTAAAGAGCTAAAATTACTGAGTTGGGAGCACTGAGTACTGTGCTAACTAGTGGGGGAGCCTGAGCTGGTGGAGTGGAGCAGTTGCAGGGATGGCTGGAGCGGATCACGGGACAGCTAGTGGCAGCAGAGCGGCTGGCAGAGCGGAGTAGCTGTGGGATGGGTGGAGCGGCCCACAGAGTGAGCGGAGCTGAGCAGTTTGCAGAAAGAACTGGAGCAGCTCATGGAGCAGAGCAGCTGGTGGAGCGGAGCAGTTCCTGAGGACGGCTGGAGGAGCAGAGTGGAGCAGCTGGTAAAGCGGAGCAGTTCGTGGAGAAGGCGGAAGCAGAACCCACGGAGAGGCAGGGCAGTTGGCCCCGGACCACGTAAGGTGCCCTTTTCTACCCAGGCTGGGGGGAGGGACCTCTACAGATAAACTCTCGAACTCTGGGGTGGCATTGACCAGAGACTTTTGGGTTGTTGGACTTTGGGGTGATTGGACTTAAAACCCTAAGGGGAAAAAGGACAGTGCCAAATGTACTTGGAGGTGGGTTTTTGTTTATGGTTTGTGTTATAACCCTGTTTGTGGTGTTTCTCCAATGGGATGCCGCATTGATTCCTTCCTTTATTAAAAAAGATTTTGCTACACTCAGACTCCGTGCTTGCGAGAGGGGAAGTATTGCCTCCTAGAGGCGCCCAGGGGGGTGTGGTATGTGAGTGTCCCAGGTCACTGGGTGGGGGCTCGAGCCGGTTATGCATTGTGTTACTGAAACGGAACCCCTGGATACTGAACCCGGCCCTTGTTGCTGCCAACTCAGAGGGGCAGACGGATTACACATCCAATGGAATAAACCTTGGGAGGGGAGGGGGACAGGTCTGGAGCTCCATTTTAATACATCAGACACAACCAGCTCCTGTCCCCCAGTGAAGATAGTGCTGTGTTTGAGCAAGGGCCCAGTATCAGTCTCTGCTAACAAGCGAGATGCACGCATGGCCTCGTCTACACACAGCATTTCACAGGCTCAACTAAAGGGGTGTTGCTTGAAATGAATTCAGTCACACTGATGCAAGCCTCTATATAGTTCTCGGACAGCACTTTCCAACCAAGGATCTCAGACCACTTTACAAAGGAGAACAGCATCAGCCCCATTTCACAGATGGGGAGAGAGCGGTACAGAGACATGCCCAAACTCCTCTAACAGGTTAGTGGCTATGCTGGAAAGAGAACCCAGCTCTCCTGAATCCAGTGCTGTATCCACTAGGACACACTGCCTCCCTTATTGCAGTTTCACTTAATCCATTTTGTTTTCTTTTTAAATCCACCAGGAGATTAAAAAGGACCCTTGAGGACTTTACAATTCACTTTAATACAATTATTCCATGGATCATAAGAACATAGAATCCATTTGCTTTTTTAAAAAATGCACCTGTAAAATCCCATTCAAAACTGGAGATTATTAATTAGCTCCCACCCTTTCAGGTCCACTTCTCCAGTATCCACCTCCTCCCCGTTCCCCCCTACCCAATTACCCTTCTCCAATGCCCCATTTCTGGTTCTGGTTGCCCCCGTCCCAGTCTAGGCCCCTGCAAACTGCTAGAATCCTGCAGAATCAGTGTTGGGACACACAGACAGGTCAATGCCTTTTCCCTTTCTCTTGGGTTTGACATGCACAAATACCCTTTGGCCTCCAGGACAAACTGGGCTCTGTGAGGCTAACCATGTGTATTTCTAAGGCTCTACATTATACCCTGTGATGCAGGGACACAGTCTGAACTGGGATGCTCTCCCCAAACACAGTAAAGGGAGGATTTTTTCTGCAGGGACAGAGGCCGGTGGGAAAGTGAATATTGGGCCCTCATTATCAGCATCAAAAAATGCCACCCGCCCCTCTTCGCAGTCCAGATAAATCCCGATCGTTCTGGGCCGTTCAGCAAGGGAGAGGGGGATCTTGGGGGAGGTGAGAGCCAGGTACTGAGTCCCACACTGACCCACCGCCCAGATGCCCTCCTCTGGGTTAACATTGACCCGTCCCTTCCTCCTCACAGACTCTCTGGCCACCCCTACAGCCCAGGCTCCCCCATCCTCCACCTCCACCTCCCAGTAATGCCTCCCCGAGGAGAAGCCCTCCAGGCTTAGCACGCAACGAGAAGAATCAAATCTCTTGGGATTGTCGGGCACATGCTGGCGCGTGTCTTCCCATCTCACGCTTTTCCCATCCTCAGACAGGACGAGGCGAGGATGAGCCGTGTCTGGATCCAGAGTCACATCCACTGGGGGGGACCAAGAGAGAATCAGAGTATTAGGGGCAGAGCTCAGCCCTGGGGGCGGCTGGGACCATTTCTCACACTCCCCAGCAGCCTCGTCCTGGTTGGGACCCTCCCTGATTTCCTGCTTCTCTGTCCCGGATTGCAGCGATCTGCCTCTGCTGGGGCGGAGCAGGGATTTCACTGCGGCTCCCACCTCCCAGGCACTAGAGGTGCTGTCACAGCTGCAGTTTTGGCTGCAGATTTTGCCTCTCTGCTTCCCACCCTGCTGCCCCACTCTTAGCCACAGAACTGGGGAGAGTGGAGTCAGGACCGGCCTTAGAGGTGGGTGGGCTGGGCCGCCGCCCAAGGTGCAGTATTTAAGGGGACACCGGACTGGTACCTCCTACCCCCTGTCCTGCTGACAGCCAGTGCTTAATTTGTGCCAGGGCTGAGCACTGGCACCTCTTTCAATACAAATTAAGTACTGAGGGAAGGCAGCGGGGCCTGGATGGGGGGACCAGTGGGGTCGGGCGATAGGGTGGTGGGGCACATGTGGGGGCCAGGGGCACCAAAAGACAAGTTTGCCCAGGCATAGGCAGTGGATATCAAAGGCTAGGGGAGACTAAGCCTCCCTAACCCAGGCTGGGGCCCCACCCATGCTCCACCCCAAGACCCTACCCACGTTCCCCTGAAGCCGGCAGGGACTTAGCTCAGACTGGAGGCCAGGGGCTGGGCTGGCTGGGGCAGCTTGGGCCGATGCAGCTAGGGTGACCAGAAGTCCTGATTTTATAGGGACAGTCCCGATTTTTGGATCTTTTTTTTATATAGGCTCTTATTACCCCTCACCCCCGTCCCGATTTTTCACACTTGCTGGCTGGTCACCCTAGGGGGTGCTCAGGGCTTCGTCAGCACAGAGAGGGCAGGGCCGAGAGGCTAACCTCCCCAAAGGGGGGGTTCACCTGCCTCCCATGCGCCCAGGGCACCATTTTCCTTAAGGCCGGCCCTCAGAGGAGGGACACCAGCATCAGCAGCCTGGGTGGGTCCCTCAGCCAAGAGGTAGAAGTAGAGAAAAGGATAGCCCGGGGGGTGCAGGGTGAAAGGAGGGATCAGGAATGGTAGATGAGGGCATTGGGGAGGATACAACTGCCCCATGGGAAAAAGAAATTTCGATAATACTTATGAATTATTTGTAAAGAAACATTTTCAAAAGTAAGTGTGTGTGTGAGAGAGACAAAACATCTCTCACTTTCCAACCAGCTCTCATCCCATGTTCTAGTCCCAAGGAATCTCTTCTGATCCAGCATTTCCCAAACTGCGGAGGTCCAACCTAAAAGGGGATCGCAAGACCACTGGGGAGGGGAGCTCGCAAGAGTGGCGGGTGTGGCTCCTAGCTCTGAAGGCAGCGTTACCGCCAGCAGCAGCACAGAAGTAAGGAAGACGCAGTGTGGAGGGAGGTCATCATTTTTTGAGGGGGTCATCAGAGCCTGAAATATTTTCAAAGGGGGTTCTAGCCAAAAAATGGTTGAGAACCCCTGCTCTAGGCCCTGACAGAGTTCAGTAATCACAACATCATGGTTTACTGTTATTGTCTGAACTTTACATGAACAGCTAATTGGTCCATCTCCTCCCACTATCATATGTCAAGTTCCCCTCTTCCCAGATCCCTTCTCTGTACCTTGGAATTTCCTTAGAGTCTCCTTTAGAGCAATAGATTTATGAGAGATGCTGCTGGGGGTTTTCTCTGGCTCAGGAGAAACCTCCTCCGGTTGCGGGACCTTCCCCAGCTCACACCTGGAATGAAAGACGCTTCTAATTCATTATTTAGTTTATGCCTTATTCTCCATTGTTTGTTTGCTTTTTTAAAAAAAAAAATTCTTTCCCCATGACTTTTATGCTACAGAACCCCGCTGTCCTGATAGGACTGGGGTGAAACCCTGATCCCAGTGAAGTCCATAGCAAAATTTCTTAGGACTTCAGCAGGGCCACGATTCTACCCCTAGACTGCCTTTGTGTATCCCAGCCTCAAGGTATGTCTCCTCTACCAACATTAAAGCACTGCCGTGGCAGTGCTTTAAAGTGGCTGTGTAGTTGTGGCTTCAGCTCCAGCTCTCTCCCAGCGCTGTAAAAAACCCAACCCCACGAGTGGAGTGGCTCCCAGCACTGGTGCACTATCTACACTGCCGCTTTGCAGCGCTGAAACTTGCATCACTCATTGGGGTGTGTTCAGTGATGAGCTGCCATAATCTTAACAACTGGTTCCCTTCTCACCCCACAAGAGGGTCGTGACCCACCCCTGCCCTCCGGGGCTTCTTCCCCATCCACCCCCCTTCCCTGTCCCCTGACTGCCCTATCCAACCCCTCCTCATTTCTGATGGCCCCCCGGGACCTCTGCCCCATCCAACCACCCCTTTTCCGTGTCCCTTGACCGCACCTGGAACCTCTGCCCTTGACTGCCTCCCACAGCCCCATCCAACCCCTCCTCCTTCCTGACTGCTCCTCCAGGACCCTTGCCCCCATTCAACCCCCCGTTCCCTGCCCTCTGACCATCCCGACCTCTATCCACCCCCTCCACCCCAACCACCACCCCGAACTCCCCTGCCCTATCCACACACACGCACGCACACACAGCTCCCTGCCCCCTTACTGTGCTGCGTGGAGGTGGCTGGCGGCGCTACAGCCGTGCCGCTCGGCTGGAGCCGGGCCATGCCACTGCGCAGCACCTGGAGCAGTGGGTCAGGCCGAGCTTGCAGACTCCTCACTTCCCGCAAATCAACCATTCATGCAGGAAGCCTGGGAGGGCTGAGAAGCACGCGGCGGCTTCACGCTCAGGCCCAGGGAGGCGGAGGTGAGCTAGGGCGGGGAGCAGTTCCCCTGCGTGTCCCCTTCCCCAGGTTACCTGCTGCAGCTGTTAAATTTAGAAGCCCCTTTAGAACTGGTTGTCCCGCGCAGGACAACCAGTTCTAAAAGGGCTTCTAAATTTAATAACCAGTTTCCGCGAACCAGTGTAAACTGACTCCAGCTCACCACTGGGTGTGTTTTTTCACACCCCTGACCAAGCAAGTTTCATTGTTGTAAGGTGGCTATGTAGACAAGCCCTCAGTTGAAGCTTCCCTAACAGAGTTTTATTCCTGTGCTTTATACATGGACCAGATAAAACCCATCTGAACCCATGGCCAATTCCATCCTTGGCTTTCCTACTGCGATTTACCAATAAGTGGGCAAAAAATATGATGTCTGTGCTGTACATCTTTGTGATGTGGCCATTTAAGCGCTTGGAAGTGGACTGAGAGAACGCCACAGCTCCAGCTTGCCTCATGCATCACCCAAAAGTTATCAGGTAGTCAAGAATTTTGCTCTCAGCCAGTAGAGATATAAACATAGATAAGTGGAGATCATCAATTTTTAAAAAATGATCTTCTTGCTCTATGTTCGCATAAATCTTGTTTCACTACGAGAGCCACTGTGTGTTTGGAAATTCACTCTGCCTTCCCTCTAGGAGGAGGAAAGCACCCGGGTCTCCTCATTCGGAGGGACCTGCAAGGTAGGGCTTTATGGAGCATAGGACACCGACACTTGTCCTAGTCAAAAGGGCAAGGAAGGAGGGATTCTTTCCCAGCGAAGTGTATGGCAGGACAGGCGCTGGCTTCTTCATTTCCTGGGAGTGCTCAACCCACGCTCTGCCCTACTCCATCCCTTCCCACAAGACCCCGCCCCGGCCCACCTCTTCCCACCCCATTCCACCCCTTCTCTTGAGTGCACCCTGCCCTCTCTCTTCCCCCTTCACCCTAGTGCCTCCTGCACATCACCAAACAGCTGATCCGCAGCGGGCGGGAGCTGCTGGGAGGGAGGGGGAGGAGCTGATCAGCAGGGTCACCGGTGGGTGCTTAACACCCTCTATTTTTCTTCCATGGGTGCTGCAGCCACATATCACCCATGGAATTGGCGCCTATGGCATGGAGTGTCTGTTACGTTTTTGTGCATTGCCTAGCATAATGAAGCCCTATAGTCTGTGCTTTGGGGCCCCTAAATACTAACACAATACAAACCGATAATAAGAACAGAATGGAAACTTGTGAGTGAGAGTGAGAAGGAGCCACATACCTGCTCAAGGTGCTTCGGACATCCTAGAAGGGGAAGGGAGAGAAAGAACCTTAGTGAAATCAACGAGATGCAACGCAAACCAATCTCGGTAGCTATTTAGATGAGTTCAGGATATAACCTTAGGGCTATTCTTTGTACCTAACTGCTTACTCCATTATGCCCCTTCCTTCGAGTAGGCTAGAAGAGAAGCAAACTGAAATCCGCTCTTTAGGCCAGGGATTAGGGTGTGTATCTCTAAGGTGGGGAACCCCTGTCACATCTCTTCTTCTCATCAGACAGGGATTGAACCAGAATTTCTTACCTCCCGACTGAGTACCCGAATTACTGAGCTAAAGGTTACAAGGGCAAGCCTAGCCACCAGCGTGGATTTACTGGGCACTAGTTACCCACCTGACTCTTTTCCACAAGAACGATTTAAGCACCGGAAGCCATCAGTCTCCAGGTAAGGGGTTCCCATTTGCAAGAGCCAGGCGCCTCCCCTGCAGTCCAGATTTGGGAACCTCTCTTTGTAAGAGTGATGGGTGTGAGACACACCCCTCTCCTTGGCATCTCCCATCGGCCGGCTCTGGCGGCTTCTTGCCTAGCATGCTGGCTTTTGTGGCTCCCGTTCTTCGGTGCCTAGCTCTGACAGTGCCTCGTGCAGGGAGCCTGGGGGCCTAACGTTGTGGATCCCACTGTTGTTACAGTGATTTTCTAAGGTCCTGAAAGTTAGGCCTTGCAATGACAAGTTCCTTTGGGATCCAGGTTTCTTTGCCTCAGTCCACCTCATCTGTAAATTACAGCTAATAATACTTCCCTAAGAAGAGGATCAATGCATTAATTTTGGGGAGGCATGCAGATCCGATGGTCATGGGGGACATTTGAGTACTTAGGTTATATTTGATTTAAAATACCCAGGTTCTCCAAACAATGAAGCAAATAACAATACTAATGGATAGAAAGAGTAAAAAATTATATTTCAGCTGCATAACCTGTGAGTTCTACTCTAGTGTTTGACTCCTGGACTCCAAGGCTCTTGTGTATCCAGGATCCAGTATCTCACCTGCAGGAATTCACTGGCTGGCTGCTGGCACTTCCCCTCTAGCTCGCTGATCATGTCATTTAGACAGGAAATCTCCTCCAAGAGTTTGGCAATGTTCTCATCCCTTCTCTTCTCAATCTCCTTGTCCAGCTCTTCCAATCGGGCCAGCAGAAGTCGCTCTTGTTCCTCCAGGAACTGCCGCAGCTGCTCAAATTCAGACAGAATCTTCAGCCTCTCTGTTTCTACCTGCTCCTGTAATGAGGAAGGGAAAGGGCAGGGCAGGCCCCACAGAGTGAGTCACCTGGGGCCAGATCTTCAGCTGGTTTAACTCTACAAACATCAAGGCAGCTCTGCCAATTCATGGCAGCTCCGGATGAGACCCTGGGTACTCAGTGGGGAGGGGGAAGGGGTATTTTATTGCAACCTTAAATAGTGCTTGAGAGAAACTTTCCCATAAATACATAATGGCCAGACTGGGTCAGACCAGAAGACCATCTAGCCCAGGATCTGTCTTCCGACAATGGCCAATGCCAGGTGCTTCAGAGGGAATGAACAGAACAGGTGATCATCAAGTGATCCATCCCCTGTCACTCATTCCCACCTTCTGGCAACCAGGCTAGGGACACCATGCCTGCCCATCCTGGCTAATAGCCATTGATGGACCAATTCTCCAGGAATTTATTTAGTTCCCAGTATTGTTAGGGGGAAGATTTTCCTACAGTTTCCTGCTGGCTGTAATCTGACTGGTGAGTCTATGAGCCTGACATGAGAGAGTCTGCAACCTTTCAGGTAGGTCCCTAAAGGAGAAGTTAAGACAGGACTCTGAGGGTCTATCCACACAGCAAAGAAAAACCTGCAGCTGACCTGTGCCAACTGACTTGGGCTCGCAGGGCTTGGGCTGCAGCATAGGCACCAAATCCATGGGTGTTCCAGGGCTGGAGCACTCACAGAGAAAAAAAGTGGGTGCTCAATACCCACCAGCGGCCCCATTGATCAGCTCCTCCTCCTCACACAGCGCCTCTCACATGCCAGTGATCATCCGTTCAGTGGCGTGCATGATGCGCTGGGGCGGGGAGGGGGAGAAGCAGGGGCAGGAAGAGGAGGAACGAGGCTGGGGTGCACTCAGGGGAGGGTGTGGAATGGGGCAGGGCCTTGGGGGAAGGGGAGAAGTGAGGGTGGGCGTGGAGCAGAGCGTGGGTCGAGTACCCCCAGGGAAAACAGAAAGTCAGTGCTTCTGGGCTGCAGGGCTGTTTCATTGCTGTGTAGACTTCAGGGCTCAGAGTGGAGCCTGAGCTCTGGGACCCTTCACTTCTCAGGGTCCTAGACCCCCACAGCCTGAGCCCGGTGAACCTGAGTCAGCTGGCACGGGTCAGCCGTCGGTGTCTAGTTACTGTGTAGACAGACCTGGATGACACTGAGAGTGAGAGAGGCTGGGAGAAGCAAACAAACAAAAAAGAATGAAACAAAAGAGAACTCAACAGACAGCTTAACCCTCTAATACAGGGGAGGCAACTTATGGCACGCATGCCGAAGGCGGCATGCGAGTTGATTTACACTGGCACTCACACTGCCCGGGTCCTGGCCCCTGGTCCGAGGAGCTCTGCATTTTAATTTAATTTTAAATGAAGCTTCTTAAACATTTTTAAAACCTTATTTACTTTACCTACAACAATCGTTTAGTTGTATATTATAGACTTATAGAAAGAGACCTTCTAAAAACATTACAATGTATGACTGGAGCGCGAAACCTTAAATCCGAGTGAATAAATGAAGACTCAGCACCGCACTCCTGAATGGTTGCTGACCCCTGCGCTAATACATTAACTCAGGAAATCCAGATAGTTGCCCAGCTACCAGAGATGCCCAAACATGTAGACATCTAGGGGTGCAAACAGGAACCCCCAGAAATTCACGGCCTGTCCAAACACAGACACACAGGCCCAGACTGAGCCTGGACTCAGCAGGGATAGGGGGAGAACAGGCACTTTCTGTATCACATGAGCTGCCTTTTGCCCCTGGAGCAGACGTGATGCTTCTGGCTGCTCAGGAGAGGGAAAGGAGGCAGCCAGGCCATGGCCTCATGCCTGGTGCAAGCCAGCCCAGGATTACACACTGCATCTCTCCCCCTTCACATATCAGAGTCCAGGGGCATTTTCACCAGCCTGAGTACAAGACACATAGTCTCTGCCACAATCCAGCCAACAGAGATGGGACATCACCAAAGCGGAACATAGAAACACAGGATCTCACTCAGTGACATGTGGTCACAGCATGAGACCCAGACTCTCCCACCCCCACACTACCAGATACCCACCCTGGGAGGGACACGCACCTACATGTCCTTGCTGGATAATAACAATTGGTACCTACCAGATGCTCCCAGATTCTTGCCTCTTTGGTCAGTTTCAATCCCATCAGTTTTTCTCTCTCTTCCTTCAGAATCTGTAATTGGATCTGAATTTTTTCCTAAGCAAAGAAATAATGTTGGGTGTTTAACCTTTTTTCCCTTCTTTGGATAGCAGCGTAGGGAGAATCCAGTCCCTACAAACTACATCCCAGCTGCATGGATATGACTGCATTTGTTTAAACTCTTTGCAGTTGATTTATCTCAAAAGGAGAAAATGATTCCACAGCCATGCATAGTTGGCCACCAGGTTTGTCTCCTCCAATTCACTGGACTGTTCTACTGGTTACTGATGTTACAATCTTGGTCTGTATGATCCTTGGCCCCCTGGCCTCTGAGACATCACATGTTTGGGAACCAAGAAGTGAGTGATTCCTGTGTCAGGAATAAAATGAGTGACGCAGAGAAAGGAAAAGAATGGCCATTGTTCAGCAAAACACATGCTTGTGTTAGATCAGTGGTCTCCAACCTTTTTACATACAAGATCGCTTTTTGAATTTAAGATCAACCCAGGATCTACCCACCCCTTCCCTGAGGCCCCGTGCTGCTCACTCCATTCCCTCCCTCCCTCCATTGCTCACTCTCCCACACCCTCACTCACTTTCACCGGGCTGGGGCAGCAGGTTGGGGTGCAGAGAGTGCAGTCTCTGGGCTGGAGCTGAGGGATTTGCCATGTGGGAGGTGGCTCCAGGTTGAGCCTGGAGCAGGGGATTGGGGTGCAGGAGGGAGGGATGCAGGTTCTGGGAGGGAGCTTGGGTGCAGAAGGAGGCTCCAGGCTAGGGCAGGGGGTTGGGATGCAGGAGGGAGTGAGGGTGCAAGCTCTGGGTGTGAGTTTGGGTGCGGGTTCAGGGCTGGGGCTGGGGGGTAGGAGGGAGGGAGGGAGGGAGGGAGTGTGGGGTCTGGGAGGGAGATTGGGTGCAGGAGGAGACTCTGGGTTGGGGCAGGGTGTGGGGTGCAGGAAGGGGTGCGAGGTGGCTCCCATTGACTGTGCAACGGGTCTAAGGGAGGCTCCCTGCCTGTCCTGGTCCCATAGCGCTCTGGGAAGCAGCTGGCATGTCTCTGCAGCCCAGGGGGGAGAGGGCAGCAGGCAACTCCTTGCGCTGCCACTGGCCCTGCCCCCCCAGTGCTAACTCCACAGCTCCCATTGGCCAGGCACTATGACCAATGGGAGCTGCAGGGGCGGTGCTTGCAGGCGCAAGCAGCTCACAGAGACCCACTGCCCCTTCCCCTCAGATGCCGCAGACACATGCATCTGGGAGTGGCGTGCGGACAGGGCAGGCAGGGAGCCTGCTTAGACCCACTGTGCTGCCAGACTTTTAGCAGTCAGAGATCGCGATTGACTGGCAGAGGCTCCAGGATTTACCAGTCTATCGCGATCTACCGGCTGGTGACCACTGCGTTAGATTAAGGCAATAGCTCCATTGTCTTCAGTCAGACAATTCATGCTCTTAAAGTTAAGCTCGTGCCTAAGCGTTTTGCTGAATTGGGCCCTGTATTAGTGATGTCAGTTTTATTCAGCTCCTGAGCATGTCATTTTGAACAGAACTATTAGGTAGCAAAAGTTCAGCGTCACTTTGATCCAACTCCCAGACTTTATTCAGCAAGAGATTGAGAACAGAGATCAACTAACGTAAGTGTGTCATTTCCTGTCTTCTTAATGGTATGTGTGTGTATATATACACACACAGGAAATGAGGCATTCAGATTAAACTAGCAAGAACCCTAAATATGTGCAAGTCTAGAAATTCACAGTGGAAGATCCCAGTCTATGTGATGCTTTACTTATTTAAACTCCTGCCTGTTACAACAGACTGGGCTTCCCTACCTTGTACTCCTGGGTAGCCTCCTCTATGGGAACCACCATATGAGCTCTGTGAGCCTGGGACTCTCGGCAGATCACACAGATGGGGGCTTGATCCTCCTCGCAGAACAGCTTCAGGGTTTCCTGGTGTTTCTCACACACTCGCTCGCCTCCTGAGCCTTTGGCTGCCTGTAAGCTCAGCCGCTTGGCTATTTCGATAATTTTCGCCAGCTCCCTGTTGGGTCTGAAGTTTCTCTGCTGGGCAGTTTCTCTGCACTGGGGGCAGGAGAAGTTGGTATCCGATTCCTCCCAGTAGTTGGTGATGCAGGCCCGGCAGAAGTTGTGCCCACAGTGGATAGATACCGGGTCTTTGAAATACTCCAGACAGATGGAACAAGAGGCTTCATCCTGGAGCCTCTGTACAGGGCTGTCTGCAGCCATGGCTCCCAGCAGGGGAAAGTGACAGGTTTCATTTCACTTTCCTGCCTTTAGACTGCAGCCGCAATTGGGTGTTTGTTCACTTAGGGTCTTTCTCATTGGCTGAGCTAGGGGGGAAGCCTGTTTGATTTTCAGGCTCTGGAGACTGTGCAAAGAAATGCAAAGCTCTCTATGAAGGGACCGATATTAAATTCCCCCAGGCAAAGAGCAGTGCTGAAGTGCAGGGAAAGTGATAAATCTTTCTGTGTTTCTTTAAGAGGAAAAACTCTGAGAGAACACTGTCACTTTTTCAAAAATAAATATATAAAATAGCCATTTAAACCTAATGACATATGGGCCCACTGGACGTTACTGTTTATTTAATAGAAGAAACTGACAAACATAAAATAGGCCCTGATCCTGTTTATATACCAAGGCAAACTCCTTCCAAAACATGGCAAAATTGAAATGCACAGTTAAGGCCATGCAAATAACCTAAGCCAGGGGTCCGCAACCTATGGCACACGTGCCAAAGGTGGCACACAAGCCAATTTTTGACGGCACGCGGGGCAGGCTGAGCCACTCAGCTCGCTGCTCTGGGGTTCCCGCTGCTGGCCCCTTGCCAGCCGGGATCCCCCCCCCCGTGCCGCAGCCCCACTCAGCACTCGCTGCTGGCCTGGGGGAAGGAACCCCAGGCCGGTGGCGGGCTGAGACCCCAGCTGGCAGGAGCCAGTGGTGGAAACCCCAGAGTGGTGGCAGGCTGACCCGCTCAGCCCGCTGCTGCTCTGGGCTTCTGGCTGCTGGCCCCTTGCTAGCCGAGGTCCCCTCCGCAGCCCCACTCACCTTGCTTCCAGTTGGAGTTCCAGCACAGGCCCCCTGCCAGATAGGGTCCAGGCTTCCAGCCCTACTCAGCCCTACTAGCCGCTAGCTCCACTCACTTCAGCTGCCGTTCAGGGGTTCCAACCGCTGACCTTCTGCCAGCCAGTTAACTTATTACTCAGAAGCCTTTGTGCAGCTTAAAGTATCTAAATACCAGACATTGGAAATGCAAGAGCAAGGATCACGCTAAACTAATAAGATCTGCATTTTAATTTAATTTTAAATAAAGCTTCTCAAACATTTTGAAAACCTTGTTTACTTTACATATAACAGTAGTTTTATTATATATTATAGACTGACTTATAGAGACACCTTCTAAAAAACGTTCAAATATATTACCGGCACACGAAGCCTTAAATTAGAGTGTATTCATGAAGACTCGGCACATCACTGCTGAAAGGCTGCCGACCCCTGACCTAAGTTCTGCCCTTTCTACTTTATCTCCTACCGACCCTCCACCTCCTCTCCCACCATCCTTTCTGTGTCAGGTGACGAAGGGCCCCAATGAAGGAAGTTTTGAGCAGGACTTCAAAGCAAAATCTTAAACCCCTTCATTCAATCCGTTGCATTTGCAAAGTTTGCCTTGGGTGTTAAGTGCAATCTGTGCCCACAGAGGCACACAAAGTGGTAATGAAACATTCAGTAATAGTTAAGGCTACGATTTTTTCACAGAGGTCGCAGAAATGACAGAATCTGCGACTTCCAGTGACCTTCATGAATTTAGCTCTATTGGCCGGGAGCTGCAGGGTCCCCCCCCACTGCCTGCTGCAGCGGGAGGACTCCGCAGCTCCCCGTGTACAAAGGTGCCAGGGGGCCCCCGGAGTTCCCAGCCGCTGCAGGCAGCAGGGCCTCAGCTGGAGATGGGCAGTGGACATGGGCAGTGAGGGCCCCCCTGGAGCTCCAAGTTGCTGCAGGCAGCGGGACTCCCGACACAGCTCCTGGTCAACACAGGCAGTGAGGCCCCTTGCAGCTCCCAGCCTCCACAGGGGGCAGGGGATCCAGGAGCTCTGAGCCACAGCAAGCACTGGGGGTCCTTCAAAGCTCCCAGTGGCCACAGGTGGCAGGGATAACCCAGAGCTTCGAGTGAAGGGACCCTGGAGCTCCCAGCCCCCACAGGCGTTGGGAGCGCCCAGAGCTTGGATCAGCCCCTGCAGCTGCCTAACCTCTTCAGGCAGTGTGGGGACCCGCAGCTGGGCTCCCCATTCTGTAGGGATATTTTTAGTAAAAGTAAGACAGCTTCCGTGAATTTTTTTTTATTGCCCATGACAAAATCTTTAGTCTTAGTGATAATATATCAGACGTTTGGGGAAAGCCAATGTTCCCCAGTCAGATCCCTCGCCCCCCTGCATCACCTGCCCTGAAGAATTATGGCAGAGGCCAGACAGCAGGAGCCGTGGGACTTACCGCATCCCACATGGATGCTAGGGGATGCCCAGGAAAGCAGGGCTATCCATGTAATGTCCCAGGGTCCCTGCACCGGATCAGACCTCCAGGCTGGAACCATTAGAGATCTCCCTTGGCTATGGCTGCCTGCAGACACCCAGATGGCGCGCTCAGTGGGAAGGGTACCATGGCCCAGAGCAGTGCATTCTTCACTGGGTAAGTTCTAAAGGACATAGTGGAGCTGATATGCATTCCCACCCAGCTGGCCACAGCTCCACCTGGACCCCCTTGTGGCTTCAGTACAATGCAGAAAGGCCTCAACAGGACTGGGGAGAGCTGATGCCACACAGGGTATGTCTACACCGCACACTAAGCTTGGGCTGTGACTCAGGTTTGAGCCCAAGCCCCATTTCCGTCCACACACAAATCAGTGTGACTCGGGTCACTGAGTGTCTAGGGCCCCATTACGGGAATAGCTCAGAACCCGAGTCCTGTTGTGGCTCAGGTCCAAGCCTTGTCATGGTGCAGTGTGGACACAGCTCAAGCAGCAGACCTGAGTCAGAGGAGACCTGGGTTTACAAGGCAGTGTAGACCGACCTTCAGTGGTCCATGGCCTTTCCCAATCTAAACAAGCTTCTCCTCTACTGGAAGGAAATGGTCTTTGCCCAGCAGGGAATGTAAATCCTTCTCTAAACCCAGCACCTGGCCCCAACCTCCTCTGCTGCTGCCAGCTCAAACTGGAGGCTTTTTATTTATTGACTGGAGCACATGAACTTGGGAGATTCTTGCTCGGCCCTGACACCTAATGGAGAGAACACAGTCCTTTCCACTGAGTGACAGGGAGCTTCTGGGGAAACTGCCATGGGTGGCAGGTATTAAGGACCAGGGCAGGCTAAGCGTCCCCTGACCCAGGCTGTTATCCCTCTGATGTTCCCTGGGAGCCCCGCCCTCCCTCTCCCTCTACCCAGAAGCCAGCAATGGCTCAGCTCCAGCCAGCAGACTGGAGCTCAGGCCCACCGGCGGCCAGGGGCAGCACTTAGGCTGGTCAAGGAAGGGGGTTAGCTTAGTGGCCCAGCCTGGTGCTCATGGCCGGCTTGGTGCTTGGAGGTGTTGGCAGCTTACCTGGAGGGTGAGGCTGGTGGGCCAGGGCTCCTCCGGTCGCAGGGGGGACATCTTGGGGCTCGAGCTGGTGGGAGCTTGAGCTCAAGGGGTGGGGCCAGTGACCTAGCCTCCCCAAAGGGGGGGTTCATCCCCTACCCCTGGTAATAGGGTGACCAGATGTCCCTATTTTATAGGGACAGTCCCGATTTTTGGGAATTTTTCTTATATAGGCTCCTATTACCCCCCACCCCTTGTTCCAATTTTTCACACTTGCTGTCTGGTTGCCCTACCTGGTAATTGCTTTGGCCTCTTTCTTATTGGTAGATAAAATCAGGATGCAGAACCCAGCCCCACACCAGAGCCTGCACCCCCAGCTGGAGTCCTTACCCCCCTCCCCTGCACCCCAACCCCCTGCCCCACCCAGAGACCTCCCCCTCACCCCAAACCCCTCATCTCTGACCCCACCCCAGAGCCCACATCCTGAGCTGGAGCCCTCACCCCCCTCCCACACCCCAACTCCAACCCCCTGCCCAGTGAAAGTGAGTAAGGGGGCGGCTCGGAGAAGGGGCAGGGCGGGGTGTTTAGTTTGGTGCGATTAGAAAGTTGGTAACCCTAGTCATGCAGAACAAGCTCCACACTCCTCCAAAGTAGTTAGAGGCCTTACTTCCATTGATTTCAATGGGAGTTAGGGGCCTGAATACCTTTAAACATCTACGGCAGCCCTGCCCTAAAGAGCTTCCAGGCTAATTCAGAGCCAGGATAAGAACATAAAGACTCCAGTTTTCAACAGCTGTATGGAACTCTGGGGACCCGTCACAACCCAAACTGTATGTTACCCATGTTCATCTCCCCAGAAATGTAAAATTGAGAAGAGAAACGTGCAGGGTCAGCCTTACAGGTGGGCAACCACCCAGAATGCCGTGGTCAAGAGGCAAGGATCAGGGTAGGCCTGGAGTGCGAGGCTGTGTAAGGGAGCTTGGGGCAATGGGGGATGGGGAGGCAGTGAGAACTAGGGGTGACAGGAGGAGGCGGCCGGGGAGGCTGTGGGAACATGGGGCAATTGGGGGGATGGATGAGGGGACAGCAGGGGCCAGGGGCAATGGGGGCTGAGTGGGGAGGCATCAGGACCAGGGATGATGGGGGATGGGTGGGGACCCCAAAGAGGCAGCGGGGGTCAGGGATGATGGGGGGATGGGTGGGGAGCTTGGGGAGGCAGCGGGGGCCAGGAGGGATAGGGGGATGGGTGGGGAGCCTAGAGAGGCAGCAGAGGCCTGGGGAGTGGGGGGAATCCTGGAGAGGCAACGTGGGTCTGGGGGATGGGTGGGGAGCGCAGGGAGGCAGCAGGGGCCTAGGGGGATGGGCAGGGAACCGTGGGGGCCAGAGACAATGGCGGGATGGGTGGGGAGCCTGGGGAGGCAGCTGGGACCTGGTGGGATTGGTGAGGAGGCAGCAGGGCCCGAGGCCCCACCCACCCGCCACTCCTTTCCGCCTCCTCCCCCGAGGCCCTGCCCACCTGCCACTTGCTCCTCTGAAGGAGCAAGCAGCAGGCAAGGGAGGCGGTGGAGCGAGGATGGGGACTCAAGGGAAGAGGGAAGCAAGGACAGGACCTCGGGGTCAGAGCATGGGCCAGGCCACAGTCCAGGCACTGGAGGCCACCCCGCCCCACCCTGAGCCCAGGCTGTTGCGTGAACTGCTCCAGCCAGGAGCAGCCCTGGGAGGGGTGTTATTGGGGGACGCGTTTTGCACACACCCCCTCTGCCCGCTGGGGGGGGAATTGCTGCAGCCCTTCAATGGATCTGTGCACTGCCCCCCACCTGCCGCGGCCAGCTGGATAATACCACATTGCAGCCATTTTGCCCCACTGGGGCTGGATTTGCTGGACTCCGAACTGGCCGCTTTGTTCCCAAATCTCTTCCCTCCACTCAGAGCCTCTGCCCACCAGTTTGCCTCTTCTGCTGCCCAAGCAGATACGTAGGGCTTTGCCTGGCATCCGCTCACGACATCCTGGCATCTACTTCCCGTCTCTGCAGCCCATCACCAGCCTGCCTCTCCTCAGAGCATCGCTGCTGACTCACTGTAGAGCTTCAGGTCCGTGCGCTGGTCCTCAGTGCTTCTTGGTGCTCTCTGCACTCCTGCGTGGAGACGGATTCTTGTGTCAGCTGACGGGCTGGTGAGAGTGTTCCTGAAACCCGTGCATGAAACAAGGGAGCTGGGCTGAGCTTTATGTGCACCAAGGCCTCTTTTCAACTTCACCTCTTGGGCAGTGCGAAGGGGCCTAAAGTGGGCAGTCAGTCACTGACCCAGGGCCAACAGGGAGCCCATGAGGCTAGCCCAGGGAGCCCAGAGCCACCCAGCCCTGCTCTGCCCGCAGTTCCGCTCCGGCTCGGGCCTCTCAGTCCCAGCACTAAAAGTCCAGTTACTAACCGGCCTCCACCACCAGGGGCTGGGAAGACCAGCAGCTGCTGCTGAAGCCTGGAGGAGCACGCAGAGCCGGCTGGAGGCTTCCCTCATTCTGCCCGGAGCGTGGCTCCCACTTCCTGTCCCAGTCACCTCCCCACCTCTGGAATGGAGCTTCCCCTTCCCCCATCCTGCCCCATCACCCCCCTACCCCAGCTCCCGTGGGGGGCATGGACCAGATAAGGGGGGTGCAAGTGAAAAAGCTTGGGGACCACTGCTTTAGGAGGATGGATCACAGGGCCCCAACCCCAGGATTTTGTGCCACCGAGGTCAAAGAGGGTATGAACTATGCCACTTCCCTGGGCAGTTTGCCGATGCCTGGGCTCCTTCCCAGCACGGTGCCGGGGAGGCGGTTGGGGGGAGAGTTGGAAGGAGCTATGTGCCTGATTAAGGCGTTTCTAATGTCCTAAGAGGGAGGAAGAGAAAAAGAAGCTCATTCCCAAGCTGATAATAATCACAACAGTGACCAATTACACACGGCACCACGCAACCATCAGGACGTTCACTGAGCTGCAGCCAGTTCGTCCCTTTGAAGCCCAGCTCGGTGGCTATACAGTATCACCACCTCTGTTTTGCAGCTGTGCATGTACACGAGAGGTGAGCCATTGGCCTGCAGTACAATGCCAGTGTAGGTAGGCCAGTGGCATCAGGGTTAGCACATCTGCCTTCAAGCAATGCCCTGACTCACAGGCGCCGACTTTCTCATTTCCCCAGGGATGCTTAACCCCAGTCTGCCCCAGGCCCCATCCCTTCACCCACGGCTCTGCCTCGCCTCTTCCTGCCCCCGCCCCTTTCCGCCCCTCATATTCACACTGTTCTGCCCCCTCCCCCAAACGCACCCCGCCCTCACTCTGCCACTTCCCACCTCACCTCTTCCCATCCTCTTCTGCCTCCTCCCCCCCGAATGCACCCCGCCTTTTCCTGCCCCTGCTTCCCCCCGCCCCCGCCCAGCACCTCCTGCACGCTGTGGAACAGCTAATCAACGGTGGGTGGGAGGCACTGGGGGGGAGGGTGCGAAGCTAATTGGCAGGGCCAACCAATGGGTGCTGATCACCCACAATTTTTTCCCCTGGGTGCTCCACCCCCAAAGCACCCATGGAGTCGGTGCCCATGCCCTGAGATCTTTTTCTGTCCAACACGAAACAGGAGAGGAAGGCTTCAAAGCAAAGAATTTAAAATATCTGCAATCATACCCCTCTCCTAGGACCTCAGCACCCTTACAAATCACAGCTTGAAAATGAACTAAAATAATGATCATATAAAGCCGTGGAAAACAGGGGAGAGTTTATACTTAACCACCTATAGTGAGATCTATGAAGTTTCAGTCCTGTGTGGCTTCTGGCTCTAATTTACTACCCCTTCTCTATATTTCCCTGCAAAGATCTGAGGTCTCACCTGCAGAAGCTCACTCGCTGGCTGCCAGCACTTCCCCTCCATTGACGGAAATCTCTTCTGAGGCCTGGTCCACACTATGCTGTTAAACCGATTTTAACAGCGTTAAATCGATTTAACGCTGTACCCGTCCACACTACAATGCCCTTTAAATCGATTTAAAGGGCTCTTAAAATCGATTTCTGTACTCCTCCCCAACGAGAGGAGTAATGCTAAAATCGATATTAACATATCTATTTAGGGTTAGTGTGGCCGCAAATCGAAGCTATTGGCCGGATAGTTATAGTGATAGCTACCCACAGTGCAACGCTCTGGAAATTGATGCTAGCCTCAGACCATGGATGCACATTGCCGAATTAATGTGCCTAGTGTGGACGCATGCAATCGACTTTACAATATCTGTTTAATAAAACTGGTTTACATTAATTCGAAATTATCCTGTAGTGTAGACGTACCCTGAGAGTGTAGTGATATTTTCCTCCTGTATCTTCATAATCTCTTCCTTCAGGTCCACCAGCTGGGCCAGCAGGAGCCACTCTTGTTCCTCCAGACAGTGGTGCGGGTGGTGAAACAGAGCCAAAATCAGCTGTCTCTCAGCCTTAGTAGGCTCCTGCAAAAAGGGGCAAAAAGATAGTTCAAAAAGACAGGGTGGATGAAAATCACATTAAAAAATAGATTTCATGTGATTTTTGTATTTTGTAGTTGCTGGTTCTTTCCTTTCTTCCCATGTAAACCTGTTGAATTGCTAACAATTATGTTTTGTGCCTGTTTGTTTAGCTTCCCAAATTGTTCCTAGAGTTTCAGATTTTATTGAGAGGTTTTTCCTAGGACATTTCACAGTTAACACAGCACAGAGCCCAGGACCTTCTTAACATCTTTACTGGGAGAGCAACAAACTCAAACACAAAGTGGATAAGCAAGTTTACAACCCAGCAAACACCACCGTCCAAGGGATTGAAATGCCCACAGTCAACAAAGCTGAAGCCAGGAGGCCATGCTACACTTCTCCATTATGGTTTGTAGTGACAACTCAATGGGATTTCTGATTGTAAATAATGGAAGTTTCCCTTCATTCCTTCCTAATATCCTGCTTTTTTAAGCCTCCTCCCAGGTGAGGCAGAGAGGCACCAGCTGTCTCTCTCCCTCCCTTCCCATGCAGGGGGAGGGGAAGAAAAGTACTTTGGGGCAGAGGAAGAAAGAGCACATGGTGAAGAGAACGGGGGGAGTGGAGAGGGGTGCAGCCAGAACCCCTGGTGGAGGGGAGAAGTTTAAGAGACCCTGCCATTGGGTTAAGGGTGAATGAGAGTGCACCCAAAGCTGCTGGCATGGGGGAGATTGGGGGAGTTGCAGGGAGTCCCTGAAATAGAGGGGGACAAGAGAGTGGCCCTCAGAGATGGGGGGCTGGAGAGTTGTGAGGAACCTCCGCTGTGTGCCATGAGCTTTGGACAGAAGCCACAAAATGTTGTTATACATTTAATCTTAAATTCCAATAACCCCCGTTTGCAGATTAAGTTCGCCAAGCCACAGCCTGACTACTGTAAAATAAAATAATAATTCCCAGGTGGAATCTGTCAACTTTAAGCAATGCTGATTTGTTGGGGGTGCTGAATCTGGGGAACCCCCAGCAGAAGTGACCTCACATTTTGTCCTGCAGCCCCATGAGACCAGAATGGATAAAAGTCAATGATAAAGAAGAAGTTTTTAATTAAGAGGAAAAATTGATTTTGATTTAAACTGGATTTTTTTTATTTTAATCATTTTTTTAAAATAAACCTGTTTAAAATGAAACATTTATTTAATACAAAATATATTAAGGCCTAAACTGATTATAATGTAGTTGTAAATGTTTAGGTAAGGTGCTTTTGTTTTAATAAATAAATTGCATATGCTTTTTTGTGCGTTTAACTAAATTCCAGTTATCTTCCTAATGCAGCTTGACAAACGTGAACAAAAAGTTAATTAGTTAGTAAATAAGCAATATATCAGTCCCCAGTTTCTAACACACTAAAAATGTACAATTCATAAGAATCTGAAAATATCTTGCTGTGCAATTGCATATATGAATGTACAGAGAGTGCACCCTCTTAGGCAGCAAAATGAGGTACCAAATCTAGTGCAAAGGCTCATTTGAGCTGTAAATCTGCATGTTTCAGTGGTGCTCTCAAACAGTGAGAATGCCCCTTTCTTCAGAAAATAAGTGAAGTACAAAAGAAAGTTGTTTCAAACGGATGGTTTAAAGCCAGGCTTCCCCACCTGGTGATTTGAATCAATCCACCCCATATGAGACACACCCAATTGCAGCACAATCTGAGGAATTTTGGCAATTGACCTTTGATTATCAGCAGATAAGTATGCCCAGTGGTGGGTGATGGGATGTTAGATGGGGTGGGATCTGAGTTACTACAGAGAATTCTTTCCTGAGTGCTGGCTGGTGAGTCTTGCCCACATGCTCAGGGTTTAGCTGATCGCCATATTTGGGGTCGGGAAGGAATTTTCCTCTGGGGCAGATTGGCAGAGGCCCTGGAGGTTTTTCGCCTTCCTCTGCAGCGTGGGGCATGGGTCACTTGCTGGTGGATTCTCTGCAGCTTGAGGTCTTCAAACCACAATTTGAAGACTTCAGTAACTCAGACATAGGTTAGGGGTTTGTTATAGAAATGGATGGGTAGGGTTCTGTGGCCTGCTTTGTGCAGGGGGTCGGACTAGATGATCATATTGGTCCCTTCTGACCCTAAAATCTATGAGTCTATGAAGCAGGCAGGTTTCAGAGCCCTTAGAAAAGAGCATTAGCTTCTCCAGAGTGCCTATAGTACAGCTGACTGGCTGCTTATTATCCTGGGACTGCCAAGACATGCAAGAATGACTCCACACCAGTGGTTCTGTCAGGGGTACATGTACCCCTGGGGGTGCGCAGAGGTCTTCCGGGGGTTATGTCAACTCATCTAGATATGTGCCCTAGTTTTACAACAGGCTACATAAAAAGAACTAGCAAAAAGTCAGTATAAAATAAAAGTTCATACCGACAATGACTGGTTTATACTGATCTGTATATTACACCAGTGTTCCTCAACCTAGGGACACCATTTAGTTCATAATTTTATAGCACACATGAGAAAGGAAGCAATTTTCCAGTAAAAGCACGCTGCGACACTTTTGTATTTTTATGTCTGATTTTGTAAGCTAGTCATTTTTCAAGGAGGTGGTAGCCTGCTCCAGATTAATACTTGCCCCCTTCCCCCAATGGGGAGGGAAGCAAAACAAAGGCCCTACACGCAGGGCCAGTGCAACCATTTAGGCGGACTAGGTGGTTGCCTAGGGCGCCAAGATTTGGGGGCGACAAAAAGCAGCGCCCCCAAATTTTTTTTTAAATGGTTGAGCAGCCACTGCTTCTGGGACAGAGAGGGAGTCTGAGCTGCCGGCGGCAGCAACCACCGGCAGCCCAGGATGTCCCTCGTGTCAGGGCACCGCCGCGGCAGCCCACAGCCCAGGGGGTCCCCTGGGTCAGGGCGCCGCCGCGGCAGCCCACAGCCCAGGGGGTCCCCTGGGTCAGGGCGCCGCCGCGGCAGCTGGCAGCCCAGGGTGTCCCCCGGGTCAAAGTGCCACTGTGGCAGCCGGAAGCCCAGGGGCCCCTGTGGGTCAGCGGGCAGCCGGCAGCCCAGAGTGTCCCCCGGGTCAGTGCACCGCTGCGGCAGCCGGCAGCCCAGGGGGTCCCCTGGGTCAGTGCGCAGCCACGGCAGCCGGCAGCCCAGGGCCCGCCCTGGGTCAGGGCGCTGCCGCGGTAGCCCAGAGGTACGGGCTGCCGGCGGCGCGCTGACCCAGGGGAATCCCTGGGCTGAGGCAGAGGCTCAGAATCCCTCTCCCTCCCAGAGCAGGGGCTCCAGCCTATGCCATTTTTCTCGTTGCCGGCCCCGCCGGCAGCTGGGCAGAGCTGCGCAGCTCTGCTTAGGGCACGTGGCAGGAGCCCTGCGAGGGCAGCGCAACACCAGGGCTTCTGGAGGAAAGCGGGGGCTGCCCCCTGGCTCAGCCCCCACGTCAGCCCCAGTGAGGGGCACGGAGAAGAAAAGAGCCTCAGCGGTGGTCTGGTGGAGCGGAGGAAGAAAGAGGACCCCGATGCTCATGCGTTGGGCAAGGTAAGCAAGTGCTTCCCCACAGCTTGGCCTCAGGTGCCTGTGCTCCTGCCCCCTTGGTCCTTGGCTGATCCCTGCTCCTGCTCCCCTTGTGCCTGGATGGCTGGAGAGAATAGCAGCCTGCAAAGCTGAGCTGCCTCGGTGTCCCCAGGCACCCCCGACCCCATCCCCCCACCGCCCTGACCCTCAGCTCCGAGCCCAGTCCCTCTGAGCTGGAAACCCCCTCGACCCCATCCCCTCCACAGCCCTGACCTCCAGCTCTGAGTCTAGTCCCTCTGAGTTGGAAACCCCCCCCACCCCATCCCCCCCCACAGCCCTGACCGCCAGCTCCGAGCCCAGTCCCTCTGAGCTGGAAACCCCCTTACCCCATCCTCCCCACAGCCCTGACCCCCAGCTGACAGATAGTGTCCCTAACACAGTTATTGCTCTTTGCATCCTCTTGACTCTCCCAGTTACTGTGGCCAGTGGTGAGCGAAACTTCTCCAAGCTCAAGTTGATAAAAACATACATGCAAACATCAATGTTGCAACAAAGACTTGTTGGGCTATCTACCTTGTCACTAGAACATGACATTGCTCACAGCATTGACTTGGAGGAACTTGTTTCTAAATTTGCTAAACTTAAAGCACGGAAACATAAATTCTAAATTATAACATGTTACTCTGTGACCGTGTATTGTGTATAATGTATGTGATTTTTTTGGGGGGGGGGGCTCAAGATGGAAGTTTTGCCTAGGGCGCAAAATATCCTTGCACCGGCCCTGCCTACACCCTGGACTGCTCAGGGCAGAGTTCACAACACCCCTCTTGGTGACTGTAGTTAGCTGCCCATGGCTGCTGGAGATTGGACCTAGCCCTATTGCAGGGGCAGGGACAGCCCTACAGAGGGCCATGCTCCCACATGCACAATCCCAACAGGTGACGTGCTCGGTGACACGTACTCACTGAGACACACACAATCCCCTGACATTCTGAGGGTGACACCCACCCAGGGAGAGAGCCCCCAGCACCCATGTCCCTGTTGGGTCATAACAATGGGCACCTACCAGGTATTCTTGGCTTCTACTCTCTTCCATATCTTTACATTCCTCCAGCTCCTCCCTCTCTTCCTTCAGAGCTTCCAAATGGGCCTGGATTTGGTCCTGAGCCGAAAGCAATTGAGGGGTGGAGAGAGTTTTCAGTTGCTGGGTGTGTGACATGCACACAAGTTTAGTTTGGAGATTTTTTCATGGGGCGGAGGAAGTTGGTCTGTTTCTCTTGTGAGGCATCTGCATCAGGGATGACTCCTGCCCTCTGAAATACTAGAGAAAGCAATAGTGATCAAACCTAAACTGCAGTGGTACAAGTTCTGTAGCCCTAGAAAAGGATCATACCTTTTCTGGGTACAGGAATGGGCAACAGGGGATGGATCACTTGATGATCAGCCGTTCTGTTCATTCACTCTGGGGCACTTGGCGTTGGCAACTGTCAGAAGACAGGATATTGAGCTAGATCAGTGGTTCCCAAACTTTAACAACCAGTGAACCCCTTTCACTAAAATGTCAAGACCCCACGTGGGGAGCCAGAAGCAAAGCCTCGGGTGAGGGGCCAGGAGCAGAGGCTGGGTTCAGGGCTGGCAGTCGGGACCTACATGCAGGGCTGGGAGCAGAGCCCCATGTAAAACCTGGGGGTGCTACAGCACCCCCTGCACCCTTAGTTTCTGTGCCTATGCCAACCTGGGCATTTTTTTTAATGCATATGCCTGTTGCCAGGAAAAATAATCTAATCTGCCAGGTTTGTTTTATGTGGGTCTAAAGCTTTGCATTATTCTCACAATACACTGGCTGTCTAATGTTAAAAGTTTCCATGCCTGGCTAAAGATGCTGCAGTGTTCCCACGGCCACAATTTTAAGCAACAACAGATCAACATAGTAGCTGTCTGCCCAACGTGCAAGTGAACCACACGCATGTGTGCGAGAGAGGGTTTGAGTCACGAGACAGCGAGGAGACAGGCGAAAAAAAGCTGGCATCAGAAATAGCACATTCAATGACAACAGGCTAAACAAAACAGACTACAAAGACTGGCTGGCAAAATGTGCTGATAAAACAAAGGCCTGTTTGTTTTCAATGATGTTACCAATCTTATCTATATGTGTTCTCTCTCTCTACATACTATAAGTGGCTGTTGAAGGGTGGGGGGTGTGAGGTTGCCATGTGGTTAGGGGTTGGGGTTGCCATAGGCTTGCCTTGTGAGGGGGTGGGTGCTGGGTTTGTTCCATTTCAGAGGTGGTAACCCTAGGCCAGAGTGGGGAAGGTTTGCAATATGTGAACAGATCAGGGTCAGATTGGGTCTGGATGGACATAACTGGCAACTGGCCACAGTAGAAGTTTAGGGCCTGGGGAGGTTCCGGATGGGAGCAGACATTGACGATGGAGTCTGGTATTTTCGCTGATGTATTTTTGTTTATTGACAAAGGACATACAAAATCTTGTTTCTCTGAACACAGGAGGAACCAGAAACAAAAGGAAATAATAGTTTCTTTGCTTTCAGCCCCCAGCATGGTATGCGGACACTGGCGGTATACGTTCTCTGTCTCTCTCTGGTCTGGTCATTCCATCTGGGCAGTTTACATAAGGCAGCTTATGTTGACCTAAGTATGAAAGTGTCTACACTAAAATTTTGCTCCCACTGATTAAACTGCCCTGCTATGGTGACTTAATAACTCCACCTCCATGGGCAGCATAGAGTCATGGCTGATGTACTTAGGTTAATGCAGTGTTAGTGCAGACACTGCATTGCTTCCATCGACTGCTACTGGTCTCCAGGAGCCGTCCCACAATGCCCCACACCAACAGTACAATCGGTACAACTGCTCCCGGTGAGGACGCGCATTGCTGACACGAGGAGCAAGATGCAGTGTAATTGCTGTGGGGGCTGTACACCAATGTGAATTAGGTTGACTTAATTTTGTAGGGTAGACGTGGCCTCTGCTTGTGCAAACCAAAGGCCCACGTCTGGAATGTTCATGAAGCAGACATTTCCAACTAGGAAGAAAATTAAAGAAACTCTAATCTTCCCTCTCTTTGGGAATTTGTTCTCTCACTAATTGCACAAAGCAAGACAAATGACCACAAAAGTGGGTGGGGGGCACTCAGGGAAGAACACGAGAAGGTAGAAAAGTACAGCCTCACTCTCTGGGTGCAGCTTAGTTGTGGGCAGGTTGCAGACCCAGCTAAATGCTGCTGGACCCCAGTGTCGCCCCACTCCCAGAAACAATCTGACTGAGTTGCTCTGGGTTTTATTGCTGTACCTGCTAGTGGTCCATTCCTCTAGGAGACTGGCCACGTCTACACTGCGGGATCACTGTGGCGCAGCTACAGCGCTGTAGCTGGGCCCCTGTAGTGGTGTCATGCAGATTCTTCCTACAGCGATGGAAGGGGGTTTTCTGTCGCTCTAGGTTAGGCACCTCTCTGAGAGGCAGGAGCTAGTCTCATGACCAGGGCCTGGGTGCTCATGGCCTAATGGTCAGAGCAGTGGAAGTCAGCCTAGCAGTGACAGCAGTGGCAGTCAGAGGCCAAGAACAGCACTGTAGGCCAGAGCCAAAGTCAGGTACCAGACGTCAGAGCCAAGGTCAGGCGTCCAAGAGGAGGCAAAGAGGCGGGTTCATCACTATAGCTGGCAGGGAAGTCCTGCTTGCTGTGCTGACGGTTCCTGGAACTCCTCCTGGTGTTTCTCTCCACAGTGGCAATGGGGTAATGCACACAGTCCTATTGTAGAGGTACAGAGAGGCCGGCTGGCCCACAGACCTGGGTTCTAGCCAGGGACACTGGAACGGGGGTAGGGGTGGTCCAGGCGTCGGTGGCCATCCCACTTCTAGGGAGCTTCTGGTGCTCGTGGTTCTAGTTCCCACAGACTCCCTCCACTTATAAAAGTGATGGGGCCATGGTCGCCTGCCCCCCCTGTTCCAGTGACCCCGATTGGAAGCCTGCTCGTTGGGGGAGCCTGCCCTGAGCTAGGATGCCTTCCTTCATTGTAGCCATCTCACAGTACCACACCCTGTGGGGTCACATTGGAGCCAGCCTCAGCCCTTGCACAGACTTGACCGAATAAAGACCATCATGGCAGCTGCTGCAGGGTTGAATGCAGCTACAGCCCATGTGGGTTTGGGACAGGGGCAACTGGCACCACGGAAACACACAGGCACAGAAAGGGGAATCCTGTTCAGAGCCTTCGACTCAGATCACACTAACCTGGACAAGACAAACTGGGCCAGTCTCTCCCGTTCCACAGCTGTAGTCACCCTTGCCAAGACATGCTGGACCAGGAGCAGCGCTGGCATACAATGAGTGCATCTGCCATTGAACTCACCTGTGCTAGCATTATTTATTGACTTTGCATAAAGTGATGCCCAGTAACTCATAGCAGGATACAAGATATATGGCCTGATTCCCCTCTCATTCACACCAGTATCAATCAAGTGTCTCTCCCATTGGAGTCACCGGGGCTGATTCCTCTCTCACTCACACCAGTGTCAATCAGGAGTAGTGTGACCCGGGTCCTAGTGGGGGCCAGCTGTGGTCACTCGATTAGGGTGAACTGCAAAGAATGGCGCAGACAATCCCCATAAAACTGGTGGATATTCCAATACTTAGATTTACCAAGAGAGCATAAAACAGCTTCATCACCTCACTGGTTACTCAGATGTCCAAACAACACAGTTATCTTAACGTGATCCAGCCTCAGGCCTCCATCCAGGTACTCATGTCAAATACGATGAAAATTTCTGTAAATCTTATTTCATCATATAAAAGAAATGGTTCTGCCAATCCCAAAGGATCGGACACGTTACCTCCCAAGTTAATGCATGTTTCAGATCTTACCCAAATACACACTACAGCCAATTCTTATTAACTAAACTAAAATTTATTAAAAAAACAAGAGAGAGTCTGGTTAAAAGATCAATATACATACAGACATGAGTTCAATTTATTGAGGTGCAGATTCATGGCAGAGATGGTGAGCTCTGTGGTTGCAAAGAGTCCAAGGATTATAGTCCAATGTCCAATATCACCTTCAGTGAGTGTCAGCGTAACTGGGACCTCAATCTTGCGACTCAAACGTCCCCTGATGAAGTCTAAGCAGATCTGAGATGACAGAATCAGGATCTTTTTTACAATGTCATGTCTTCTGACAAGTTGGAATTCCTCAGGGAACAGGAGGTAATTAGGATGCCTTTGAAGGAGGTCCATCACCTGTACTTAGCTATACGAATTAACACAAGGCCATTTGCTTGTTCCTCCACCATTCGGAGTACATTTCAAAGAGAGATGAATACCGAGATATCCCATGTTTACAATTCATTTAAGTGATAGGATCTTCTTTTGACCTCTGAATTGTCAGAATACAGCATAGACAGGGACTGTTGATTTCATTGTAGACCCTACTCATACATATGTAAATACAAAAAACCATGGGATGTTTAACCTTTTCTAGTCAAGTTTCCCATTGGAATAATTGGGACTGATTCCCCTCTCATTCACAGCAGTGTCAATCAGGAGTCACTCCCATTGGAGGTGATTCCCTCCTGGCCTCATTCACTCCCGTGTGAATCAGGAGTGACCCCCTCAGGAGTCACTGGGGCTGATTCCCCTCCCCCACCCTAGTGCAAATCAGGAGTGAAGTCACTGGAGTAAAACTGCTCTCCAGCCCCCACCTTTATCCCTACCCTCACGCTTCCTCTCCCTCCATCTGCCCAGCAGACTGCCCGAGCTCTCCAGAATCAGAGTGGATAGGACCAGACTGGACAATAGGATTGGGCTCTCTGCCCTAATCACACCCAGCAACCCAAGATTGTGTCAGTTCAGAGGCTCCCTGCACTTGACCAGAGTCCCAGAGATGAGGAGCCAGGTGCCGGGGGAGCCTCTGCCTAGAGGAAAGGTGCAGCAGTGAATTTTGCCCTGCATCTCAGGGGCACAGCCTGAGCTGCGATCCCATCTCCACCCAGAGCCAGGGGCGGACTCGCTCCCCCATGAATGAGGCCGGTGGGAAAGTGAAGATCAGAGCTTCACTATCAGCATCAAAAAATGCCACCTGCCCCTGTGTATAGTCCAGAAAGACCCGGATCCTCCTGGGCACCCAGCTCAGGGACAGGGGTGTCGCAGGAGAGGTGAGAACCAAGTATCGAGTCCTCCACAGCCCCACAGCCCAGATCCCCTTCTCGGGTTGAAAGATGAACTCTCCCTTCCTCCTCACAGACTCTCTGGCCACCCCCACAGCCCAGCCCCCTTCATCCCCCACCTCCACCTCCCAGCAATGTCGCCCCGAAGTGAACCCCACACAGCCCAGCACACAGAGCTCAGCGTCAAATCTCTCCGGATTGTAGGGAAGATGCTGCCGTGTGTGTCCCCGCCTCACGCCTTTCCGTTCCTCAAACAGGACGAGTTCGGGATGAGCCGTGTCTGGATCCAGAGTCACATTCACTGGGGGTTGGAGAATCAGAGCGTTAGGGCCCTACCAAATTTATGGTCCATTTATGTGCCATCTCCTGCTTCCCTGTGGGTGCTTCAGCCCCAGAGCACCCACAGAGTTGGCACCTATACGGAGGGCTGCTGGGAGATGCCTCTCCAGCCCTGCCAGCCAGGAGGGAGAAAGCAGGAGATGGCACATAAATGGACCATAAATTTGGTAGAGCCCTACTCTGGTCAATGTCACAGTCATGGGATTTTCACAGTTTCAGGTGTTTACATCTGAAATTTAACAGTGTTGTAACCGTGGGGGTCCCAACCCAAAAGGAGGTCATGGAGGGTCACAAGGCTATTGCAGGGGAGTTGTGGGATTGCCACCCTTACTTCTGCGCTGCTGCTGGCGGCAGTGCTGCCTTCAGAGCTGGGCAGCCAGAGAGCAGCGGCTGCTGGCTGAGCACCACCACCAGTGCCACCATTAGCAGCAGCGCAGAAGTGAAGGTCACAGGGTATGGGATAGGGTGAGTTATCATCCACCTGGATTTTCCCCACAGCCTCCCTGCCTGGGTCAGAGGCTGAAAGCTAGAGCCGCAGCCTCCTGACTGGATCAGGAGCTGTCTCAGCCAGCATCTGCAGAGCTTCCTGCAGCTGGGGGAGGTTCCCAGAGGTGGGTCTGACCCACCTCTTAGTGCAGCCCCTGCAGGAGAAGAGGAAGTCCTGCCCATCCCCAGCCTGGACTGGGACTAGACACTGGAGCCTGACCCACAGTGGGAGGCCAAGGCTGGGGCACCCCCAGGCCTGCTCCTCCCATCATAGCCAGATTTCACGGGGGAGATCAGCTTTCACAGTCTGTGACCATGAATTCAGTAGGACTCTACACAGGAGGGACGGTGTGCAAACCCCATCCAGAAGGAAGGGGCTTGGGATTGACACTCGGCGTGGGGCAGAGGGAGGGGTCAGCAGCACGTGGAAGACGGAGGAGAGAATGATGAGACACACACACACCCCACCCCAGCGAATGGGGGACGGATGGCAAGGACAAGAAAGAGCCCCCAGTTCACAAGGGGAGGAAGAGAAGGAGGCACCAGCCGGAGAGGATGGACAAGATGGGGCAGCACCCAGGAGTCCCCAAGGTCAGGGTGAAGGGAGACCCCACAACCCAGCAAGAAGGAGAGAGATCGAAGAGGATGACTGGAGACAGCAAGGGGCTCGGTCCAACTAGTTAAGGAGTTAATATGCTGGAGCGTTTAAAGCCGTCCCCCTCTCTGGAATGCCCATTCTCTAGTCATAACAGCTTCTGCTTTGTTTGATCTCAGAAGCTTCTTCTGCAAGTGAATCCAGGGTCACCAACACAAACTGTTATGATCTCCTCCCATTTGCAGCCTTCTTCCCTGGCCCCTCCTTTCCCAGAGACTCACCCCATTCTCTCTCCAGTTCAGAGGGCAGGGTATCTAGAGAGAGAGGAGAAAGATGAGATGTCATGCTGTCACATTATGGTGTGATTTCTGCCATCCATAGCCAGAGCTGGGATGAATTTGGGGACTCGGTGAGAAGTGTTGAAATATTACCCAGAGGCAAAAGGGAAAGAAAAACGTGAAAGTGAAAAAAACAAAACAAAAATACCCCCCTTGTATTCAGTGCCAAAAAAAAAAAAAAAGTGGGTGGGGGGAACCTGGAAAATCAAAAATTAGATAATTCTTTTTTGGGGAAAAAACAAAAAATCAGGAGGGTTTGTTTGGTTGTTTCTGTTTGTTTTCTTTGTGGATTTGGAAGGGTTTTTTTGAGCAGAGGGGATTTTCCATCAAACTTTTTTTGAATGAAATGTTTTGACCAGTTTTAATACTGGTGTCACGGTTTAACAAATAATCAGGATACATGAGCTCGAGGACTGGGCCAAACGCAGAAGGAAAGGGACAGAGATACCCAGACAGAAAGAGAAACTAAGGGTATGTCAGCACTGGGAATGAGCTCTCCCAGTGCTCTAAAAAACCCACCTCCATGAGGGGAGTAACTCCCAGTGCTGGAGCACTGTCTGCACTGCCACTTTACATTGCTGAAATGTGCAGCTCTCGAGGGAGGTTCACAGCCCCAGAGCTAGAAAGCTGCACTATAAAGTGGCAGTGTAGACAAGGCCTAAGAGTGAATGTGAAATGTCTCCCCTCTTCCATGTGGAATGACCAACTTATGCATGACTTAAGTCCACTTAATATGGCGTAAGGAGGACTGATGTGACAAAGTGGGACTGTTCTTAATGTTTCCTCTGAATACTGTGTGGGTGCCTCAGTTTCTGGCCAACACTCTTTCTCTTGGCAACTAATGGGCTGGGCTCATCTCCCCTGCAAAGGGGTGCTAAAAGTGTGGGAAAACAAAGAGGTCAGGTGACCTCTTGGCCCGGGAAAGGAACACAGAGAAGGAGGGGCTGGAGGGGGCTTCAGTTTGGAACTGGCTGGGGACGGGAAGTAAGGGCAAATGGGGTTGACTGGTTTGTGGGCTCCAAAATGGACCTGACTGAGAGGTTCCGTTCTCTGTACCTACAAGCTCTGTTTTAGACCATGTTCCTGTCATCTAATAAATGTCTGTTTTACTGGCTGGCTGAGAGTCACATCTGACTGCAAAGTGTGGGGTGAGTGCAGGACCTTCTGCACTGGGAGGACCCCCACCTGGGCAGACTTGCTGTGGGAAGCGCACGGAGGGCCATACGCTGAATGCTCCAAGGTCAGATCGAGGAAAGTGAAGCCATGTAAGCTTCTTGCCCTGAAGACAGTCTGCTCCAAGGGAGAGGAGGCTCCCCAAAGTCCTGACTGGCTTTGTGGGGAGCAGTTCCAAAGCATCGCCCAGGAACTCCGTGACAACTTCGTGCATCAGACTTGGCCTCTCATAAATAAAGTCATGAACTTTATTTATCTGCAGAGAATTTCTACTGAAGCCAGACTGAAACTGAACCTAGGCAGGAATATGATCAGAGCACTCTGTATGGCCATAAGGCTTGCTTCATCCAAAGACACTGCATTCCTCTATAATTCAGGCAAACAAGTTAAGGTGACAACAGTTCACATTCATATTATGGTTGTTTCTCAATCAGAATTTCCTTTGCCCTAGAAAATTCTCCAGCCCAGTCCCTTCATTCAAGAATTTTGATCTATCTATTTTTTGTTATTTTTAAATTAGCAGCTGATTGGTCACTGCTCAGCAAATACCACAATTCTAGAGACAAGTTTTTATTTCCCTTCCCAGATCCCTTCCTGGTCGTACCTTTCAATTTCTTCAAAGTCTCCTTTAGAACAAAGATTTTCGGATAGAAATCACTCAGTCTCTTCTCCAGCTCAGGAGAAATCTCCACTGGCTGCTGAAACTGCCCCTTCTCGCACCTAGGAGATAAGCTGTTCTGATTCATCATTTGATTACTTAATCGCTATTCTTCATTACTTTGGCGTTCATCATTTAATATCAGTCGCATGTCAGTGGAAGCCGATGGGCTGTGAAAGCTATTAAGTTGAGCACATTTCTCTGTGTGACCCAACCTCAGACCAGGTCCAGCCCAACCAATGGTCATAGTGACCCCTGTGACACTGGCAGGCCAGATGCCAGCTGTTGCCCAGCACTAGCAAAGAATTGGCGAACTCATAGCTTCAGATCAGACCAGTTCACTTGTGTGTTAGTTTTGCTCAGAATAGTTATTAGTCTTACAAGAATGTATTTAGTATTTAGATTCTGTGAAATGCTGGCAAGTTGCTGCATGCATTAATCTCACTTGTAATGTCGATATTCCACGCTATAAAAACATGTAGGTTTTGCTCTCTAACTTTGAGAATGTTTGCTGTGAATTTGAGAACCCAGGCATGGGAATCGTCCTCCCAGGCCACACAGAAGAATTGTCAAAATCTGATGGGCCATCAAGAAACATCACAATACAAAGGATTGGTTAACACCCTATTGCACCTTGGAAATGCTACCTGCAAGAAAGCTCATTCCTGTGGGCTTGGAAACTGAAGGATGGAAATAAAGCAACGTCACAGGAAAATTTTCCATCTCTTCGCTGTCTGATATCTGACAGGGCCAAAATCCTGAAACACACTTTGGGTCCACCCTGACAGATACTTTGAGTTGACAGATCACTACAGCTCTGTCACTTTTTGGATTAATTCCAGGTCTACACTATAAACTTACATGGGTGTAACTCCCTCACTCAAGGGTGGGAAATATCCACACCCCTGACCTAACCCCTGGTGTAGGCAGTGCCAGCTGTTCTGGCACAGGTGGACAATGGAGTTTTTATAGCACGTTCCTATATTCAGATCAATCATTAAAGAGTATCAAGCCCAAGCCTGCACATCCTGCCCTGCATGCTTTGCTGCTGTCTGTGAAGGAGATGAGGACTGGACAAAGGCCCAGGCACAGTGAAGCGTGAGAGGGGACTGAGAAGATCCCACATACCTGCTCAGGGTGTTTCTGAAGTCCTAGAGAGAAGAAAGGAAGCTCAGTCTCACAGTGATAACAGCGAGAATGAATAATGCATAATCATCGAACCTGTTTCTATGTCCCACGGGTGGAGGGGACACATACCACGTTCTCAGGGAGGTGTGTCAGCGGTGTCATGGTTAGCACCGCCGCATTGCAAAGACAGGGCCCAAGCTCCTGTTCCAGCCAGCAGCCTTGCGGTTAAAGCACTGAACTTGGATGCAGGAGATCTAGGCTCTGTTCCCTGAATTGCCCTAGACACTCATAGTGACTTGGGCAAGTTACATCATCTGGCTGTGTCTCAGTTCCCCAGCTTTATAACAGGTGCAATAGTGTGATTCACACAATATTTCCCAGGCTTCCAAGTGCAGGATAAATTCGTTCACTATTCAAGTGCTTAGACTCCGCAGCGATGTGGGCCATAAACATTTCTAGATACATGTGCATGAAGAAATAAAATCTCTCTAAACTAAGCAGCACCTTTTCCCTGATCTTATGAGTCATCAAATTCAGAACAAATAAAATGAAGACCAAAGAGAAGTGATAAAGAAGATTTCCATATAAGCAATATGTACAGTGAGTTACAGGGGGTGGTTTGAATCCTGGACCCCCACCTCACAAGTCTCACTTCTATGTTGTTTTCCAAAATTCTGTACCAGGAGCCAAAATCTCACCTGCAGGAATTCACTTGCTGGCTGCCGGCACTTCCCCTCCATCTCACGGATCAGCTCGCTGAGTCGGGAAATCTCCTCGCAGAGTTTGGTGACATTTTCATCCCGCATCTTTGTCATTCCCTTCTCTAGCTCTGCCAGCCGGGCCAGCAGGAGTCGCTCTTGTTCCTCCAGGAACTGGCGCAGCTGCTCAAATTCAGACACGATCTTCTGCCTCTGGGCGTCTGTCTTCTCCTGCCATGAACAGACAAAAAAAGTGAAAAGGCAGGTCAGGGATATTTCCCATGGCCCTGAGTGTGCAGTGGGGCGAATTTCATTACAGATCCAAACTTCAACACTTGCCATTTAGAGAAAAACTTTCTCCAAGTTGTCAGAGAGAAGATTTTGCCCAGAACATCCATATTGGCCTTACTTTCTCTGATGTCTGGGAAGGGAGGAGGCAGAGCCATGACCCAACAGCCTGCACTGGCCAGAGAAGCAATTGCATCGCTCCCATGGCTGTAGCAGCTGCTGCACTCCTTCAGGGCTGTTCTGAGATCCTGGGGATCTGGTCCAGCCCCACTGAAGGACAGAAATCACTGGCACAATCGAGCCTATGGAGAGACAGGGATATCCCCAGAGGGCGACATGCACAGACATGGGAAGCCCGATTCTCAGGCCTTTTCAGGCCTTGGTACACTGGCACTTTACAGCGCTGAAACTTTCGCGCTCAGGGGTGTGAAAAAACACCCCCCCGAGCGCTGCAAGATACAGCGCTGTAAAGCCTCGGTGTAATCAGTGCCGCAGCGCTGGGAGCGCAGCTCCCAGTGCTGCAAGCTACACCCCTAGAGGATGCGGTTTACGTGCAGCGCTGGGAGAGCTCTCTCCCAGCGCTGGCACTCCGACCACACTCACACTTCGCAGCGCTGCCGCGGCAGCGCTTTGAAATTTCAAGTGTAGCCATACCCTTCTGCACTGAGAATAACCCTGTACCGTGGGTTGCCTCGACCAGGAGAGAATGGCATTCCACAATAGTCCTGCTCCCGGCCCATGGGATAAGAGGTGCAACAACATGTGGAAAAATCCCACTGCATCCCAGCTGGTCTCTGTTACTCAGGCCCTTTGGGCAGCCAGAGCCAACTTGTGCGGCCCGAGGCTGATCTAATTTGCGTGGAGGGCCCAGAATTCAGGGAGGGCAAAGGTCAGTTTAAGCCATGTGAGACCATCCCCAGGCACGAACTGACTTGTGTATTGGTTCCCCGCAATCCCACCAGAGTGGTCAGAGACACACACACACCCATCCCCACACTCATCCAGGGAAACAGATTCCCACCCTGTCTCTCTGCTGGCTGATAACATTGGACATGTACCAGATACTCCCGGCTTCTCCCTTCTGCTGATACTTTCAACCCCAGGAGCTTTTCTCTCTCCTCCTTCAGAGTCTGCAGCTGGGTCTGGAATTGTTTCTGAGCAAAGAAAAACAGCATGGCTGGAATTGACTTTTTGTGGGCAGTTTCCTCAGAAGGGATCGAGGAGTCTGTCCTCTCTACAGAACCCAGGACACAAGACAGGGCCTCCCTCTGGCACCTGGATCCTCCTCCCCTCAGAGTGGCCAAGCCCATCTCTGGCATCTGAACCCTCCCGCTGGGATCCCCAACTCCCAAGCAGGGAAGCCCCCGGTGCCAGGTGCTGTGAGGTCCTTTCCCAACCTGCTGGAGGACCCCCCTAAAGTGCAGGTCTTGGGGGAAAAGGGCAAGGCTTGTCTCAAAGGCTGATTTTCTGGAGATGGCAGCCAGGGAGCTTCTCAGCTTGGCACCTAGGCCTTTCTTTCACCCCCTCTATTCCAAGTGAAGATGAAGATTAAGCCACCTTTAGCCCCAAAGGTTTTGTCCACCCTGAGCTCAACAGAAGACACCAGTGCTAAAGGTGAAAGCACGCCTCCCCGCACTGCCAAGACTTCTACCTCCTGCTAGCCTGGTCCGCCTTTCTGTCCTCGTCTTGGCCCCAGTTGGCTGCGCTCAAGTGACTGCCTATTCCGTAAAAGCCACACTGGCAGCCAGCTAAAGAGACTGCGGTGAGATTTGAACCCCCAACCCCAAGACTGTCTCAAACCATACTATACACTGCTCATTAGAGGTCCAACATGCTTTCCATTGCACCACAGAGCCCATGGATGAGTTGATTACCTCATCTCTCTCTACTTTGCAACACTGCAAATGCTGTGGTAAAAGCAAGAGAAGATAGGAGGAAAACATGAAAGCAAACATAGCATTGGCTGGGAATTAAACCCAGACCAACTATTTAGAAGTCAGCCATGCTAAGCACTACACCACCAATGCTGCCTTGTTAATGGCCCTTAAAACCCATGACTATGCATTACCCAGAACCTGTCTTCAGCCAGACTGCAGCCAAAATGACACTGGCAGGGTTCAGTCGTTTACACTGATGTTTTTTTCACTTCCCTCCTGAGGCCGGGGGCAAGCCCCCGCAAGGGATTCTGGTGGCTGGCTCCAAAACTCTAGTACAGACCAGCTGCTGCCCGCCCCAGGGACAGTCTCAGGTGGGGACATTCACTAGATGCTACACCAGTCACATCCTCGCCCAGGTGTCTTACAGCCAGCTCAGGATGGACAGAAACCTTCTGTGGAGCCGAAGGGCTAAAGGTGTTTTAATCTTCATCTTCACTTTAATAGAAGGGGTGAAAGCAGAGCCTGGGTGCCAAGCAAAGCAGCTCCCTGGCTGCCATCTCTGGAAAATCAGCCTTTAAGACAAGCCTTGGCCTTTTCCCCCAAGACCTGTGCTCCAGGGCAGAGCCCTCCAACAAGTTGGGAAAAGGCCCCGCAGCGCCTGGCGCAGGGGGCTTCCCTGCTTGGGATGTGGGAAGTGTGATCCCGGGGGGGAGGATCAAGGTGCCAGAGGTGAGCGTGGCCATTCTGAGGGGAGAAGGAGGGTAGGGTGAGCCTGCCAGGACGAGTGTCTGGCCACCTCCTCTTTTCACCTCTCTGGGGTCCTAAGAAGAGCAGGTGAATGAATGGGCCTGAGGCTCCAGGCCACAGGCCTGCCACCCTCCTCAGCTGCCTCCCTTACTTGTCGGAGCACCGGCCTGAGCTTCTGGGGCCACCAGCTCAGCCCTCTGGACACATGAGCTTGACCTGCCGGCCGCAATTCTTTCCGGCCCATGTTTCCTCCTCAAATGGAGCCCAGCAGGGCCCGTTGTCCCCAGCAGGAGAACCCACACAAGAAAGCTAAATACTAGGGCTGCAGCACAAAGTGGGACAGCTTAAGAGTTGACACCTACATTAGTGGAGATGCTTAAACGCTTGTCTCTTCAGTGTGAGGCCAGGGATTGCTGGACCCCAGCTGCCCACTGCTCAATGGCAGCACCTCAACCCGACTAAGGCCAGAAGGGGGCACCCAGATGGGCTGCAAAGGAGCAGCCGCAGAAGGCTTGTACCAGGCCTCAGCCACTGGAAGAGGCTTTCGTTTCTTTTTCTCCATCCCATTTCTTCCTTAATTCTTGAGGGGGTTAAACACATTTCCCTGCACAGCAGAAATGCTGGCAGAGGCTTCTACCTACTGGTAGCCAGGCGCACCTTTCGGCCCTTGTCTTGACCCCATTTGGCTGAACTCAAGTGGCCGATTATTGCTAGGGCCCTACCAAATTTAAAGCCATAAAAAATGTGTCATGGACTGTGAAATCTGGTCTCCCCCTGTGAAATCTGGTCTTTTGTGTGTTTTTGCCCTGTACTATACAGATTTCACGGGGGAGACCAGCATTTCTCAAATTGGGGGTCCTGACTCGAAGGAAGTTGCAGGGGGGTTGCAAGGTTATTTTAGGGGGGAGCGGTATTGCCATCCTTAATTCTGCACTGAGTTCAGAACTGGGTGGCCAAAGGGTGGTGGCTGCTGACTGAGGGCCCAGCTCGGAAGGCAGCAGCACAGATTTAAGGGTGGCAATAGCATATCATACCAGGCACTGCTGCTGGCAGTGGCTCTGCCTTCAGAGCTGGGCTCCTGGCCAGCAGCCACCACTCTCCAGCTGCCCAGCTCTGAAGGCAGTGCCACCAGCAGCAGCACAGAAGTAAGGGTAACAGTACCTCAACCCCCTCCTCCCCCCCAACACACAATAACCTTGTGACCCCTCGCCCCAACTCCTTTTTGGGTCAGGACCCCTACAGTTACAACACCGTGACATTTCAGATTTAAATAGCTGAAATAATGACATTTACAACTTTTAAAATCCTGTGACTGTGAAATTGGTAGGGCCCTATCTATTGTGTAAAAGCCACAATGGCAGCAGCTAAAACTGACTCTGGTGGGATTTGAACCCACAACCTTTGAATGACTGTACTAATGCAGGAAGGCCAAGAAGTGCTTCTTATAAGGCTAACACACTATCCATTGCGCCACAGTAGGGTAAAGGAGCTCCTCTCCTCTCTCTACTTGGCAACACTGCATTGCTGTGGTAAAAGCAGGGGAAGAGCTGAGGCAAACACCACACCCATTTGGCATTGACCCCAGCCAGACTGCTTGGAAATCAGCCATGTTAAGTGCTACACCACCAGTGCTACTCTGCTAGTTGGCCTCAGGACCCAGGAATATGCATTACCTAAACCAGGGGTGGGAAAACCTTTAGGCATCAATGTTGAGAAACTATATGGAAGGCCAGGTAGGGAAGGCTGTGCCTCCCCAAACAGCCTGGCCCCAACCCCCATCCGCTCCCACTTCCCGCTCTCTGATTGCCCCTCTCAGAGCCCCCAACCCATCCAACTCCCTCTGCTCCTTGTCCCCTAACCACCCCCTGGAATTCCACCCCCTATCCGACCCTCCCCCCCATTCCCTGTCTCTTGACTGCCCTGCCCCCCTCTCCACCCCCAGACAGGCCCCCACCGGGACTCCCACGCCTATCCAGTGCCCCCTGTTCCCCATCCCCTGACTGCCCCCACCAGGACCTCCATCCCATCCAACCGCCCCCTGCTCCCTGCCCCATACCCAACCCCCTTCCCATGCTGCTCAGAGCAGCAGGAGCTCGCAGCCCCGCCGGAGCCAGCCACGCCGCCCAGCAGGAGTCAGACCACTGGCAGAGCGGCCTGCTGAGGCTGCAGGGGAGGGCCCGGGCAGGCTGGATGTGGCCCGCGGGCCATAGTTTGCCCACCTCTGACCTAGACCCTGTCTTCAGCGACGCTGTCAGGGTTCAGTCACTAGGCAGCTGGTTTTTCACTTCACGCCAAGCGTCCAGCGCGGGCCGGCTGCTGCCCACTCCCGGGACAGTCTCGGGTGGGGACTTACTGGGGCGCTACAGCAGCCAAAATATAGACAACAACGATCGTCAAAACAAAACTATTTTACATGCCAACACAAGACACCCAGGCCTTACCTTGTACTGCTGGGCCGCCTCCTCTGCGGGGAGCACAGCGTGCGCTCTGTGAGCCTGCGACTCTCTGCAGATCACACAAATGAGCTGCTGATCCGTGTCACAGAAGAGTTTCAGGGCCTCCCGGTGCGTCTCACACCCTTGCTCCCCTCCTGCGGTTACTGTGACCTGGAAACTCAGCTGCCGGGTTATCTCCACAACTCTCCCCAGCTCCCTGTTGGGCCTGAAAAGCTTCTCCCGGGCGGTTTCTCTGCACTGGGGGCAGGAGAAGCTGGTATCTGTCTCCCCCCAGCACTGGCTGATGCAGGCCCGGCAGAAGTTGTGCCCGCAGTGGATAGACACCGGGTCTGTGAAATACTCCAGGCAGATGGAACAGGAGAGCTCATCCTGGAGACTCAGCACAGAGCTGCGCGCGGCCATGGCTGCGAGACAGGCGCGGTGTCATTTCCTTGGGCTTGGCCTCTCGCCAGCCTATGGGGCGTTTCCCTTTGATCCGCTGATTCGCTGCTGTTCCTGCGAGCTGCGGCTGTTTCACTCCGGGGAGAACCGTGACTCCATCTGTGTGCAGGGGGCAGGGCCGGAGCTAACATTGCTGCGCCCCAAGCGAAAACAAAGAGCGTCACCCGCCCCCTCGCCACAGTCCCCGCCCCCAAGCGTCGAGTCACCCAAGTCCCCGTCTCCTGAGCGTGGCGTCTCCCAACTCCCCGCCTCCAAGCGTCGCGTCGCCCAAGTCCCCGCCCCCTCCGAGCGTCGCGTCACCCAAGTCCCCGCCCCCCCAGAGCCGCACTGCACCGCCCAAGTCCCCGCCCCCTCCGAGCGTCACGTCGCCCAAGTCCCCGCCTCCAAGCGTCGCGTCGCCCAAGTCCACGCCCCCTCCGAGCGTCGCGTCGCCCAAGTCCCCGCCTCCAAGCGTAGCGTCGCCCAAGTCCCCGCCCCCCGAGCGTCGTGCCGCTGAAACCCGCCCTGGCCGAACGCCGCACCGCCGAGTCCCCGCCCCCCAGCACGGCGCCCCGCCTCCCCCCAGCGCCGCGCGGCCAAACCGAAAACAAACAAACCGCAAGCGCCGCCCTGCCCCGTCCGGAGGCGCAGCTCCAAGCACGTGCTTGCTGGGCTGGTGTCTGGAGCCGGAGCCGGCCCCGGCAGGGAGCCACGTCAAACGCCCAGCGCTCGTGCTCAGGGAAACCAATCTCATTCTAGTGTTCTGGGGGGGTAGAGTTTCACGGGAGCGGCCATACAGGGTCAGACTAATGGGCCATCCAGCCCACTGTCCTGTCTTCCAGCAGTGGCCAATGCCAGGCGCCCCAGAGAGAGTGAACAGAACAGGGGATCATCCAGTGCTCCATCCCCTGTCGCTAGGGTCACCAGATGTCCTGATTTTATAGGGACACTCCCGATATTTGGGGCTTTTTTTTAAATGAGCTCCTATTACACCCAACCCCCGCCCCAATTTTTCACATTTGCTTTCTGGTCACCCTACCTGTCGCTCATTCCCAGGGCCTGGCAGACAGAGGCTAGGGACCCCAGGAGAAGTACCCTAGACCTCAGTACTGGGGAGACAATGGAGAAGTTGCTGTGCCAGTGGCTGATCTGCAGGAGGGGGCAGAGCCAGTTGCAGCAGCTGCAGAGGGCAGGCACTGCAAGGTCCTCGCTCCCTGCTGCAGGACTGTGGCTGCTCTGAATGGGGTTACCAGATCTCCAGGCTTTCCTGGGATTGTCCCCCTTTCAAGGGTGCAGCCCTGGGCACTCCATAAGGCTGCGTATTGTATGCTGCCAGCCGTCAAGTGTTATGGGTTCAGGAACATCCTCGATACCCCTGGGGGGGGGGTGTATCAGCAATGGGAACCCCAATTCTGCACCATTGTGTCTCTCCCGCCTAAGACTCAGCTGGTGCGTGATCTGTCCCACATCTGGAGCAGGCCTGGGAGGGGTGTGATTGTGGGGACAGCCCCTCTGAGAGAAACAATTCCTGCCCTGCTCCCTTCTGGTATTGTATAGAGATGGGGGGGGGGCAAGGAGTGCAGTTACTGCTACCTTGGAAAGGATACCTTTAGGCCCCAGATTATCCTAAGTATTTAGGCATCTAACTCCCATGGGTGAGGTGCCTAAATACCTTTGGGGCTCTGGGGCTTACTGCTCCTTGCCAGCAGCTCTCTAAGGCCCTGATCCTGCAGACACTTGCACACAGGGGCTTAACTTTACTCCTGTGAGTAACTGAAGACAATGGGGACATCTCATGACAGTAGAGATCAGAGGGTCGCTGAAGAGGATGTTGCCGCTGTTTAAACACACTGTGGAAGGATTGACTGTAACATGAACTGGCTACTTCATTCCCAAGTGGCTCCCCCATGCCCCTGCTGTTCCCTGGCAGCTGGACGCTGGCACCTCACTCTCACACCCACAGGAGGCACAGACGATCCGAGGAAGCATGCAGACTTTATAGCACCCAGGCAAGGGCAGCGGGTAAGGGAGGCTGGGGCAGCGGGTAAGGGAGGCTGTGTCTCCCCAAACAGCCAGGCGTGACCCCTCTCACACTGCCCCCAGACCCCGGCTTTGACTGTGCCTCTGGGCTCCAGGGGCTGGAGGGCACGCTGCCCGCCTTCCTGGGGTTGGGGGATGCAGAGCACTGCAACAGCACTGTGCACTCTCCCTCTCAGCGCTCTGGGGCTGAGGAGGCTGTAGGCACTAGCCAGCCTGGGGCGGGGGCCAACGGCTGCAGTGCAGAGGCTCTGGGTTCTGGGGTGTGTGGAAGGGGTGGGGCTGGAGGGGCTAGCCTCCTCCAGCCAACAGTTCACGCGCCGCCCATGCACTCAGAGTATGTCAACAGGACCGGCTTTAGGAAGTGCAGGGCCCAATTCAAACATTTTCGATGGGGCCCCGGCAGGGATGACTTGAAAAAAAAAACAACTGCATGTAAAAAACACATGGGGCTTGTACTCACCGGGCGGCGCTCCACCTCCAAGTCTTCAGCAGCATGTCCTTCACTCACTCCAGCTTGGAGTTTGAAGGAGGTACTGAGTGTATAGAGCTGCCTGTGTTGGGTCTGTGGTATAGACCAATAAGGATTCCCAGGGTCTGACAGCCTTTCGCTACCAGGAAATTCATTCAGACAAATTAAATAGAATAGAATAGAATGGGCCTGGCTGGTGGGCATGGAGTCAGCTTGCGGGAAAGACAGGATCTAAGCATTCCCTTTAGGAACATAGGCCCAGATCAAGGGATTTAGGCACCTTTGAGAATCTGGTCCCTACAGGACTAAATCCCCCTCCGGGATTGTCAGTCTTCACCAGCATTTCCTGGTACTGCTACCCAATACTAGGAAATCTTGGAGATTTCCCTCAAAAATAAACCAAAGTATCTTCATTTCTAGCACATTTCCCACTCAGTAATGCTTTACTGAGTTATGTAATTAATCCCATTCGGGCTTGTAGCCTATAGGGCTATTCTGATTGCTTGCCCATATATCTTTTCTTATGAGTTTGACCATTTGTTACATTAGAAGTATGTTCTTCATTATTACAATAGGTTTATTATAGAGGGTCCTTGGAAATTCTGTGTAGCCAGATTCTGGGCCAAGAACCTTATTATCTTCTGATCAGATGAACTGGTGAGACTATAACCCGTATTATCTATAAATGGGTCAACGTCCTGTTAATCCGTAGTTGAAAATACAACCTACATCACAGGGAAATGCCCTGATGATTGTTATTTCTCCTTGAGCCTGGAGCATATTCTTGGCTCTGCACAATAGACAGTCCCTTCCCCAACTGATGAGGGAACTTGGAATCCACTGTGGAAGTGGGAGCTCTGCCCAACCAGCACTTTGGATCAATGTGGTTAAAGCATAGTATCTTGACAGTAAAAAACATCAGAAGCAAGATCTGCTGGAGGCAAATCAGACTGCGATAAGCATATCTCCTAATCTCTGCCATTCAAATATTTCTTACTTCAAGACAGTCACCTTCCCCACTCCTGGACAGTCTGGGGATCTGAACTGCAGCCAGCTGAGGTCTACAGAAAGACTCCAGGGCCCAAGATATTTAGGTGCCTAACTCCTATATGATTTAGGCACCGATGGACTTTTGAGGATGCTGGAGCAGGAGCTCTGAGACAACCTGAGTGATTGCTGCAAGCTCCCAGCTAGTCCTGTGGTCACAGTAGAGGAGAAGGGAGAGGTGTACAGGTTGAAGGTCTCTTGTGGGAGTGACCCCAGCCCCTCTCCTCTCTATCCGTGATACAATTTGAGGGGAGAATCTCAACACATCTTCCTCTGCCCCACATCTGCTCAGATTTTGGGTAGTGGAGTTACAAACATACCCATAAAGGAGTAAGGCCCACAAGGTATTTAAACACCTAACTCCCATTGAAACCAAAGGGAGTTAGGCACCTTTGAGGATCTGGGCCTAACTCTTTTATCCCCAGGGGTATGAGCAAGTAATTTGGGGGCTGAAGGTCCTAGTTTGGATCCCTATTAATAACCATGTCTGTCCCGAGGCCCATACACGGGGCCTTGACTATGCTCCATCGAGGCTTCAAGATTTGGATCTAGCAGGCTAAACAGAGCACAACAGGGCAGGATACTTCCTAAGCTGCTTCTTTTATATGGCTTGGGTAGGAAGCAATGTCTAAGTTTGATGGCCAGCACATCGCTGCAGCAGTGAGCTGATGAATGTCCTTCAGGCCCCCGGGCAAAAGAACGAAGGGGACATTCAGATATGACGTGTTCTATCGCTTGGGCCCGGTGACCAGTCGCATACAGGTTTCCATTTAAAGAGGGTTTGTCCACATCTCCCATTTCTAAACTGACAAAGAGGGACACTGTTTGGCGAGCTGCAGCTACCATTCCCTGTAACTCATCTTGAGAGTAAAGAATGTTTCAATTAAAAAAAAAAGGCAAACAAAGAAGCAGCAACTCTTTTTCTGATCACTTCCGAATTTATTTCTGTATTTAATGCTACATGGCCCAGACAAGAGAGCCCTTTAGCATCCCCTAGAGACTCTGTTCTAAAAACTCTTTGGGCCCAGATTGTGTGAATCATTTAGAAAAGTGAGAGAGAGAGAATTTGCTAAAATAACCCTGGCTAATGTCCACCGAACCTCTTTGTAGCTGCGGATTCTTAATTTCTAATGGTCGGGAAATCCCGTAAAATACAAAACGGTGCTGTAAAGAAAGAGAAATGCTTCAAGTGGCAAGTCATTCACTGATGTTATTGTGTAGTACTGGAACTGTGGTAGCACGTGCCAGTACAAGTCTGGGCTCTGGGGCCCCTGGTGCTGTATTTCAAGACATCTCCTGCCCTGAAGAGTTCACAGTCTTGTAGACAAGGAGAAAAAACAGGTGGACACAAAGTAGGATGGACTCAGGAATCAGCATGTTTAGCACAATAAGCAGCCACTGCACAGCCGCGACCTGGCCCCTTGCTCCTAAAATAAGCAGACTAATCTGTACGTTACAGAAACCTCAGCCCTGTTCACAATGTGACTGATACTCCAAAGCCTCCCACTCCAGGGGGCTCTGCCCTCTCTGCTCCCCTCCAGTTACACAACTTCCCAGCCTGCCCAGCGCTATTGACCACTCCCGTAACCCAAGGAGTGACCGTAGGGCAGCAAGGGAGAGGCTAATTCTTCAGCTGGAAGGCGAGGAACAGAATTCCAGCTTCTCCCTGGCTGGCCACTCCCAGCTGCCAGGGCCCACATGGGCCTAGATCCCGCTGCAGCTCCCAGCTTCTCTCCAGGGAGAGAAAGTGGCTCGTTCTGGGCTCTCACTGGGAGACAGTTTCTAGCAGGCAAAGAGGAGCAGAGCGGCTGGGGACTCGAGATCATTACCTCGGGGCACAGGGACAGTGAGGAGCAGGGCAGCTGGAAACTATTTATATCTTTTCAGGAAGTCGGGCCAGGAATAAAAATTATCCCTTTTTGTGGGCTGCGGGGTGGCTCCCTGGGCCGAATGGGGCTCTGTTCCCCTTACAGGGTAGGTGGCACGGGCTGGATTGCAGTGGACCCACCTGCGTGGGCGACAAGTGTTTGGTTTTGGTTTCCTTTGTTGGAAGGTACTGGGCCACAATTTGCCGGAGGCAGGGATTGCATGCTCTGCTGAGGCAGCAGCTAGGTTTGGTTCAGTGCTGCTCATTCTTTCTGGACTGTGGAGAATCCCTGGGGGTGCGACGCGGACGTGACTGTGACCTCTTGGGGGAAAATGACGGTTGGAGACGTGGCTTTGAAACCTCATTTCTGAGGGAGCCAGTCTGAGCCAGGACATCTTTCCCACCACCCAGAAGAAAGGGAAGACTCTCTCCTCAGTGAAAGAGGCCATTAGGTAACGGAAGATGAGGGACTTGCGATCAGCATCGAAAAATACTACCTGCCCTTCTTCATAGTCCAGAGAAACCCGGATCCTCTGGGGGACCCAGCTCAGAGACAGGGGGATTTCTTCAGGTGAGGTGAGTGCCAAGTACTCACCTCTGCACAGAGCTACAGCGCAGATCCCTTCCTCAGGGCTATATTTGACCGGTCCCTTCCTCTTCACTGACTCTTTGGCTACCCCCACGGCCCAGCCTCCCGCTTCGCCCACCTCCAGATCCCAGTAACATCTCCCCGAGGTGAATCCCTCACAGCCCAGCACGCAGAGAGAAGAATCAAATCTCTTGGGATTGTGGGGCAGATCCTGCCAGGCGTCTCCATATTTCACATGTTTCCAGTCCTCAGACAGGACGAGTTTGGGATGAGCCGTGTCTGGATCCAGAGTCACATTCACTGGAGGGAGAGAGAGAATCAGAGCATTAGGGGCAGAGCTCAGCCCCAGGGCCGCTCAGAGGATTCCGGGGGCCTGGGGCCATCGGCGGCAGGTGGCTCCGGTGGACCTCCCGCAGGCTTGCCTGCGGAGGGTCTGCTGGTCCCACGGCTCCAGTGGAGCATCCGCAGGCATGCTTGCGGGAGGTCCACCGGACCTGCGGGTCCAGCAGACCCTCCGCAGCCATGCCTGCGGGAGGTCCACCAGAGCCGTGGGACCGGCAAGCGGCAGGGGGCCCCCCGCGCAGCGAAATGTCTAGAGCCGGCCCTGTTCGGCGGCGGGGGGCCCTTCCGTTCTGGGACCCGCCGCCGAAGTGCCCCGAAGACCTGCGGCGGGGGCCCCCCGCCGGCAAATTACCGCCGAAGCAGGACCCGCCGCCGAAGTGCAGCCCGCTCTTCAGCGGTAATTCGGTGGCGGGGGGCCCCCGCCGTGGGTCTTCGGGGCACTTTGGCGGCGGGTCCCTGAACGGAAGGGCCCCCCGCTGCCGAATTACCGCCGAAGACCGGATTGCACTTCGGTGGCAGGTCCCACTTCGGTGGTAATGCGATGGTGGGGGGTCCTTCCGCCCCGGAGTGGAAGGACTCCCCTGCCAGCGAAGACCGGGAGTGGAAGAAGCTCCGGGGCCCGGCCCCGCAAGAGTTTTCTGGGGCCCCCGACCGAGTGAAGGACCCCGCTCCAGGGGCCCCGAAAAACTCTCGTGGGGGCCCCTGCGGAGCCCGGGGCAAATTGCCCCTCTCCCGCCCCCCCCGCCCCCCCGGGTGGCCCTGCTCAGCCCTGGGAGAGGCTGGGACCATTTCTCACACTCTCCAGTAGCACTGTCCTGGCTGGGACCTTCCCTGATTTCCTGCCTCTCTCAGGTCCCAAGGAACTGCTCCTGCTGGGGGCTGAGCGGCCATTTCAAGGCAGCTCCCTTCTGCCATGCGGAGGTGCTGTAAGAACTGACTCTGCTTCTGCTCCTACTGGGGCTGCTGCACTCTCACAATTAGGATGGGAGTGGGGGCAAAGTTGAGTGAAAGAGGGAGTGTTTTCAGCTGTCCACTGGGGAAACCCTCTGGCTAGCCCAGAGGGAAGGGGAGAGGAGGGGCAGCATGGGGAAATGGAAGTGACACTGGGTGGATGGAGAGACCCACCACCTATGGGGAAGGAAGACAGTGGGAACCCTGTAGAAGAGCACCTACCCCATGGAAGGATGGGAAGTGTGGGAATACGGCATCGGAGTCCAGAAGGAAAAGACAGGAAGCAATGGGACTGGAGGATAGAGAATGATGGGAATCATGCCCCAAGGAGACACTGGGGGCTGATCAGGCTGGCCAGTCCCCGCCCCATCCCAAAAGAGAGCAGAGACATCCCACCACTGACTCCCAGCCCATCTGTACATCACATCTACTGTTTAGAGCAGTAATGGCCTCTCCACCCAGCCCCTTTCCTACAAATCTCCAGAGGTGGGAAACTGCCATGAGGTGGGAAATTGGCTCTGTTTGATCTCAGATTTTTCTTCTGCAAGTGAATCCGGATCCACAAACCTGTCTCCTCTTTGGTTCTTCTCATTGTTACAATATTCCTGGGAAAACTTACCCTTTTCACCTACGTTTTCCATCTCCTTTGCCAAAAATTGACTCCCTTCCACCTCCAGCTCAAATACCAGCCTGTCTAGAGAGAAGACAGGGGAGAAGAGATGTGTTTTCATATGCTCATAATTATGCCAAGGTTTCCTACAACTGACGTGCTTTATTTCTGTGACACAAACACAGGGGAAGGGAGCTCAGATACCCAGAGAGAGAAACAAAGGAAGAGAGTGTGAATAATAAATTTCACTCTTATTGTTGTTGGTTCTCTATTGTATTTTCTCTTCCCTTGGCCCTTCCCGGGAATGTATAACCTATTCTTTTACTCTTATTGAGTTGGGCTTGACATCAACACTGTTTATCCAGAACCCACGTCCTCCCATGGTGATATTTTGATTTACCTTTCTTGGGGGGAGCGATAGCTCAGTGGTTTGAGCATTAACATGCTAAACCTAGGGTTGTGAGTTCAATCCTTGAGGGAGCCACTTAGGAATCTGGGGTAAAAGTCTATCTGGGGATTGGTCCTGCTTTGAGCAGGGGGTTGGACTAGATGAGGTCCCTTCCAACCCTGATATTCTATGATACCTTTGAATTCCCTCAGAATCATCTCCAGAACAATCCTTTTCTCGGAGAAATCACCAATTCTTTTTTCCAGCTTGGAAAGACTCTCCCCCACCGCCTGGGCTTTCCCTTTCTCACACCTAGAAAGAAACAGGCTTTGCTACGGAATCGCAGTTTGCAGTGTAATTATTTCTTTTAGGCATGACTCCTTCACGTTCGTTATGTTCTGATCATCCTGGAAGTGAAAGCCGTGGAGTCGAGCAGCCTGCTGAATAACTTGCTCTACTCGGGGCAAGTAGGCCCTGATCCACAAAGTTACTTGAGCAACAAAATCCCAGATTTTGGTGTCCACGTCCCGATTTTAGGTGCCACAATCCACCTGCCCCAGCTGCTGCCAAACCCTACAGGCACCTAAATTTGCTCAGCACTGCCATTTTTGAAGGTGCCTATGTTCTTGCTTCTCACCAGGTGCTCAGATGTCCAAGCCCCAGAGCAATCCACTAACTGGGGGAAGAGATGCATTCGTCTGCCTAAGAACCTTATGAGGCCCGATTTGGTAACTTTGCTCAGACATCACCTCTGCCGGATCAGGTCCCTATTGGCATAGGTGGCACGTGAGTTTTCTATTTGGAGAGGCTCACATGTGACTGCCGGAAGCTGCCTAGAAGTGGGGCAGGGGCCATTGACGGCTGGACCATGGCCCCACCCTTGAGACCAGGCCCCTGAGTCCCCACTCCTATTTGGCCTCTTCGCAACAAGGCCCCACCCTGGCTCTGCCATGGCCCCATCACTTTTTCCTGCCTTAGGCCAGTGATCCAGGGTTGGGGGGAGAGGGGAATTGAGGAGCAAGCGGTGGGCGGGGTGAGGTCTCCGTGGAAGAGAGACACAGCACGGGTGGAAAGAGGCAGAGCAAGGGCAGGGCCATGGGGGAAGAGGCCGAGTGGGGGTGGGGTGGAGTGCAGGCAGGGCCACGGTCCAGGCACCAATGGGGGACCCCTCCACACTTCTATGGAGCTTTGCTTCTGGTTCTCCAAAGGCAGTGGCTGGGCAGCGCGCCTCCGAACGGGTGACCCATGCTGCATCCATGCCACTTCCCCCCTGCATGGCCAGCCTTTTTGGGAGGCTCAGCCTTCCCTCGCCTCTTATACGCACCACCAATGCTTATTGGAGAACTTACACAAAATGGCTGCGGGGAGAAGAGACGCCTTCAGAACTTCTAGCCCAACGATTACAGTAGTCACCTGGGATATTGGAAAGCCTCAGTTCAAGTACTCAACTGAGAGGGGGAAAGGGTTAGGCCCAGACTGTCAAACATATTTAGGTGCCTATCTTCCACTGAAATCAATGGGAGTTAGGGCCCTAAATACCTTTGAGGTTCCAGGCCCCAGGAGTCTAAGTCTGGTGCTATTCAGGCTCCTAAGTCACTTGGGCACTTTTGAAAACGGTTTCGTCAATCTTTTGTTTGCAACTTTTTTTTTCAACTGGAAAAAAAGCAGAATAAATCTCTTGAAACCTAAGTAAATAAATGACAATGGGTGAAGTAAAGAAAATGAAACACTGTTTTTTGAAGCTTGTGGAACGAAAATGACTTTTCCATGTTTGTATTCCCCTCTCCTTTTTTTTTTTTTTTTTTTTTAAAATCATAGGAACAGTCATACAGGGTCAGACGAAAGGTCCATCTAGCCCAGTGTCCTGTCTTCCGATGGAGCCAAAGCCAGGTGCTTCAGAGGGAATGAACAGAACAGGTAACCATCAAGTGATCCATTCCCTGCCTCCCAATCAACTCTACCCATCACGTTTTTAAGCAGGGAAGGTTAGTGGCTGGGAAGATGCGGGTGCAAGCCCCTTCCAAGCATAGCAAGAGATCAGAGGGAGTGAGGAGCCACGTACCTGCTCAAGATGCTTCTGATATCCTAGGGTGGGAGAGAGAGAGAAAAAAAAGGAGCTCAGTGTCACAGTGACATGAATCAGAGCTAATAAATTATCTTGGTGCCCATTACTTTTTTTATTTATCCCATAAGTAAACTAGAGCAACAGAGCCTAGCCCAGTGGTCCCCAAACTTTTCATCTGGCGGCTGCCAAAGGACCGTGGCGGCAGTCGAGCATACGCCAAAATGCTGCCAAATTTCTGTGGCATTTCGGTGGTGAAGCCTCTCAATGATGTAGCTTGTCGGCGGCAAGCGGTGTCATCGAGAGGTGTCACCGCCGAAATGCCACAGAAATTCGGTGGCATTTCAGCGGATGCTCGACCGCCGGCCAGGACGCAGGCACATTTAGATACCTCTGCGGGCACCGCGTTGGGGACCCTGGCCTAGACATACCTATTCTAAGATTCATCCACAACTGTCTGAAAAACCGTACTCAGAGAGGCGTTATCAATGGTTCATACTTGAGCTGGAAGGGCATATCAAGTGGGGACCCACAGGGATCTCTCCTGGATCCAGCTCTATTCAGTATCTTCATAAATTATTTGGACAATGGCATAGAGAGTACACTTATAAAGTTTGTGAATGATACCAAGCTGGGAGGGGTTGCAAGCACTTTGGAGGATGGGATTAGAATACAAAATGATCTGGACAAACTGGAGAAATGGTCTGAATTAAATAGGATGAAATTCAATAAGGACAAATACAAAGTACTCCATTTACAAAGGAACAATCAGTTGCACACATAAAAAATGGGAAATGACTGCCCAGGAAGGAGCACTGCAGAAAGGGATCTGGTGGTCATAGTGGACCACAACCTAAATATGAGTCAACAGTGTAATGCTGTTGCAAAAAAAGCAAACAGCATTCTGGGATGTAACAGCTGGAGTGTTGTAAGCAAGACATGAGAAGTAATTCTTCTGCTCTACTCCGCGCTGATTAGGCCCCAACTGGAGTACTGTGTCCAGTTCTGGATAACATACTTCAGAAAAGAGGTAGACAAATTGGAGAAAGTCCAGAGAGGAGCAACAAAAATGATTAAAGATCTAGAAAACATGACCTATGAGGGAAGATTGAAATAAAAATGGGTTTGTTTAGTCTGTAGAAGAGAAGACTGAGGGGGAGACATGATAACCGTCTTCAAGTATGTAAAAGGTTGTTATGAAGAGAAGGGTGATACATTTTTCTTAACCATCAAGGACAGGACAGGAAGCAATGGGCTTAAATTGCAGCAAGGGAGGTTTAGGTTGGACATTAGGAAAAACTTCCTAACTGGCAGGGTGGTTAAGCTCTGGAACAAATTACCTAGGGAGGTTGTAGAATCTCCATCACTGGAGGTTTTTAAGGCCAGTTTAAACAAACACCTGTCAGGGACAGCCTAGATAAGACATGGCCCTGCCTCCATGCAGGGGACAGGACTACATGCCCTCTCAAGGTCCCCTCCAGTCTTACTTTCTATTATTCTATTTAACAGTGTAATCTCAGGGATATCCTCTGTACCTAACTGCTTAGTTAACTGTACTTCCCTGTCACAATCCCTCTGGAACACAAATAAATGTAACAGTAATTTATAATTATCATCCTCAGCCCAGATCTGTGTTTGAATGAAGTAGTCACACAGGATGGGTATCTGGCTAGACACCATCCCAATGCTGCTGAGTTGATGTTGTAGCGGTTAGCAGATCTGCCTTCTAAGCCCTTCTTCTGGGTTCTTTACCCAGCCAGCAGAGGGCAACGATGTCTGGAGGAGAGGACGTTTGGCCTTGGGGCAAAGCACTTGACTGAGGTGCAGGAAATCTCCATTCAGCTCTTGGGCACAGACACAGTGGCACTCACTTCAGGGACGGCTACACTGCAATCCGAGGTGTGACCACAGCATGTGGAGACGTACTTGGGCTGGCTTCGATTGAGCTAGCTCCAATCAAAACAGCAGTGAAGCTGCTACAGCAGCACGGATTATACACCCCAGCCGGGATCCTGAGTATGTACTTGAGCAGTGAGTCCATGGTGCCACCTGCACTGCTCTGGCTTCATGGCGATTGTTATTGGAGCTAGCGAGATCAAAGCTGGCTCAGGCACGTCTACCTGAGCTGCAGTCACACCTTCCTGGCAGCAGAGACATACCCTTAATCTCTCTGGGTCTCAGTTCCCTACTCACAGGAGGAGGAAAATTAATTAATAGCAACATAGAGAATTTGTTTTAAAAATACACACTATGAGTTCTATACTGAGGTTTGAATTTTGCACTCCATGACTCATGAGTTTCATCTTTTACCCCTTCCCCAAATGCCTTGCAAGAATCAGAGGTCTCACCTGCAGGAATACACTCGCTGGCTGCTGGCACTTCCCCTCCATCTCACTGATCAGCTCGCTGAGATGGGAAATCTTCACTGAGAGTTTGGTGACATTTTCATTCTGCATCTTCACAATCTCCTTGTCCAGGCCTCCCAATTGGGCCAGCAGGAGTCGCTCTTGTTCCTCCATGAATTGTCGCAATTGCTGAATTTCAGACATGATTTTCCGTCTCTCAACATCTGTCTTCTCCTGTAACGGACAGACACAAATAAGGAAAAAGTAGGGCAGGTAGGGTGACCAGACAGCAAATGTGAAAAATCGGGACAGGGGTGGGGGGTAATAGGAGCCTATACAAGAAAAAGATCCAAAAATCGGGACTATCCCTATAAAATCGGGACATCTGGTCACCCTAAGGGCAGGGGACATGTCACGGGATACCTTGCACAGATGTAAATTAACTAGGGCTGTCAAACGATTCAAAAAATTAAATTGCGAGATTAAAAAAATGAATCGCACTTTTAATCACACTGTTAAGACAATGATAGAATACCAATTTACATTTATTATACATATTTTTGGATGTTTTTCTATATTTTCAAATATATTGATTTCAATTACAACACAGAATACAAAGTGTACAGGGCTCACTTTACATTTTTTTTTTATTACACATATTTGCACTGTAAAAAAAGATTAACAAAAGATAGTGTAATCTAGAAGTCGAAGCATGAAGGGGCATATGAATGGTTAGCATATCTGACATGTAAATACCTTGCAACACTGGCTACAAAATAAGAAGCAAGCAGCATTATCGCTCATAAAGATAAACAAATTTGTTTGTCTTAGCGATTGGCTGAACAAGAAGTGGACTTGTAGGCTCTGAAGTTTTACGTTGTTTTATATTTGAGTGCAGTTATGTAAAAAAAAAATTCTACATTTGTAAGTTGCGCCTTCATGATAAAGAGATTGCACTACAGTACTAGTATAAGGTGAACTGAAATACTATTTCTTTATCTTTTTACAGTGCAAATATTTGTAATAAAAATTATAATATAAAATGAGCCCTGTACACTTTGTATTCTGCGTTGTAATTGAAAACAATATATTTGAAAATGTAGGAAACATCCAAAAGTATTTATAATACATTTAAATTGGTATTATTGCTATTATTGTTTAACAGGACGATTAAAGCTGTGATTAATCGTGATTAATTTTTTTATTCAAGGTAACTCAAAACAAATTAATCGTTTGAATTAAGTGCAATTAATTGACAGCCCTAAAATGAACATATTTTGATTGACCTCCCTGGCCAGGTGTGCACATTCAGGAGAATTTCACTGCCTTTTGACAGAAACTCCCCCGACGCCACTAGATCAGTGTTTTCCCCTAAAGCTTCCCGCTTTGGTCATAATGTCTCTTAATGTTGTGTGGGCCTTAATTTGCCTTTCTGCTACCTTTTCATGTATCATCTGATCAATGGCCTCCAACAATCCAGATTCTTCCAAGAGCAGGTTTCAGAGCTACAAGGGCAACAGCTTACTGGGAGAGAAGCCGAAGGAAGGAGTGAAAATCAGTATAGATCAAAACAAACAACTCAGGAGAATCATGATGCTCATGCAGAGATGAAGGAGACACACGCACCAAACATGCCAAACCCGCGGGGAAAAATGCAGACATTGGGCTTGTTTTTGGCTTAATTGGCTTGTGAGTTGCTTGTTGGCTAGTTTTTGGCTTGTAGCCTGTTGCTTCTGTTTTTTGGATCAACTCCCGGCAAGCCGGGGCAAGGGGAGGAGCGAGTCAGGGGTGCACAGCAGGCCCACCACAGTCCCAGACTGCAGGCCGGGGGTGGGGGGGGGAATCTAGTCACACAGAGGGTTTGGGTCCTTAGGGATTGGCTTGTTTTGACCTTGTTTTGAAATGGGATTAGCTTGATTTTTGGCTTACTGTGAAAGTCGGGGTGCTTATTTACCACGTGAAAGTGGGCAACTGTGACACATACACGGCTGCCAACATGCATGCAAAGAGAAAGAGAGGAACAGAGCAGTTGTGCAAACCCAAGAAACACCTCAGAACAGGGCTACTTGCCCCATGAGCTGAAGAGTGTGAGGCTAAGCCAGAGGTCTCCAACCTATGGGACACTCCCCGGGGCGGCAGGGAGGACCCTTCAGGGGCACAGCATGGTGCGGGCTGGCCCCCATGGGGGGCAGGGAGTGCCACTCAGCCCCTCCCTGCCCCCAGCTGTGCTCCAGTCCCACCTGCAGCCGCGGCCCCAGCTCCCAGCCCCACATCTGGCCCCCAGCTTCAGTGCAGCTCTGTTTCTGGCCACACCCCTAAGCCCTGGCAGCGGCTTCAGCCCCAGCTGTGGCCCCAGCCTCCGCCCCCTTACCCGTCCTCTCTCCCCCACCACCCAGAGCCACGGCCCCACTCTGGGCAGGGGCAGGCATGGACAGGGATAAGGGGGGGCATGACCCTCAAAAGTTTGGGGACCACTGGGCTAAGCCAATCCAGATTTGGGAAGAAGCCCCACCTGAGGGGAATCAGGCAATTGCCAACAAAGAGCAGATAGAGGTGGCTGTGCTCAGGGAATGGCTAGTGCAAAGATGAAGGCCACGTCTACATGAACAGCACTCTGTGCTCTCCTGTCGGCATAAGAAAAGCAGCCCCACAAGCAGCACAAGCTATGTCGGTAGGAGAAGCACTGTGAACATGTCAGTATAACTAACGTCTCTCAGGGGGTGGAATATTCACCCCCCAGAGCGAAAGAAGTTTTGTTGACCCTAGGCGGCAGTGTAGACATAGCTGCAGAGGAAGGCTCTGGCAGGACCATGACACCAGGAAGCTGGGAGAGTAAAGCCCAGTGAGCAGGAGGCTCAGGGCGCTGGGAAATGCTGACTGTGTTTGGGAGTGGGTGTCAGAGCTCCAGTGAGGGGAAACGTTTGGGAGATCTGACCAGAATGGAAGAAGAGCCCTGGGGGGGTAAGAGAAAGTGCCCGAGCTAAATATCTTCCATAGCTGGTCAGGTTATTAGACAGAAATGGTAGGTGAGGTGACATTTTTTAGTGGACCAGATTCTCAAAAGCTTGTATGTTGCACCAACAGAAGTTGGTCCAATAAAAGATATTACCTCATCCACTTTCTCTCTCTCTCTCTCTCTAGAGCTAAGTGTGGACTTTTTCTTTGTGTTGTTCTAATGGACTTTAGTTTGGGACTCTGGCTTATTGTAAACTGCTTCTGGTATGAAACTAGGGGTACCATTTACCAGAGAAAGCCTGTGTGAGTTCTTAAAGGACCCTGAAGAGAGGGAAAAATGGAGGGGGGGGCTTCAGAGACACCCCTAGTCAGTAAGCAGTAGTCATGTTATTCTGCCCTTCCACCCCACCACACCACACAGCATACCACCACCTCCTATCTACAGATTCATAACAGGCACCTACCAGGTATTCCTGGCTTTTCCCCTCCTCGGCCTGTCTGTATTTGAGGAGTCTTTCTTTCTCTTCCTTCAGGATCTGCAGTTGGGTCCAGATTTGTTCCTGAGCAAAGAAACATGGTATGTGATCTGTTCTGCTGGGAGGGGCATCCTGGGTGTCTTCTTCACAGAAAATAATTTAAATAAAACCTATGGATCCGATTCAGACTTTAGAAATAATTTACACAATGTATTTAACTTTATAGGAGTTGCTGGTGCTGTCTGTAGGAAAACTCACTTCCTGGAACTTTTGAACGTAACCAGATTTGCATCTTACAATTTACTGGATTGCTTTATTGGTCAGCATTATAACAACCCTGGTCTGGATAATCCATGTAACCCAGAGGCTCTGAATAGTCCGCTGTGCTGGTTTATGATTGGCCAGGATGTTTTGGAAGGAAGAATTGGGTTATTACTCTTTGGAGCCTGAAATGACTGGCACAGACAGAGGCAGAATACATTCCTCTCTGGTTGGGCTGTTTTTCTTTTTCCAGTGAGAAGCTACCAGCAGCTGAGCAGCTACTAGCAGATGAGAGATTCATTCTTCTTTTCCTTGGGTGTGACTGAAATACTTCCCTGATGGTTCTAGTTTCTAATGGACAACCTACCCCAAATTCTCAATTCTTGAGGGACAATCTTCACTCATTGATATATTTGCTTTCCACAACCCACTCTCTGTATATCTCTTCATGAGTGATGCACCCAAATACTTGGATGCTAACATCTAAACTGTGTTGTTAAATTTATTCACCTAAATTTGGGTTATTGCTGGATTATGTGCTATATGTATGGTATGACTTTTAAAACAAACTCTGTATTTGTGGATAATCTAAGCACTATACCCAGATGTACAGACACGCTTTTCTTAACCTGTGTACTATGAAATTTGTTAAAATTAGCTTTAATAAATGTTTTAATCTGTCCTGCTCCTACAGAACCTGGTTAGAGAGCGAGCTGTTAAACAGGCAAAAGGCAGCATGATTTAGGTCTAATTCACAGACTCTAGGGTGACCAGATGTTTCCATTTTATAGGGACTGTCCTGATATTAGGGCTTTGTCTTACACAGGACTCTATTACTCCCCACCCTGCTTTTTCACACTTGCCATCTGGTCACCCTAACAGACCCCGTACACCAAAAATAAATCCTTTACAGGAAAGAACACAGATTAGTAATTCTAAAGTCAGATTTTATCCAATTCCTGCCATCTGGGTTTCAGATCCTTGATGGTGTTTTCCTACCTTGTACTCCTGGGCAGCCTCCTCGATGGGAATCACAGGGTGGTCTCGGTGAGCCTTGGATCTGTCACACACCACGCAGATGGGGCTTTGTTCCTCCTCACAGAAGAGTTTCAGAGGCTCCCTGTGTTTCTCACACACTCGCTCCACCCCTGGCTCTTTCCCTGCTTGTAACTTCAGCTGTTTCACTAGCTCCACCATGTTCGCCAGCTCCCTGTTGGGCCTGAAGTTTCTCTGCTGAGCGGTTTCTCTGCACTGGGGGCAGGAGAAGTTTGGCTCCGACTCCCCCCAGCACTGGTTGATGCAGGCCCGGCAGAAGTTGTGCCCGCAGTGGATAGACACTGGGGCTTTGAAATACTCCAGACAGATGGAACACGTGGCTTCATCCTGGAGTTTCTGCACAGCAGCCATCGCTCCCTGCACTGCAGATGTGTGGGACCAGGTTAGTTTCACTTCTCTGGTTCAGCCCAGCTGCAGGTTTCATTTCCTGGAGCCCTCTCATTGGCTGAGCTGCATCTGAGACTCCCAGCCCCTGGGGGCTCTACTCTGGTGACCCTGGCTGCGCTGGGAGCTGTGTGATTGTGCTGGTGGACAACCCCGTTCAGTCCTAGAGAGGAGAATACATCTCTCTGGTACTTTAGCCCAGTGGTTCTCAATCAGGGGTATGTGTATCCTTGGGGGTACTCAGAGGTCTTCCGGAGGTACATCAACTCCTCTAGCTATTTGCCTCCTTTTACAACAGGCTACAGGAAAAGCACTAGCAAAGTCAGTGCAAACTAAAATTTCATACAGTGACTTCTTTATACTGCTCTATAGACTATACATAGCAATGTAAGTATAATATTTTATATTCCAATTGATTTAGTTTATAATTATATAGTAAAAATGAGAAAGTTGGCACTTTTTCAGTAATAGTGTGGCTATGACACTTTTGTGTTTTTATGTCTGATTTTGTACGTTTTTACGTGGTACGCTTGGAGGTATGCAGGACAAATCAGACTCTTCAAAAGGGTACAGGAGTATGGAAGGGTTGAGAGCCACTTGTCTAGGGGGGCTGGTGAAACTGCACCTGGAAGAGGAAATGCAGTTGCCGTGGAGAAGCAGGTTCTGGCTGCAGATGCTAATTCCAGGACCTGGAAGGGGACACAGCGTTCCAGCCACTGCATCTTATTGTAATAGGAGAAATACATCTGAAGCTGAACTGGTGACAGGATTGCCACGTAAACCCCACTGAAATGGAGAGTTCTCTCTGTCCCTATCAGACCTCTGCACCCCTCCCTCCAGCTCCTGGGACTTTCTTATGAAAGTGGTCACACCGAAGGAATTGACGAATGGATCTCTCATCCACTAGGAGCTGCTGGGTTGCTGGTAGCCTCTCACTGGAAAAACAGCCCAACCAGCGAGGAATGGCATAAAGATCAAGCTCTGCATTTTGTATCTTCTTTCCACTCTTTGCCCATCTCCTCATGAGAGCCTACCTCCGCCTCCTCCTGTTGGAATGACCCCAGCAAAAGGCCCTTCAGCGTGTTTCATCCCTGGGACATGACGCCCTTCGCTGAAATCACAGCGGCATTAATGTCAGGATTTTGCAACCTTCTTCATTCACACAAGGGGACGGGGGAGAAAATGGCGAGGGGAGAATCCGTGACTCCCCAACAGAGTGCAGCCAGAAATGGCCTGCTGCAAAATTCTCCATGTGCAACTCCACTTCTGGGCACATAACCATAAAGGCCCAAAATATTTTCCCAAAATGCACTGCGAGGTAGGGTGACCAGGTGTCTGGTTTTCGACTGGAAAGTCCAGCCAAAAAGGGGACCCGACTGTGTCCGATCAGATCTACTAACTGGACACCTAAAGTCCAGTTACTGCAGGCAGGGGAGGCACTGAGTCATCACCCACACCAGCCCCTACTCAGCCAAAGCTGCCTCCTACCTGCATCAGGCGGCTGCAGGTGAATCAGGAAGGTGGGAGAGGGGAAGAGCAGTGTGCAAGGAGGGGAAGGGAAAAGAGGAGTGAACAGGTGATGTGGCCTCAGGAGGAAGTAGCAGGGCAGGGGCGAAGCCTGGAGGGAAGGGGGGAAGCAGGGAAGGTTCCGATACTCCTGCTAGTGTGTCCGGTTTTTATATATTACAAAGTTGGCAACCCTACTAATGAGGGTTGGGGAGCAGTGGCTTGGAATAGTGCAGTGCTGAGAACCAAGGGATATGCCCCCACCTAGAGGCAACGTGGTCGGGGGGGGAGCATGTGGGGTCATGTGTCTCCTCCCCCCCCAATTACCTGTTCAGCTTGTACTGAACATGCTCACCCGGGGTGAGCACACACAGTAACGCTGCTGAAGCCGGCCGCCCTCACTGTGTCCCCCCCCACAATTGACAAGCACGGGTCATCTCTGCCCTCACCTTCACTCCAGTCAACATGACCGCAGTGAGCACATGCAGCAGTAACTCAACAGCCTTTTGTGCTAGGCCGCACTTGCTCCGGTGCAGTTAGCAACGCCTACATGCCTACAATCGGAGCTGGGATCCTGGCCCCACCTGGAGCCAAGGGAGGATTCTCTCCCAGTGAAAGAGGCCAGGGACAAAGTGAGGATCGGAGCCTCACTATAAGAATCATAAAATGCCACCTGCCTCCCTTCATAGTTCAGAGAAACAGGATGTTACCGGGGTTCGTATTCAGATGCAGGCAGGTCTCAGGGGAGGTGAGAGCAAAATACTTAACCTTGCACTGCCGCAGAGCCCAGATCCACCCTGCAGGGTTAAACCTGATCCATCCCTTTCTCCTCACAAACTCTCTGGCCAGCCCCCAGCCCAATATCGCCCACCCCTCCACCGCCACCTCCCAGTAACATCTCCCCAGGGTGAAGCCCTCACAGCCCAGCGCACAGGGCTCAGTGTCCAAGGTATGGAAGTGTCTTCACTTAAATTTGGCTCCCACCGATGACGGCTCAAAGGAGTCACTGCTTTAAGGCAAGGGGGCAGGCTTGTGAATTCAGGGCTGAAGCTCCCACTTTAGAGCCCCACTCGTAACTTTGACATCTGTGTATCTGCCAGATTCACCCACAGGACCATGGACCAGATTCATGGGCCATTCTGTCTGGTCCTCGAACGTATCTGTCCCCACAGCCAGGGCCGGCTTTAGGCCGATTTGCCCGATTCCCCCGAATTGGGCCCCGCGCCTGAGAGGGCCCCGCGCCGGCAGCGTCTCTCCCAGAAGCAGCAGCTGTTGCTGCTAGGCAATGAGACGCTGGCTGGCAGAGGGCTGAGGCAGAGGCAGCCGCGTGGGTGTTGCAGGTCAGGAGTGGGGAAGGGGCAGGGGGGAGAAGGCACATGTGCTTTGCAGCCTTCCTTCCCCTCCCCTCCCCCCAGAACTTATCTGGAGGAGACGCGGAGGGAGCTTCTGGTCAGGTGAGAGACCGGAATCTCTGCAGTAGACCTCAGTCACCTGAGCAGCTGCTGGGGCTTCCAGCGGCGAGTGTTTGAACCTGTGATTCCCCGCAGGTTCGTAATATTGGGTTGGTTTTGTGGTTTTCGTGGTGTTGCTGTTTGAGGGTGGGTGAGTTTGTGCCTGCCTGGGTCTATTTCAGAACTAAAGTTAGGATCATGTAATGTAACCCAGGAAAAAAGCCCCCAGCCAGTACTTAGTGCTGTGAACTCCAAGTGAGAGAGAGAGGGAGGTTTGGAGGAGGAAATCAAATACAGCAAGAGAGGAGAATGCAAAAGGTCTGCAACACGGCAGGCTGAGACTTATCTCCCCACCCCTACAAGAGAGGAAATTGAGGCACGGAGTGATCTGATTCCCCTCTCCAAATTATTTTGCAAAGGAAGGGGACTTGGGCTCCTATCCGAACCAGTTCCCTTCCCATCAACTCTGCTTTCCCTGCTGCAAGACCGCTGTAGGGGCTGAATATTTCCATTATACTATGGCTCCTTCGTTTGCCCTACAACAATAAATTAGACCGGCTTGGGGGGGGGCTATTCCCCCCCCCCAAAGCTGTGTGGATATTAAGGTTTATTTTGAGGGGGGGGCATGATAATATTCCAGATCAATCAAATGCCCAGCTCAGCTTTCTAGCCATCCAGCAGCTCTAGGGCAGGGAAGGAAGGTGCTCTTGGTGCAGAGTGGTTGCAAAACAGGGGTGAATTTAGCAGGGGGCTGGGTCCAGTTGAAATCCCGGCTGATGTAGCCATACAGAATCACTGGCAGCGCTGGGAGAGGCCAGGAGTGGAAACAGGTGGCCTGGGCATGGGGGGACATTGCCCTCAGTCCTGGGCTCTGGGATGGACTAGGCTGGGTGGTGGGTTCAGTCTAGTCTTCCAGCCTGTTGCTCTCACTGGGGTTTGTGGTTTTCATCTGGTTCCACCAAAAAGATCAAACAAGCCCAGTAGAAAAGGGGGGGTGAGAGAGGCAGGGAAAGGGTGTGTAAGGGGTTAAAGTGACCCATCAACAAAAGAGTAAAACCAGAGTTTCACTGGGTTTCCCCCCAGCCACCACTCCTGCAAACACTGGGCAAGGGGCAGCCCCATTCCCCATCGAGGCTATGGTGAGGGGCAACAGAGGAGGAAGGAAGCCACATGTGATGGCAGTCCCCTCCCCTCCTGTCCCCCCAGCACCAACCACCCCCCTCCGGCCCCCAAACTCTGTCACAGAGCCTGCACCCACCCCTCCGCACTTCCTCCCAGAGCCTGCACCCCTCCACCCTTCCTGCACCCCACCCCGTGCCCCAGCCCGGAGCCTGCACCCAGCACCCAAACTCCATCCTACTCAGCCTGGGCAAAGCTCTCCTTGGTCTGGCTCCCAGCCCCTCTCCAAGAGTTGCAGCTGTCTGGAGGTGCTGCCTTCCACACCTTCTTAATTCACACCTCATTCATTGAACAGGGCAACTGATTACAAAGTGGGGGGAAGATCTTATTCTACTCCTAGCAAAAAGACTTTTTTCTTTTACCTTAATTACACTACCTTTGGGGCCTGCTATAACATATTACCAAGGTTCAATACAAAGTCATATATAAGTTATACAAAAATGCATAATGCAGAGATTTATCTACAACTGCATTGACTGACTGCTGTGTGCAGTAATATAGTGACCCCTGGGTCTTTGAATGAGGCTTTATACTTGGTGGGGAGGTGAGGGGGCAAGTGGCAGGTGGGCAAAGAGGCAAGCACTGAGCCAGCAGGAGTTCTAGGGGCGGGCATGGGGGTTTCGGGCAGGAGGGAGAAGGTGAAAAGGAGGCAAGTGGTGGGTGGGGGACTGACTAGGAGGGATGCAGCAAGCCAGCAGGGGGCTAGGTGGTGAAGAGGGGTGTGATGGTGGGGCTGAGCAGGGAGGGGGCAGGTCCTATTTTACTGCTGTGATCTGGTCACCCCATGTGTTCCGTTTCTTCCTGCCCACCCCCCTCAACCTCGTTTCGACGGAGCGGAGCTGGGGAAGGAGGGTTTGTTTCCACAGGGCCAGGCGGCGCTGGAGGGGGAAGGAGGGGGCAATTTTATATTAATAAGGAAATATTTTATAAATTTTAAAAAAATAAACATTAGTGAAGAAAATCAGTTGTACAACTATCAAAAAACAAATTATTTTCGTAATATGAAAGTGCAAATCAGCTAATTAATATATGATGCAATGTATGTAATATATAATTGTTATTATTTATACAGTCATGGAAAGTAAATAATACATGGAAGAAATGAAAGGGGTTTTTTTAAGTGTTTTTTTGTTTTAGTCATCCCTGCTAGGGCCCCATCGAAACTGTTCGAATTGAGCCCTGCACTTCCTAAAGCCGGCCCTGCCCGCAGCAGACCAGCTCTACAAAATGGTGTCCTCTGCACAGCGCAACCTCTCATACACCATAGGAATGAGGTCATAATCTCAAAAACACAGTACTAACAGGGTCCAGACGCTATTTTGTAGAGTAAAATGGCATCCTCTGCACAGCATAACCTTGCACACACTGTACGTGCAAGGTCACATTGAACTGACGATGATGCCCTTTTGTTTTTGAACGCAGCCAGTAGAGGTGTTGCAAATCTACGCATGTGACCCTGGTCACTGAAAACTTTGGACCAGGAACTAGCTACACATCACTGTTTGTCTGAATGCTTGATGCGCCCAGGCTGGGAAATTCGGATCCAACAGACACTGGGTGAAAGCACCTGAATATGGCCTAGCAGAGACATGATCATTACTGTTGTTGCGATTCCAGAGGGGTTGCTTTATTTGCAAGTCCAATGGCCTATAACCCACCTCAATCCCACTGAGGAGGTCAGGAAAAAGCAAACAAACCCCTCACCAGTTTATCAAGTAGTTCTGATGGCTCCTGGGTTTATTGCTGTATTTTACTCAACAAGAGAGACAAGATAATCCATTGTAAGCCACAAAAATTTCAGCATCTTTGCAGCTGAAGATACAGAATCCACTTGGTGAAAGAACAAAAACGCCTGCAGCAGCCAATGATTGTGGAAACAATAAAACACAACCAGAGGCTAGAGTCTCAACTGGGTTTCTCTGTACCAGACACTGAGACAAGAGTGGATTCTCTCCCCATTAAAAGAGGCTGGGGGGAAAGTGAAGATCAAGGACTTGTTGTCAGCACAGAAAAATGCCACCTGTCCCTGGTCATAGTCCAGACAAACCCAGACCTGCTGGGGACCCGGCCCAGTGACACTGTGGTCTTAGGGAAAGTGAAAGCATGATATTTTGACCCTCACGCTGCTGCTCCACAACCCAGATCCCCTCCTCAGGGTTAAAGCAGATCTGTCCCTTTCTACTCACAGACTCTCTGGCCACCCCCACAGTCTAGAATTGCCCATCCGCACACCTCCACCTCTCAGCCATGTCTCCCCGAGGTGAATCCCTCACAGCCCAGCATGCAGAACTAAGTGCCAAATCTCTCAGGGTTGTCAGGCAGATGCTGCCAGCAGGACCTCCCTTAGGATTTATGGGGCCCTATACGATATTATTGAACTGGTGCCCCTGTGCCCAGCGGCAGCCAGGCCTCGCAGTGTGGGGGCGGGGAGAGATGAGGCAGCAAAGGATACTAAGACGCCCAGCCTCACGGCGGCAGAGAGTAACAGCTCCCGCAGACCCTCGTACCCGTCTCCCTGCTGTGCTGGCGCATTCGGCTCTGTGAAGACGGCCTCTGCCTAAAGAGACTGCAGCACGCGCTGGGTGTGTGGGAGCCGACCTGCTCTTACCTACTGTCATGGGAAGTGGGTGAAGCTGCCCCTTGGGGAGGTCAACTCCCCAGCCCACCTCTTCCGCCTGTGGCCCCGCTCTTACTCCACTCCCGCTCCACTCCAGGCCCCGCCCCACTCCACCCAGGCCCCACCCTCTCCCCACTGTCTCCTTCCTCTCTTCCCTCCTGCACCCTTCCAGCCAAATCCATGAACCCAAATGATGCAAATGGCATTTGAAAAAAACCCACTCTTCTACAATTTCTTTCTAAAGAAAATGGAGCATGTTTTCCACTGCATGCCACATGGTGAAGATTGGACATGCAGAAGGTACCTAATTAAAAGCACTAAACTTGGGAATAAAAAATGTCAGCCACAGGTTTTTTGATATGCCCTGAAGTTTGTCAGAGATTTATTTGCAAAAACTCCACGGCTGGAGCACCCATGGGGAAAAATTGGTGGGTGCTCTGCACCCACTGGCAGCTCCTCAACCCACCCCTCTGCCCCAGCTCGCCTCTGCCTCCTCCGTAAGCATGCCACGTGCCTGCTTTTACCCCCCCAGCTGTTTCATGCAGGAAGCGCTGGGAGGGAGGGGGAACATGATGCTCTCGAGGAAGAGGTGGGGCTGGGGCAGGGATTTGGGGAGGGGTACAATAGGGGCAGGGAGGGAGTGGAGTTGGGGCAGGGACTTTGGGAAAGGTGTTGGAATGGGGTGGGGCAGGGCTGGATTCGGGGCGGGCAGGCACGAGTACCCACCGGCGCTGAGGAAAGTTGGCACCTATGGTAAGGGCGAGTCATCTGTCCTGCTGAATACAACATTAAATAGTATGGAATACATGATGCAGCTCTTCTCTGTTTTACATTTTCTTAATCAGTATTTCTAAGCTGATTTTATATTTTAAATGCATTCTTAAGCCTTCATTCCAGATCACTACATATTTAACACACTGAAACAAAAGACATTATTTTAAATTAATCAGTCACAGAAGTTTAATGTGTTCATAACAATGTTCATTGCTTTTAGAAAAAGGGAACAGTAATTTACGTTGTGTGATCTCCATAACAATATATATGTTTATGAAATTTCATCAACTTTCAAAAATATGTTTTCAAAGATTTTAGCCATAACAAAGGATTTTGTATCTTACTAAGGTACTGATTTTGCTGGAGGGTTCTCGTAAAACTAGTTCATCAAATAGTCAGAAGTAAAGAAAGCTGGACAAATGAGTTTCCCTATCTGGAAGGAAAGGGGTGTTGTCCCTTTAAGGGCTTTCTTCAACGGGTGGGTGAAGGGAGAAAGGAATGGACAGAAAGGCCAGGAAGACTGTGGAAGCAAGTTTTCTGTAGTATAGTAATTAAAATTAAAATGTGTATTTTAGATAAGGGTGGTCTTGAATGATTTATTTAAAAACGATATGTCTTAAGATGCAAGCATTTAAGGCTAAAGATGATTGTGCATCTAAATATCTATTCAGGGATTTTTTAGAGATGTGATTTTATAATCTTCACTAACTCACTAATGAGATATTTATAAAGCAAAATTTTAAACAAAGGTCTTGTAGACAGACATATTCTGAGTAAACTTAGGGTATGGCTACACTTACAGTTTTGCAGCGCTGGTAGTTACAGCTGTGTTTGTACAGCTGTGTAGGACAAGCGCTGCAGTGTGGCCACACTGACAGCTACCAGCGCTGCAGTGTGGCCACATTTGCAGCACTTGCAGCGCTGTTGGGAGTGGTGCATTGTGGGCAGCTATCCCAGCATTCAAGTGGCTGCAACGTGCTTTTCAAAAGAGGGGAGTGGGGTGGAATGTGACAGGGAGCGTGGCGGAGACAGACAGAATGGATTTTTGGAGTTAACACTGTTCTCAGCTCCCTGCCTTGCAAGTTCTAAGGACTGTGCCTACCTTCAATCATTTTAAAAGTTCTAACTCTCTTCCCCCACTCCTCTCTCATTCACTAATTGCAAATTATGTACTGCTAAATACCCGTCAGACCAGATCAGCAACTGCTGAACACGGACTTCCCCCTCCCCCTCTGCCGTGTGAGCGTGCTGTTTCTCTCTTCAAGCAAACAGCTGTGAACATTCCAAAGTAATTCCCCTGCCTGACTCCGCTCGCTCAGCAAACAGGAGCTGTGTTTGTTTTTTAAATAAGCAGTTTGGCTGAACTCCGAGCTCTCCCTTTCTTCCGGTTTGCTGTGGACAGGAATTCTGGGATACCTCCTTATACCCCGGAGGTCAATAAGAGCGCTGGTGGGCGTCCACACTTGCTGACCAGCACTGGATCACCAGTGCTGGAATCCCTACACCCGAGGCTCGACCGGGTGTACAGCCAGCGCTGCACCCAGGGAGTTGCAGCGCTGGCCGTGCTTTGCAAGTGTGGCCACATCCTAAGTTGCAGCGCTGTAACCCCCTCACCAGCGCTGCAACTCTCTAGTGTAGCCATGGCCTTAGATAAATGTTTTCACCCATCTAGCCAAAAGGCCAAGAAGTGATACAATCATGCACAACTGTTTTTGTCAGTAAATCGAGAAACGAACAGTATATACCAGGGGGTTGGCAAATGCCTGTTAAATGGCTTCATTACCACTTGAATGGCTCTTTAACAGTTTCAATGTTGTGATAATAGGTCTGGCAGACTAGAGGCCTTTTCATTTTTAAGGCTTTTTCTACACTACACAGCTTTTGGAACACAGCCATGCTGACATGGTCGTGTCGCTAAGAGCTGGGCAGCCTAAACCCTGTTTGTCAGCACTCTTGCGGACAAAATACTTCCACCTGCTACGAGCAGGGTTCTTGTTGTGGACAGGAGAGCGCGCCTGCCGACAAGGAGCCATTTACACTGCCACTTGCCAAGGCAAAACTTTTTGTCTGGGGGGAGGGAAGGGGAGGCTTCTTTAAGCACCTATGAACGACAAAATGTTTGCCCTTCAATTGGCAGTGTAGACAAAGCCTAAGATACTAGATCACCCCCAGAGAAAGACTCACCAGGCTGCAGCAGTCAGCTGTGGTGGGAGCCTGCAGGAAGGGTCAGAACAGGGATAGGAAGAGGCGGACAGTGGACACTACGACCCAGGGGTGCCCCAAATATTGGGGGGCCTTACACAGCTGTGCATGTTGCATATGGCCCGGATGCCTAAGGGCAGCCCTGGCTGCCGTGTGTTTCGCCGTCTCAAACTTTTCTGAACCGCAGACGGATAGGAACAGGGAGGAACCGTGGCTGGATCCAGAGGCACATTCACTGGGGAGGAGGAGAGAGAATCAGAGCGTTAGGGGCAGAGCTTGGCCCTGGGGAGGGTTGTTCTGGCTGGGTCCCAAGGAGCTGCCTCTGTGCTGGGGCTGAGCCAGGATTTCACAAGGTCTCCTTCCTCCCAGGCCCTAGAGGTGCCATAATTGCTACAGTTTTGGTTGCGTTTCCCTGCTCCCCCTCCTGGGGCTGGCCCACTCCCAGCAGCAGGGACAGGGCGGGGCAGGCAGCTGAGCCTGGGATGGGACCGAAGGGGCATCAGCCTCAGCTGTTGGGGAGACAACTGCAGTCAGCAGGAATCAAGGAGGCAGCAGAGAGAGGAGCACACACCCTAGTCCAGGTGGGGTGGGAGGAGGAGGTAGCAGCCCTGGGTGGAAAGAGGGGGGCCCCCAGCCCATGGGGAATAGACAAGAAGGAGGCAGCACCAGGGGAGACCTCCCAAAGATAGAGAGGATGGAGGGGCCACGTTGGCAACACTAGAGCCCAGGGGGAAGGGAGAGGTGGAACCTACAGGGAGAGACAGAGAAAGGGGTGATGTCCTATGGGGACACCGAGGGAGAGTCAGACCAGGCACCGACCTCCTCAGCATAACAGAGGAGTCAGGGCCTTCACTCAGGCAGTTCACTGCACAGCAATTAAGGAGTTAATAATAGATTGGAGTGCTCCAGCCCCCTCCCCTGCAATGCTCACTCTATAGAAGGGAGCCTCTGTTTTGTTCAATCTCAGAAGCTTCTTCCTCAAATGAATCCTGCACCACAAACATAAATTGTCCTTTTCTCTCAATCTATCTAAAACCCCACCCATTCCACTACCCCCTTTTGCCAGAGGTCCACTTACTTGCTGTCTGCAGTTCAAACATCAGAATGTCTAGAGAGGAGAGGGAGAGAAAAAGAGATTACATGGTATCAAAATTAGGTTTCATGCAGGATTTTTACAATTAATCAGAACAACTGTGTGCTTTAGTTCTGGGCCATGAACAGAGGGAAAAAGGCAGGGAGACCCAGAGAGAGAAATACAGAGAGAGACATAGTGGAAAATGTGCCCATATGGAGATGGGCCAGTATCAGGCTTATGGACCCCTTTCTGCACTAATAACATGGTTATAAACATGGCCTATGTGGCATTTAGTGTTTCTTGCCTTTCTACAAGAGAAAAGTCCTTGACAGGTCAGACCAGAATGAAACAGACTCAGGAAGAGAAGATGGAGCCCTTTGCATTAGCACAGAATTTATCTCAACCAAGGTCTTTGCAGTCCTCAAGAATTAAGGCAAACAAGGTGACAATGAATCACATTCAGACTATGCTTGTTTTTGCATAAATATCTTGTGTCTTGAAAAAAATTGCTTAGTTAATTCAAGACTTTGTCTATATTTCTTCCATGTTTTTATATTGGGTTTTACATTTGCAGCTAATTGGACACAGCCCGTTTCCTCCAACATTCACAGAGATCAGACTCCATTTTCCTTTTTCAGTCTCTGCTCAGTACCTTGGAATTTCTTCAGAGCCTCCTTTAATACAATGTTTTTCTGGGTAAAATCACCAAGTCGCTTTGCCAGATCAGGAGAAATCGCCATTGGCTGCTGGAATTTCCCCTGCTGGCACCTGGAGAGAAACAGAATTCTCTAACTGATTGATTGTAAATCATGAGTTTATCCTCATTTCAAATTAATTTCATGCCAGTGAAAGCTGCTGGACTGCAGGGCCTGGAGGCTGGATTGTTCTACATATCCTGGCCTCAGAGCAGGTACCACTCAGGCAATGGCAGCACAAGTTTCACCCGCAGCAGCCCAGTTTGTTTCCAGCATGACCTGGCGAGAGATGACATTGAGGGGAAGTGGAGCAGGCAGATGGGCCAACAAGCTGCATTGACTCCGCTAAGCTTTTTAGCGTGCACACCTGCCCAGTCAGAAATGGATGGAGACCACTAACCCCAAATCACGTCACACAGGGCTCCAAACAGACACAAGCTGGACATATTTGACTACTGCTGCTCTGGAAGCGTCCATATTGCCGTTCCCCAGGACATAAGAGATTTAATGGACCTGTTAACTTGCCCTCATGCTGCCTCATCTCAGCGTCTTGAAAAGCATCAATCCCAGGAGTTTCTGGAAATTTCCACTGCATGCATCCAACGAAGTGGGTATTCACCCACGAAATCTCATGCTCCAATACGTCTGTTAGTCTATAACAGGGGTAGGCAACCTATGGCACGTGTGCCGAAGGCAGCACACGAGCTGATTTTCAGTGGCACTCACACTCCCTGGGTCCTGGTCACTGGTCCAGGGGGCTCTGCATTCTAATTTAATTTTAAATGAAGCTTCTTAAACATTTTAGTTATATATTATAGACTTATATAAAGAGATCTTCTAAAAATGTTTAAATGTATTACTGGCACGCAAAACCTTAAATAAGAGTGAATAAATGACTCGGCACACCACTTCTGAAAGGTTGCCGACCCCTGGTCTATAAGGTGCCACAGGACTCTGCTGCAATCCCAGGAGTTTCTGGAAATTTCCACTACATGCATCCAACGAAGTGGGTATTCACCCACGAAACCTCATACTCCAACACGTCTGTTAGTCTATAAGGTGCCACAGGACTCTGCTGCAATCCCAGGAGTAAAGTCAGCAGAGGGGAGATTTGGATCTGAGGGGTGACCCTGCCCCACACAGTTGGCCGTGGTGCCCTGAAGAGATGTGGGCCTCAAATGGGGTTCAAGCCCCTCCCCTGCATAGTGACATCTCCCTGAGAGCGAGATGGAGCCACGTACCTACTCAAGGTGCTTCTGACGTCCTAGAGTGGGGGAGACAGAGGAACAAGAGCTCAGTTACAAGTGATATAGAAGCTGTTGGAGCCCCTAATCAAATTATTAATAAATAGAAAAGAGAATAATAAAACAGAAGCAAGTGGAAGTGATCATGAACCAGAGAATTCACATTTTAACAGTACAGTTCCTAACAATAAAATGAGGTAACATTAAGTGAGAGCGGATTTCTGTGTAAAAACTAGAAACAGTGAATTTCATTGTAGTGTTAGGATTCTGCACTCCAAGCCACATGGATCTCCCCATTCATCCATTTCCCAAATATCTCCAAGGTTCTGAGGTCTCACCTGCAGGAATTCACTCGTTGGCTGCTGGCACTTCCCCTCCATCTCGCTGATCAGCTCGCTGAGACGGGAAATCTCCATGGCGATTTTGGTGATATTTTCATCCTGCAGCTTCACAATCTCCTTCTCCAGCTCTCCCAGCTGGGCCAGCGGGAGTCGCTCTTCTTCCTCCAGAAACTGGTGCAGCTGCTTAAACTGAGACACAATTTTCTCTCTCTCTCAGCTTCTATCTTTCCCTGTAAAGAAGAGGGACAAACAGGGAAAGGGCACATCATGGACACACCAACAGGCAAGGGAGATTTCACACAGCCCTATGTCAGCAGGAGGGGGAATTTCATTGCAACCTTTAAGTATTCAGCACCTCAAAAACAGACAGAAACTTTCCCCATTTGACCAGAGAGAAGATTTTCCTAGAAAGTCCCAACTTGCCCTAAATTCTCTTCCCATCTGACATGGTTTGTTTCTGTTGTGACCAGTGACCTCTGACAATCTCAGTCCTGCCAGCAGTAGAAATGACAGGACTCCAAAGTACATGAGCAGAGACTCCTGAGAGAGACTGAACGGGGGAAAGAAAAGACAAATTAAAATAAGAAAACAAACCAAAACTCCCAAGTTTCAATGAGGAAGCTCCTGATACTCACATGCCCTGGAAGGATGCTCAGCCACACCTCTGGAAAGACATGAGAATTCAGTGCCTAAAAGCTAACTGTATTAGTGCAGAGCTCAGGATCTCTCGTGCAGCCCCAGGCCATAAACTTGTACCATGAAATCAAGAATGAAGCGAAGACAAACACAGCTCTGAAATCAAGGGAATGCAGAGTTAAGGTCGCGCCTCCCACAGCACACTGCCACCCAACCTTAACTCTGCCCCTTTTCCACAGCTGACTGCTACCACTCCACACTCTGGCTTGAGGTGCAACTGTCTCCTGGAGCGTGCTCACATCACTTTCCCATGTGCATATCCGAGATGTATGCGTATTTACAGAGACTGAAAGACCCTCTAATAACATCTAAGATGCTGCTTCCCTGATGTGGCCCAATCCAATCAGACCCAGCTCAGTTTGGGGCTGATCGGTGCTATGATCTGAGCCATAGGCGGGCTCAGAAAAGTTATCAGAATGGAAGGCAAATTGAATGTCTGTCTGGTTCTTTTCCTCTGAGCCCTTCATCTCTGCGTCCCATAGGCCACATGACTCTGATTCAGTCCAATAACCCTGTCTCAGGCCCGGATGAGGCACAGTGATTTCCCAAGACAACGTCAGGATGCAGTTGGGTTTTAGAGCCCTGTGAAACCATCAGCGCTTAGCAGGAGAGCTTGGCTGTCGCTCAGCTATTATCTCTCTAGTGCTCATCTATAATAGAGAAAGAGAGACAAGGGATTGAGGTGATATTTTTGATTGGAGCAACTTCCGTTGGAGAGAGAGAGAAGCTTTTGAGCCACCCAGAGGTCTCCAGCCCAGACTTGAAGAAGAGCTCTGGGCAGTGTGCAAGCTTGTCCCTCTCACCAACAGAAATTGGTGTAATCAAAGATCTCACCTCTCCCTCCTGTCTCTCCAATATTCTGGGACTGACACAGCTTCAACTGCACCTTATAGCACAGGGGTGGGCAAACTTTTCATCCCTAGGGCCACATCTGGGTGGGGAAATTGCATGCAGGGTCATGAATGTAGGGCTGAGGCAAGGAGTTGGGGTGCAGGAGGCCACGTAGGGTGTGGGAGGAGGTGCAGTGTGCAGGAAGGGGCTCAGAGCAAGGGGCTGGGGCTCAGGAGGGGTGCGGGGTGTACAAGGGGGCTCAGGGCAGGGGGTTGGGGTGAAGGACGGGGTGCGGAGTGCAGGAGGGGGCTCAAGGCAGGGGGGTGTGTTGCGGGGTGCAGGAGGGGTTTGGGATTCGGGGTCCAGCCCGATGTCACTTACTTGGAGCAGCTCCAGGGTGGCAGTGGCGTGCACCAGCGCCAGGGCAGGAAGCGGCTGGCACCACATCCCTGCACTCCCTGGAGAAGGGGGGGGGGCAGAGGGCTCCACACGCTGCCCTCGCCTGCAGGTACCTCCCGCGAAGCTCCTATTGGCAGCGGTTCCCTGTTCCTGGCCAATGGGAGCTGCGGGTGGCAGTGCCCAAAGGTGAAGGCAGTACACAGAACCCTCTAGCCCCCCCCCCCGCACACACACACACACACACACTGGCCACAGGCCCATGGTCCCTCAGGCCCACGGGTCAGATCCAAAGCCCTGACAGGCCAAATCCAACCCGAGGGCCGGTTTGCCCACCCCTGGCATACAGCGAAACAGACAGCGTGTGCAGACACAGACAAAGATCAAGCCTGAAGCTGAGCCGAACAGGCCTCTCTGATGGCTGGGGATGGACCATGAACGCAGCCTTGGCACTGCCAGAGCAGCAGGGAGGAGGTCGGGTCATGACCCCACATCCCCTCCATCATAGTCAGAGGGGAGCACAGGCTGCACCTGCTGCTGGATTCGATCAGCATCTGCCCTGTCTCAAGCTGCCTAGAGCTCTTGGGGAATCTGTCCTAGCCCCAGAGCCAGGCAAGGAGTCCCAGTCCCACTCCTGCCCATAGAGGGGAACAGAGAGAGACACACACAATCCCAAACCAGAAGCACACGGCCCCAGAGACACACAATCCTCCCACACATTCATCTCCATGACCCTCCTACCAGGTACTCCGAGCTGCTCTTCCCTCCGGTCAGTTTCCATACCAGGAGCTTTTCTCTCGGGTCTGAAATTGTTCCTGGGCAAAGACAAATTGGAGGAGCGGGGGGGGAGGGGTTGTTAATTTTTTTTTCTTTTGGAGCTTGAGAAACAATGATTTCCCCTCTCCCCCTGCAATAATGTTGCTGCAGGGATTTACGCTTCCAGCTTATTTACAGCAGCAGGCCAGGAGAGCACCCACATGGCAACTCACAGGCCAGGCCACGGATGCTGCAGGATCTGGGGGAAAACAGCAGGTAGCAAAGGAGACCTAGTTCATTCTGACACCTGGGGGATAGGAGCACAAACTGGGTTTCATCATCTGTCCACCAGTCAGGAGCTCTGACTACACCACTGCCTCACCTCACATCCCTCAGCATCTTTTTGGGACCAAGAATCAAGTTATTTCTCCGTTAGTTTGAAATGAATGAAGCAGAGGGTGGGAGGATAAATTCCCAGAGTCTGATTGAATCTTTTCAAAGATCTCAGGATTTTAGAACAGTGGGGGCTGGCAGTGCTGGCGAGGGTGTATCCCGCTCAGCAGGAACGTGGGTTGGAACATAAATATTAGCTCAGGAAAAGGGCATCACGAGAGAATGAATATTTTCCCCCTCCCACACCTGGAAATTAGTCCTCAAGTCAGAGCAGAGATCCATGTGTAACATTCTAAATTTTTATCACAACACTGTAGTTAGCAAAAAAAAAACACCCCATCCTTTATGACAGCAGGACATAGGAGTCCTGTGACACTAGAAGGAAACCCAAACATTGGAAGTCTGGGAACCCACAGTTATGGCCGCAGGCTACATGATGTCTGCATAAGCAGCTGTACTTTGGGCCTGGAAACAGATCTGAAAACCCCCTAGGTGCAAATACTGATGCTGGGCGGAGATTTCCTACCTTGTACTCCTGGGCAGCCTCCTCTATGGGAACCACCGTGTGAGATCTGTGAGCCTTGGATTTATCACACACCACACAGATGGGGGTTTGATCCTCCCCACAAAAGAGTTTCAAAGCCTCCTGGTGCAGCTCACACACTCTCTCTCCCTCGGGCTCTGTCACCACCTGGAACCTCAGTTGTTTCACTATCTCCACCACATTCCCCAGCTGTCTGTTGGGCCGCAGGTTTCTCTGCTGGACAGTTTCTCTGCACTGGGGGCAGGAGAAGTTTGTCTCCGACTCCCCCCAGCACTGCCTGATGCAGGCCCAGCAGAAGTTGTGCCCACACTCAATAGTCACCGGGTCTGTGAAATACTCCAGGCAGATGGGACAAGAAAGCTCATCCCGGAGACTTTCTGCAGGGCTCTCTGCAGCCATGGCTTCTGGCGGGAAAAGTAACAAAAAGTTACTTTCAATTTCCAGCTGTCTGGGCCAGAAATTGGGTGTCTCCCTTCCTGGCTCTGTCTCATTGGCTGAGCTAGAATCAGCTGTGTCTGTGAAGTATCAGAGGGTAGCAGTGTTAGTCTGGATCTGTAAAAGCAGCAAAGAATCCTGTGGCACCTTATAGACTAACAGACGTTTTGGAGCATGAGCTTTCGTGGGTGAATACCCACTTCCTCAGATGCATGTAATGGAAATATCCAGGGGCAGGTATATATATGTGTGCTAGCAAGCAAGCTAGAGATAACGAGGTCAGTTTAATCAGGGAGGATGAGGCCCTGTTCTAGCAGTTGAGGTGTGAAAACCAAGAGAGGAGAAACTGGTTCTGTAATTGGCAAGCCATTCACAGTCTTTGTTCAATCCTGAGCTGATGGTGTCAAATTTGTCTGTGAGTTCTCCCAGCCCCTGGGGGCTCTGATGAGAAAGGTGACCCTCTCTCTGCTGGGAAGAGTGCTCATCTCAAAAATAAGTACATGAAAGCTGAGTTAAAAAGTTGCTTACCATATCCCTTATTTTTATTACTAGGGCACATTTTTAAAATAGTGAGTCTACTTCAAACGGCAATTCATTCCCTCTCTGCCTGTGTGCATGCAGCCACCTTATAAAACGCAGCAAAGGAAGAGGATGGAAAGGTTGGGGGAGGTTTGGGAGCCCATGAAGCATGTAAAAAGAAAAAAGAAGTGTGTATTAATGTACCCACCTGAGCTCCCTTTCCTATTCCCAGTGGGTTATGTGTCCGGGCTTGTCTGGAACTGGAAGAACTCCGGGTTGTTTGCAGGCAACCTCAGTGAGCTCAGGGGAGAGGGATAGCTCAGTGATTTGAGCATTGGCCTGCTAAACCCAGGGTTGTGAGTTAAATCCTTGAGGGGGCCATTTAGGGATCAGGGCAAAAATCTATTTGAGGATTGGTACTGCTTTGAGCAGGGGGTTGGACTAGATGATCTCCTGAGGTCCCTTCCAACTCTGATATTCTATGAAAATCACTGGGTGCTGCTGAATTTCCTTCCTCTAGGTGTTCAGAGTGGGGGTGGTGTCTGTGCCAAGCATGATGGGCTCAGAAGTCAGCCCTTTCAAGGCCACTGGCCTCCTTTGCCCGGTGGTACAACTCCCAGAGTTTCTTCCCCTTTGTCTGGCATTACTGCTCTTCTCTGTCCTACCTCAATGTTTGGCTGGCCTTTGAAATGTGGGAACAGACACCTTTATTTCTGCGGGGATTCTGTAGCAGGACTTGCACTGCTCCCCACCCCAATACAGGCTGAAGACATCTACTCCAGGGTGTCACGACTCAACCCATGGGCAGGCAGGGCCGGCCTTAGGATTTATGGTGCCCTAGGCAAGATTATTAAACTGGTGCCCCTGTGCCTGATCTGCTCTTAGCAACACAAACATAAGCTTATAGTATTGGAAAACTTGCCACATTCACATTATTAAAACCAGTTAAACTTAATTAAGCACACTGTAATGCTGATGGACTAGCACTAAAGAAGCAGCACTATAGAAAAAATTCTGATATGACAGAATGATGCAAATAATATATTTTTTTTAATTTATCAAAATTTTATTGGAAATTATATGAAGAGGTATTGAAGCAAAGATTTGTTTTTAATCAAAAGCAATCTTTCTGGCTTTTTGGCTGCAAAATCAGTAATAATGTCATCGTATGACAAAGACAAAGTCGTGTCTTGTTCGATCGCAAGAACGCAAGACCAGTCAAGCGTTCCTGACTCATTGTAGAGCGGAGATAGTTTTTAATGAGCTTTAGTTTTGAGAAACTCCGTTCTCCTGATGCTACTGTTACAGGAATTGTCAGTAGAATACAAGTGGCAATGTACACATTAGGATATATGTCAACAAGTTTGCGGGTATGAATAAACTGTACAATGTCCATCACCGATTTTGCATGTGGCAACATTGATGACAGTGCACTCAATTCTTCGTGCAGTTCAAGTCCATTTAAATCAAAACTATCACCGTGCTTCAGGAGGCTCTCTAGATTCTTGCACTTTGTCATTAGTTGCTCTTGTTTTCCTATTTCGTTGAATTTAGTTGTCATACAAAAATCCAAACTGTTCATGGTGTACTTGCAAGGTATTAAACCTTTCATCAACAGCAGATACTGCTTTATCCATCACAACATTACAAAATTCAACCTCAAATTTCTTTTCTGGATCGTCTATGGGCATGATCTGCTGTACAGATTCTTCACAAAGAAGTGTCCCTGGCCTTTTAAACTCATATTAACTATGTATTTACTTTATGAAAGTTGGAGAAAACATTGTGAAAACGTAAAACATTGGCTGCCCAACTTCTGGGCTGGCAAAAGTTATACTGACTCACAAGGGAAAAAAAAGAGCAGGAGAATCTTAGTACAACATATGGTCACTCTATACCAGGGGTCGGCAACCTTTCAGAAGTGGTGTGCCAAGTTCACTGTAATTTAAGGTTTCTCATGCCAGTAATACATTTTAATGTTTGTAGAAGGTTCTCTCTATGTCTATATTATATAAATAAACTATTGTTATTATCTGAGGTCTTGGCCACCGGTCCTGCTCAGGCCACTGCCAGCTGAGTAAATGAAACCCCAAACCGGCAGCGGGCTGGTGGCTGGAACCCTAGACAAGGATCCCAGGCCCTGCTCAGCCCGCTGCTGGTCTGGGGTTCTGACCACCAACTCCTGCCAGCCAGGATCCCGGCCGCCAACCCCCCCTCAGCCCGCTACCAGCCTGGGATTCTGCTCACCCAGGCTGGCAGGAGGCAGAGTGGGGCTGGCGGCTGAGCTCCTGACTGGCAAGGGGCCGGCAGCTGGAACCCCGGAGTAGCAGTAGGCTGAATGCTGCTGGCACCCCAGACTGGCAGCAGACTGAGCCACTCAACCCCCCACCGGCCCTGCTCAGCCCGCCACCAGACCACTCAGCCCGCTGCCGGCTGAATGAATGGAACCCCAGGCTGACAGCAGATTAAGTGGTTCAGCTGGCCTGCTCAGCCCACTGCCAGCCTGGGGTTCCTTGGGGGTCCCCAGGCCAGCAGCAGGTGCTGAGTGGGGCCGATGGGTGGTATTCCAGCTGGCAATAGGGCAGCAGCCGGAACCCCAGAGCAGTGATGGGCTGAGCCGCTCAGCCTGCTGCTGCATACCATCAAAAATCAGCTCACCTGCCACCTTTGACATGTGTGCCGTAGGTTGCCGAACCCTGGTTTACACACTAGTAAGGAGATGAGCATATTACAGTTGTTGGAGGGCTCTTATCAGGAGTAACAGGCTATAGGAAAGTCAGTCAACATTTTTTGTTTCTCTGATGAAAACTGACCCACTCCCTGTCTCAAACCAAACCTGTCACTGATAATTGTCAACAACTTAATTTTCTGTTTTTGGCTAAGATACTGATTTTTAAAAAAAAATCTTGAACTTGGATTCAGGATTGTTAGCAAGAATTTTTGGCAAACAAAGTTGTTAAATGACAATCTAAATGGCAACACAGTACTGCTTTCATGCTTGGCTCACCCCTGAGCCTGCTGGTCCAACAGCTGCAGTAGAGGAGGAGATAGGTGGAAAACTGCAGGACCCCAAAATCCACCTCTTGGGGTGCAGAATGGCAACAGCAGCAGCAAACCCTCAGGTCCAATCACACGCCAATTGGCACCACCGCCAGCCCAACAGACCATGGTGAAGTTAGCACAGCATCTGATCTCAGGGACGGGGCACCCATGGAGCCGCAGCAGCTCATCCTGCCCTGTGCAGCTCCCCCCGGATGAGATGGATCGCTGGCAGCTGCCAACCCGGGGGAGGGGCGCTCCCCAGCTAGGGTGGCCAGATCCAGATGTCCTGATTTTATAGGGCCAGTCCCGATATTTGGGGCTTTGTCTTATATAGGCACCAATTACCCACACCTAGAGTGACCAGACAGAAAGTGTGTAAAATCAGGACAGGGATGGGTGGGAGTGGGGGGGGGGGGTAAAAGGAGCCTATATAAGAAAAAGACCCCAAAATTGGGACTGTCCCTATAAAATAGGGATATCTGCTCATCCTACCCCAATCCCCTATCCTGATTTTTCACACATCTGGCTAATCCTAACCCAGCCCTGTGTGACATTCCAATTCTGGCTGCCTGCAGAGGAAGTGAGTTACTTTCACTTTCATTCCTCAGCAGGCAGCCAGCCAGCCCTCCCCCCACCTATCCCTCAGCACCTCACCCAACCCAGCCCTGATGGAGGGGAGGGAGGAGGGAGAGGGGGGTGCTACAGAGCCTGCCTCACCTCACCTGGGGGGAAAGAGTCACACTCACAGGTGAGCTCCTTTCCCAACCCCCACCCCCTCCCCTTCCCAGAGACCCCAGCAGCCAATCCCGTCCCTCACACTGTGCTGCATTCGGCTCTCTCTAGGACCCAGCAGCCCTGCTTCTACACTGTCTGGGCTGCCTGCAGAGTGGTGCCCCCAGGCAGAGTGAGGCCCTACGCGGCTGCCTATTCTGCCTATGCCTAAGGAGGGCCCTGTGGGTAGGGACCAAAAATTGGATCACCAGAATGTTTCAAAGGGTCGCATGGCAGCTCCTGTCTCATGGGGCTGGCTGGGCTCACCTCCCTGCTCCAGGCACCGCAACTTCTGGGGTCCCAGCACCACTCAGTTTGGCCCAGCCATCATGGCAACAGGAGTCTGGGTAGGCCAAACCTGGGTGAGTGGCCCTGCAAGCCCATGAGCCAGGGCACAGGTCCACTCACACAGATTTGGTCCAGTCAGCAGGGGATGGGGAGGAACCCAAGCAGCACTGCAACCCCGGAGGCTGCAACACCCAGAACGGCGAGTCAAGCCCAGCCAGCCCCACAGCACAGGAGATGCAGGAGCCACCCCTGTGCAGTGAGTGCCTGGCTGGATCCAACCCCCCCAGAGGGCAGGATCCGACCAAAACCACCCCAGGGCCTCCACCCCCAGGCTATTTACTGGGTCACAACAGGCCATAAATATTGACAAATGGTTGGCTACTGAGCCCAAAAAGGTTGAGAACTACTGATCTAGGACTCCTTTCCTGAACCAGACAGCAAAAGGACCTTCAGCTGGAGCAGCAGGTAGAGCCGCTCCTGAGCTCACCAAGGTGGGCTGCAGGGACAGAAGAATTTCCAAAACACACACGGGTTAAAGGTGGGGAATGGGAGGTTCCAGTCACTGTGACCTCTTGGCGGGAGAGTTCCAAATTGTGATCGGAGCAGTCACTCGGGCAGCGATAGGGACATTGCTGGAGGGCTGTTTTTGCTGGTACCCATCATGCAGCCCCCACACAGGCATCATATTGGACGAACAGGGCCAGTAGAGGGCTTATGTCATTTGCTGAGGTGGTTTTACTTCATCGGAGTTTTAGTGACAGGACTCAAAATTGGGCAAGGATGTGCCAAAATAAGGCAAATGTTACTGGTAAAGCTTTGGCAAGTAGGCCTATATTAATTAAGGCTGTGGGCCTGCATGGTTTGTGGAACAGCACCATAGCTGTAGTTTTCATTAGTCTCTCTATGTCTCAGCAACCCGCTCCTCACTCCCATGCTTTGCCTGTCCCATGATAACAGGAGTTAAGTGTTACCACCCCAGGGCCTGGTCTACACTACACAGTTAGGTCAACAAAAGTGCCTTCCGTCAACGTGCCTGTGGAAGTGTCGTCACTTAAATCTGGCTTCCATTGATGTGAGTGGCTCTTTACAATGAAATAAGAACTCCACCTCCTTGAGCGTTATTGTGTCACGTTCAACGTAGTTAGGTCGACAAAGTGTCAGTGTAGACACTGCATTCCTTACGTCGACGGTTACTGGCCTCCAGGAGCCGTCCCACATTGCCCCACAGCGACAATCCAATCGATATAAGTGCTCCTGGTGGGAGAGCCATTGCCTTTCTTTACTCTTCTTTTAATTTTAATTTAAGAGCAGCTACACTAGAAAGAAAAGAAAGAAAGATTAACTTGTGACCACTGCTGTAAACTGACAGAGGTCCATTTAAGACAGCTGCAGCGGCACAGGAGCCAGCAAACAGAGCTGTAAACAGGGGAGTTTACAGGGGGAGACTAAGAGAGCTAGGCAGAGGAATTGACAGGCTAGTGAAGGGAGTGGGTGGTGTTCTGCCAGTGTTCTGGTGCCCGTTGGGGGTTTGTTTTGCTGTAGGTGGTGGTGGTTTGCTTTGGTTTGTACTTCCTGGACTAACAGGTTTTAGGTGGGAAGGCTATGACTGACACAGAGGCAGCAGTGAAAGACACAATGAAGATGACTGGATGTGGAAGGTGCGGCATGTACATGATTCTGGAGCAGGTACCTGAAAAGAGTTTCATCTGCATGAAGTGCCGCCTGATAGAGCTGATGGAAGAAAAGATCCGAGGACTGGAGATGCAGGTGGAAACTCTGGTAGAGTGTAGAAGGGGGTTCGAGCGGCTGATGGAGCAAAGACATGAGGAGGCTCAAGGGAAAAGCTCAGACTTGCAGATGGAAGCAAGACCAAAGAATTCTGAGGGGAGACTGCTGGGTGAGGAACGTGGACGGTGGAAGCATGTGACTAAGAGAACCAAGCAGAGGAAAAGACGGGCCAGTGAAGGAGAAATAGAGCTCAGGAACAGGTTTGCGGAGTTGGAGAATGTAGAGGGGGCACAGCAGGTGGTTGCTGAAGGTGAGAGGGCAAGGAAGAGAAGAGCAGCTAGTCCTATAGGAAGAGCGGAAGAGTCAATGGAGACAACACCAAATATGAGCCCCAGGAGGATACGGGATGGGTTGCGGAGGATTGCAAGAGACAATAGAAATCGAGAGGACTTGCAGCCAGAGGGAACAGAGGATAGACCAGAGAATCGCACCATCACCAGAAAAAAGGCAGGTCTACGTGACTGGGGACTCCTTACTGAGAAGAATAGACAGGCCTTTAACTAGAGCTGATCCGGAGAACAGAAGCTGTCTGCCAGGTGCTAAGATACGAAATGTGGACCTGAGGCTGAAAAGGATCCTAAGGGGAACGGGAAAGAATCCACTTATTGTCCCTCATGTGGGAACGAATGATACAGCTAGATTCTTGCTGGAACGTATCAAGGGAGACTATGCCAGACTGGGGAAGACACTTAAGGAAATCGAGGCTCAGGTGATCTTTAGTGGAATTCTGCCTGTTCCTGGAGAAGGGCAACAAAGATGTGACAAGATTATGGCGATCAACAGATGGCTCAGGCAGTGGTGCTATAAGGAGAGCTTTGGGATGCCACTAGGAGGCATTCGTGGACAGAGGACTGTTCTCTCGGGATGGACTTCACCTGAGTAGGGAGGGAAATAGACTTCTAGGATGGAGGCTCGCCCAACTGATTAAGAGAGCTTTAAACTAGGAATTTGGAGGGCATGGTTGGGAGATGTCCAGGTAATCTCCACGCCGGAATTTAACATTGAGAGGAAAGAAAACAAAGTAAGAAAGGATACAGCCGTGGGTAGGAGAATGGACATAAGGAGGAAGGGTAGTGTAGATATCAGTCTAATAGGTGATACTGGTGGCAGAATGTCTGGGCCTAACCAGGTAAAGAATGTCAGTGAAGTCAAATGGCAAAAATTGAGATATTTGTACAGTAATGCGAGGAGCCTAGGTAACAAAATGGAGGAACTAGAGCTACTGGTGCAAGAAGTGAAACCGGATATTATAGGGATAACAGAAACATAGTGGAATAGTAGTCATGACTGGAGTACAGGTATTGAAGGCTATGTGCTGTTTAGGAAAGACAGAAATAAAGGCAAAGGTGGTGAAGTAGCATTGTATATCAATGATGAGATAGACTGTAAAGAAATAAGAAGTGATGGAATGGATAAGACAGAGTCTGTCTGGGCAAAAATCACATTGGGAAAGAAAGCTACTAGAGTCTTTCCTGGGATAGTGCTTGGGGTGTGCTACACACCGCTGGGATCTGATTTGGATATGGCTAGAGACCTCTTTAATGTTTTTAATGAAGTAAATACTAATGGGATTTGTGTGATCATGAGAGACTTTAACTTCCCAGATATAGACTGGAGGACAAGTGCTAGTAATAATAACAGTTCTCAGATTTTCCTGGATGCGATAGCTGATGGATTCCTTCACCAAGCAGTTGAAGAACCAACAAGAGGGGATGCCATTTTAGATTTGGTTTTGGTGAGTAGTGAGGATCTCATAGAAGAAATGGTTGTAGGGGACAACCTTGGCTCAAGAGATCATGAGCTAATTCAGTTCAAACTAGATGGAAGGATAAACAAAAATAGATCTGGGACTAGGGTTTTTTATTTCAAAAGGGCTAACTTTAAAGAATTAAGGAAATTAGTTAGGGAAGTGGATTGGACTGAAGAACTTGTGGATCTAAAGGTGGAGGAGGCCTGGAATTACTTCAAGTCAAAGTTGCAGAAACTATCAGAAGCCTGCATCCCAAGAAAGGGGAAAAAATTCATAGATAGACATTGAAGACCAAGCTGGATGAGCAAGCATCTCAGAGAGGTGAGTGAGAAAAAGCAGAAAGCCTACAAGGAGTGGAAGATGGGAGGGATTAGCAAGGAAAGCTACCTTATTGAGGTCAGAACATGTAGGGATAAAATGAGAAAGGCCAAAAGCCATGTAGAGTTGGACCTTGCAAAGGGAATTAAAACCAATAGTAAAAGGTTCTATAGCCATATAAATAAGAAGAAAACAAAGAAAGAAGAAGTGGGACCGCTAAACACTGAGGATGGAGTAGAGGTTAAGGATAATCTAGGCATGCCCCAATATCTAAATAAATACTTTGCCTCAGTCTTTAATGAGGCTAATGAGGAACTCAGGGATAATGGTAGGATGACAAATGGGAATGAGGATATGGAGGTAGATATTACCACATTTGAGGTAGAAGCCAAACTCGAATAGCTTAATGGGATGCAATCGGAGGGTCCAGATAATCTTCATCCAAGAATATTAAAGGAACTGGCACATGAAATTACAAGCCCATTAGCAAGAATTTTTAATGAATCAGTAAACTCAGGGGTTGTACCGTGTGACAGCAGAATTGCTAACATAGTTCATATTTTTAAGAAAGGGAAAAAAAAGTGATCCGAGTAACTATATGCCTGTTAGTTTGATCTCTGTAGTATGCAAGGTCTTGGAAAAAATTTTGAAGGAGAATGTAGTTAAGGGCATTGAGGTCAATGGTAATTGGGACAAAATACAACATGGTTTTACAAAAGGTAGATCGTTCCAAACCAATCTGATCTCCTTTGAGAAAGTAACAGATTTTTTAGACAAAGGAAACGCGGTGGATCTAATTTACCTCGATTTCAGTAAGGCATTTGATACGGTTCCACATGGGCAATTATTAGTTAAATTGGAAACGATGGGGATCAATATGAAAATTGAAAAGTGGATAAGGAACTGGTTAAAGGGGAGACTACAACGGGTCATACTGAAAGGTGAACTGTCAGGATGGAAGGAATGGTTACAAGTGGAGTTCCTCAGGGATCAGTTTGGGGGCCAATCTTATTTAACCTTTTTATTACTGACCTTGGCACAAAAAGCAGGAATGTGCTAATAAAGTTTGCGGATGACACATAGCTGGGAGGTATTGCTAACACACAGAAGGACCAGGATATCATACAGGAAGATCTGGATGACCCTGTAAACTGGAGTAATAGTAATAGGATGAAATTTAATAGTGAAAAGTGCCAGTCATGCATTTAGGGATTAATAACAAGAATTTTGGTTATAAATTGGGGACACATCAGTTGGAAGTAACAGAGGAGGAGAAGGACCTCGGAGTATTGGTTGATCACAGGATGACTATGAGCGGCCAATGTGACATGGCCGTTAAAAAAGCTAATGCGGTTTTAGGATGCATCAGGCGAGATATTTCCAGTAAAGATAAGGAGGTGTTAGTACCGTTATACAAGGCACTGGTGAGACCTCATCTGGAATGCTGTGTGCAGTTTTGGTCTCCCATGTTTAAGGATGAATTCAAACTGGAACAGGTACAAAGAAGGGCTACTAGGATGATCCGAGGAATGGAAAACCTGTCTTATGAAAGGAGACTCAAAGAGCTTGGCTTGTTTAGCCTAACCAAAAGAAAGCTGAGGGAATATGATTGCTCTTTATAAATATATCAGAGGGATAAATATCAGGGAGGGAGTGGAATTATTTAAGCTTAGTACCAATGTAGATACAAGAAGGAATGGGTATAAATTGGACACTAGGAAGTTTAGACTTGAAATTAGACAAAGGTTTCTAACCATTAGAGGAGTGAAGTTCTGGAATAGCCTTCCAAGGGGAGTAGTGGGGGCAAAAGACATATCTGGCTTCAAGACTAAGCTTGATAAGTTTATGGAGGGGATGGTATGATGAGATAGCCTAATTTTAGCAATTAATTCATCTTTGATTATTAGCAGATAAATATGCCCAATGGTCTGTGATGGGATGTTAGATGAGGTGGTATCTGAGTTACTACAGAGAATTCCTTCCTGGGTGCTGGCTGGTGAGTCTTGCCTACATGCTCAGAGTTTAATTGATTGCCATATTTAGGGTCAGGAAGGAATTTTCCTCCAGGGCAGATTAGCAGAGGCCCTGGAGGTTTTTCGCCTTTCTCTGCAGTATGAGGCACGGGTCACTTGCTGGAGGATTCTCTGCACCTTGAGGTCTTTAAACCAAGATTTGAGGACTTCAGTAACTCAGACATAGGTTAGGGGTTTGTTACAGGAGTGGGTAGGTGAGATTCTGTGGCCTGCATTGTGCAGGAGGTCAGACTAGATTATCGTAATGGTCCCTTCTGACCTTAAGTCGATGAATCTAAGTCAATGAAGCTACACAGATTTACTCCCCGCAGAGCTCTTGCCCATTCACTCCAATGGAGCAACACCAATGTGCAGCAGAGGGGGATCTGGCCCCTTACTGAATGAGATGGGCACCCACTGTCACGGAGTGTGGGGGAGTCCGGCCCTGCACCCCTCTTCCTGGGACCCACAGTGACTCTCGACCAGCCAGTAAAACAGAAGGTTTATTGGACAACAGGAACACAGGTTACAGCAGGGCTTGCAGGCACAGTCAGGACCCCTCCCTCGAGTCCTTCTGGGCTTTCAGGGTGCTTGGATCCTAGCTAGGATACCCTGAATTCCGCCCATCCAGCCCCAAGCCCAAACTCAAACTGCTTCCCTCCTGCCACTCCCTTCCTTTGTTCCCCTTCCCGGGCAAAGGTGTTGACCTTTCCCCTCCCTTACCTAGCTCAGGTTACAGGCCCTGGCATCGTCCATCCCCTAAAGTCCTCCCCTGCTCTCCCACTCCCCACACAGACAGTCCCTACTGCATCACATCTCTCCCCCCTTCGAGACTGAACTGAGCGGGGTCACTCTGCCCAGTGACCTGGGGAAGTTCAGGGCCCCCTCTCCGGGACAACGCATCCACTGTCAGGTTGGCACTTCCCTTCACATGGACCACGTCCATGTCATAGTCCTGCAGGAGCAGGCTCCACCTCAGGAGCTTGGCGTTGGCTCCTTTCATCTGGTGCAGCCAGGTCAGGGGAGAGTGGTCGGTGTACACGGTGAAGTGTCGCCCAAAGAGATATGGCTCTAGTTTCTTAAGGGCCCACACCATGGCCAGGCATTCCTTCTTGATGGCCGCGTAGCTTTGTTCCCGGTGTAGCAGCTTCTTACTCAGGTACACGATGGGGTGTCTCTCCCCCTTTTCATCCTCCTGCATTAACACTGCCCCCAGTCCCGTGTCTGAGGCATCAGTGAACACCATAAAGGGTTTGTCAAAATCTGGGTTTGCCAGAACTGGGCCACTAACCAGAGCCTCCTTCAGCGCCCGGAAAGCCTCCTGGCACTGCTCAGTCCAGATCACCTTGTCTGGCTTCCCCTTTTTGCACAGTTCAGTGATGGGGCCAGCTATGGCACTAAAGTGGGGCACAAACCTTCGATAGTACCCCGCCATCCCAATAAAGGCCTGGACCTGCTTTTTGGTTTGGGGAGCAGGCCAGTCTCTGATCGCCTCCATCTTGGCTGGTTCCGGCTTCAGGCAGCCGCTCCCCACCCGATGGCCCAGGTAAGATACTTCAGCCATCCCCACCTTGCACTTCTCAGCCTTTACTGTTAACCCAGCCTTTCGGAGTCGGTCTAGGACTTGTTTAACCTGGGACATGTGGTCCTCCCAGGTCTGGCTGAAGACGCAGATGTCGTCAATATACGCCACGGCAAAACTCTCCATCCCCCTCAGTAGCTGATCCACCAGGCGCTGGAAGGTGGCCGGCGCTCCCTTGAGGCCGAAGGGCAGGGTCAGAAACTCATAGAGCCCCAGAGGGGTGATAAAGGCCGATTTCAGCCTGGCATCTGCGTCCAGCGGCACTTGCCAGTAGCCTTTGGTAAGATCCATAGTGGTGAGGTACCGAGCACCTCCTAGCTTGTCTAGGAGCTCGTCAGGCCTGGGCATAGGGTAGGCATCAGATACGGTGATGGCATTGAGCTTTCGATAGTCCACACAGAACCGGATTGACCCATCCTTCTTGGGGACTAGCACCACTGGCGAGGCCCAAGGGCTGGAAGACGGCTGGATCACCCCCAAAGCCAGCATGTCCCTGACCTCTCTTTCAAGATCCTGGGCAGTTTTACCAGTGACCCGAAAAGGGGAGCATCTTATAGGGGGATGTGACCCGGTCTCCACCCGGTGGACAATCAAATTAGTGCGTCCAGGCTGGTTGGAAAACAGCTGTTGGTACAGATGCAGCACCCCTCTGATCTCAGCGTGCTGGCCCGGGGTCAGTTGCTCAGAGAGGGGAATCGCTTCCAGGGGGGAACCAGCTTTTGTCCCAGGGAATAGATCCACTAAGGGGTCATCTCCCTGCCCCTCCCAATGTCCACACACGGCCAACACCACATTCCCCCTGTCATAGTATGGTTTCATCATGTTCACATGGTACACCCGACGGTGATGTGCCCGGTTTGACAGCTCCACCACATAGTTTACCTCATTCAGTTGCTTAATAACCTTGAAGGGCCCTTCCCAGGCGACCTGAAGTTTGTTTCTCCTCACGGGGATAAGAACCATCACCTGATCCCCGGTGGCGAAGGCACGGGCTCGTGCTGTGCGGTCATACCAGACCTTCTGCCTCCTCTGGGCTCGGGCCAGATTCTCCCTGGCCAGGCCCATGAGCTCGGCCAGTCTTTCCCGGAAGGTCAGGACATACTCCACCACTGACTCTCCCTCGGGAGCGGCCTTCCCCTCCCATTCGTCCCTCATCAGGTCTAGGGGCCCCCTTACCCGCCTTCCATACAACAGTTCGAAAGGTGAAAACCCGGTAGATTCCTGGGGCACCTCCCTTTACGCGAACAGCAGGTGAGGTAAGTACTTGTCCCAGTCCTGCGGGTGCTGGTTCATAAATGTTTTTAGCATCATCTTCAGCGTCCCGTTGAAGCTTTCTACCAGCCCGTTGGACTGGGGGTGATACGCTGAGGCCCAGTTGTGCTGGACCCCACATTTCTGCCATAAGGACCGGAGCAGGGCCGACATGAAGTTGGACCCCTGGTCCGTTAAGACCTCCTTGGGGAACCCCACCCGGCTGAAAATTGTCAGCAGCGCATCTGCCACTGTGTCTGCTTCGATAGAGGACAAGGCCACCGCCTCGGAGTAGCGAGTGGCAAAATCCACCACCACCAGGATGTATTTCTTCCCTGACCGGGTCGTCTTGCTGAGGGGTCCCACTATGTCCATGGCTACCTTCTGGAAAGGTTCTTCTATGATGGGTAAAGGCCTCAAAGCCGCTTTCCCCTTGTCCCGGGCCTTCCCCACCCTCTGGCAGGGGTCACAGGATTGGCAGTACTGTCGGACATGGGTAAAGACCCCAGGCCAGTAAAAGTTCTGTAGCAGCCTCTGCCTGGTGCGCCGGATTCCCTGGTGCCCTGCGAGAGGGATGTCATGGGCCAGGTACAACAGCTTGTGACGGAACTTCTGGGGAACCACCAGCTGCCTCCTGATCCCCCATGACTCTACTTCCCCTGGTGGAGCCCATTCTCGGTACAGGAACCCCTTCTCCCACAGGAACCTCTCCTTGCAACCTCTCCTCATGGTCTGTACCGCACTAAGGTCAGCCCGGTCCCTGTGCTTCCGCAAGGAGGGATCTTTCTGCAACTCGGCCTGGAACTCAGCAGCTGGGACAGGAATGGGACCGGCTCTCTCTTGCTGGCTGGGTCTGAGGCCGCAGCCTCTCTGCACCGTGCCCCTGGGCGTTCCCCGCTCCCTGAGTTAGGGTCCTGCACCTCAGGTCGAGTACCTTCCCCGTTGTCGGGGAGCAGTGCCATTTGCCGACTCTGACTACGAGTCACGACCAGGGCACTCTGGGTGTTACTAGGCCAGTCCTCAAGGTCCCCTCCCATTAACACGTCAGTGGGCAAATATTGGTGTACCCCCACATCCTTGGGTCCCTCCTTGGCCCCCCATTTCAGGTGTATCCTTGCCACGGGTACCTTGAATGGGGTCCCGCCCACGCCCATCAGGGTCAGGTAGGTGTCGGGCACCATCCGATCTGAGGCCACCACCTCGGGCCGGGCCAGCGTCACCTCTGCGCCCGTGTCCCAGTACCCAGTGACCTTCCTCCCATCCACTTCCAGGGAAACAATGCACTCTTTCTGGAGGGGCAGCCCCGCGCCCACCCGGTAAACCAAAAACCCGGAACCGGGAGCATCCATAGGTGGTATGTTGCCAACCCCCCTTTCCTGGGAATGTAGCCCCTCCTCTGATTGGGTTTTTACCCAGTCCACCCTCTGCGGGTTGGGTCTGCTTGGTCTGTCCCTGAGCTTGGGGCACTGGGCCCGTATGTGACCTCGTTGGCCACAGCAATAGCAGCCCATATCTCGTGGGTCCCCTTGAGTGGGTCGGAGGGACCTGCCGCTGGATGTTCCCCTTTTGGGGGGGTTCTCCATAGGCCCCCTTTGGGAGGTCCCATGATGACTCTCTCTCTGCATTGAGGCAGGCCTGCTCCTTCGAGACTCCTCCCCGCCATCCCCTGCCCGACTGTCCACAAATTGGTCGGCCAGCTGGCCTGCATGCTGCGGGTTCTCCAGCTTCTGGTCCATCAACCACAGCGTCAGGTCGGACGGGCACTGCTCGTACAGGTGCTCCAGTATGAATAGGTCAAGCAGGTCCTCTTTAGTTTGGGCCCCAGCTGTCCACTTGAGGGCATAACCCTGCGCCCGGTTGACCAGTTGTAGGTATGTGACCTCACAGGTTTTACGCTGTTTCCAGAACTTTTTCCGGTACATCTCAGGAGTCAGCCCAAACTCGCGGAGCAGGGCCTGTTTGAACAGTTCGTAGTCCCCTGCCTCCGCCCCTTTCAGTCGGCTGTACACCTCCACGGCTGTGGAGTCCAGTAAGGGGGTGAGAACTGCGATCCTGTCTGCAGGGTCAACCCTGTGCAGCTCGCAGGCATTCTCAAAGGCCGTCAGGAAGGTATCTATGTCCTCCCCCTCCTTATGCCGGGGCAGCAAGTGCTTATCAAAGCTCTTTGTAGGCTTGGGTCCCCCCTCACTCACCGCAGCCGGAGCCTCACTGCTCCTCAGCCGGGCCAGGTCCAGCTCATGTTTACGCTGTTTCTCCTTCTCCTCCCACTCACGCTGGCGGTGGTTCTCCTCATGTTTACGCTGGTTCTCCTCATGTTCACGCTGTTTCGCCTTCTCCTCCAGCTCTCGCCTCTTTAACTCGAGCTCTTCCCGTCTCAGCTCCCTTTCATATTCCAGCCGCCTCCGCTCCACGGATGCCGAGCGTTGCCGGGAGGATCCCCTGCTGGGGGGTGAGCTTCACCGGGCAGATCCCCTGCTGGCCGGGGGTGTCACGGTGCCCTCGGTATACACTGGGCTCCTCCCCGCCCTTCCTCTACGCCTAGGAAGGGGGGGTCTCGGGAAGCCCTCGTCCGCCGGCTGACCACTCCCAGCGGGGACAGATACTGGTGCCTGCGCTGCATCTGCCCGGCTGATTCCCTCAGAGACAGGGCTCCGTTCATTCATGCGGTCTCCCTGCTCCAGCTGGGCAATCAGCTGGTCCTTGCTGAGCCTCCCTGGGTGCAGCCCCCTCTGCTTGCACAGCTCCACCAGGTCACACTTGCGCCGCTTGGCATACATCTTCCTGCTGGCCACTCACAGGCCGGGGTGCTCGCCGCTCCCCACGGTTTCCAGGGGGACCCCTAGTGCACCAGCCCTTCGTGAGGTCACCACCTCTCTGCCAGGGTCGAGCTGCAGACTCCTCCGCCCCTGGGACCTCTCGCTGCAATCCCCCAGGGGACCCTGTTACTGCAAAGTCCTTCTCACTGGGCACACACTCCCAGGGGTTAACCACCCCTTCGTTTTACTGCTCCCCAGTCACTTACTGCAGGAAGCGCCGTCCACGGGGTGCAGTATATCCCACCGCTGCCACCAGTTGTCACGGAGTGTGGGGGAGTCCGGCCCTGCACCCCTCTTCCTGGGACCCACAGTGACTCTCGGCCAGCCAGTAAAACAGAAGGTTTATTGGACAACAGGAACACAGGTTACAGCAGGGCTTGCAGGCACAGTCAGGACCCCTCCCTCGAGTCCTTCTGGGCTTTCAGGGTGCTTGGATCCTAGCTAGGATACCCTGAATTCCGCCCATCCAGCCCCAAGCCCAAACTCAAACTGCTTCCCTCCTGCCACTCCCTTCCTTTGTTCCCCTTCCCGGGCAAAGGTGTTGACCTTTCCCCTCCCTTACCTAGCTCAGGTTACAGGCCCTGGCATCGTCCATCCACTAAAGTCCTCCCCTGCTCTCCCACTCCCCACACAGACAGTCCCTACTGTATCACACCCACTTAGCAGCAGGGATGAATTTGGTCCATTGCCCTTAAACAGAAATGGCTACAGTTACCCATGGAGTCTGGCCCATGTGTCTTGGCCTCATTTAGAATGTCTGAGACGATCCCTTGGCCCTGGTGTGTGTTCTTTTTTGACCTTCCACCCACTGCCTTTGCCCAAATCCTACAGGCTTTCATAGTCATTTGCTGATTGATCTGAACAGCAGGAGACGAGTCTGATGGGACTTCTCTCTCCTCCAGCCTCAGCTTCCCCATCTCCTGCCTGCTCATCCTAGGGGCTGGCCCCATGGCCACTAGCTCACAAACCTGCAGCCACTTGGCTCTCTGCACATCCTGTTGAAAGGATTGCAGAGGAGAAACCTCAGGGCCCCTCCAGAGAAAAGCAGAGCAGGAGGAGACAAGGGCAGTGCTAGGACACGTCCTCTGTGATTGACTTTGTAGTTATATCATACATTGATATAGTGTAAGAGATCATATCCTCCTAGTGGCCAGCCCCAGTCACAACCAATCAGCTCATGGCTCGCCGTTCAAAGATGTTACTGCTTTAAGGCAAGGGGTCGGGGCTTGTGATTTCAGGGCTGAAGCTCCCACTTTAGTTCCCCACTGGTAACAGTGACATGTGTGTCCGCAGCCATGCGCTGTTATAGTTACACAGACAGGAACTTTGAACCTCCTATCTGCCTAGCTTCTTCTGACCGACAAGCAGAGTGACCACTTTTGCTGCATAGAAACAAGGGAGACCACATGAAAAATAAGGGGCAATTCTTTATTTGCAAGGACATTTTAGGCCAGTACCATTTCCCGTCGCACATCATGCACTTTTCTCTCAAGAGTTAATTCCTACTGCACTCAAATATACAATGCAATCATCATCATCATCAATTTAATGCTGACTGTGGTCAAGGGACGTCCCTTTAAATAAGGGATAGGTGGCCACCCCAAGGGACACATCAATGAAATAAGAGACAGGCCCTTGATATAAAGGATCCTACCTATAAGTTTAAGTGGTGGCCCGTGGGCCAGATCCACCCACAGGACCATTCTGTCTGGTCCCCGAATGCATCCGTCCCTGCAACAAACCAGCTCTACAAAATAGTATCCTCAGCATGGCATGACCTCTCATATACCATACGAGCGAGGTCATGACCTCACACATACTGTACGTAAGGGGTCAGGACGCCATTTTGTAAAGCACACGCCATACATTCAAGGTCTCAAACAGATGATGATGCCTTTTAGTTCCTGAACATGGCCAGTAGAGGTGCCACACAACTACGCATGTGACCCTGGTCTATGAAAAGTTTGGACCAGGAACTAGCTACACGTCACTGTACTGTCTGAATGCTTGATGCGCCCAGGCTGGGAAGTTCGGATCCAACAGACACTGGGTGAAAGCACCTGAATGTGGCTTAGCAGAGACATGATCATTACTGTTGTTGCAATTCCAGAGGGGTTGCTTTCGTTGCAGTTCCAATGGCCTATAACCCACCTCGACCCCACCGAGCATGTCAGTAAAAAGCAAACAAACCCCACACTGGTGAATCAACTAGTTCTGATGGCTCCTTGGTTTATTGCTATATTTTACCCAGCAGGAGACAAGAATTTGTTAAATTCTAGAAAACACTCATCAAAAGTGAAGATTAACCATTTTCTCCTGTCCCTCCCCTGCCCCAAAGATTTGCCACCTGTACTGTCCTCCCTCACCCAAGATGACTCCTCTTGCTCTCTGACCAAGCAGAATGCTAGAGTACTCCGGGATCATAGAGAACAGTGACAAACAGGCTGGTCCATGTCCCTGAGGGTTGGGTGGTTTTGTTTGGTTGGTTTTTTGGAGGGGGGAGAACAGGTCACCAGCCCACTTTAGATTCCAGGGTGTATAAATGAGGGTGCCAGAGGCTAGAGAAGCCCATTTCACGGCCTGCAAGGGGATAGATAACCTAGTGTATCAGGAACAGAGTCTCAACTCAGTTTCATTGTCCCAGAAACAGAACCAAGGGCGGATTCTCTCCCCATTGAAAGACGCTGGTGGGAAAGTGAAGATTGGGGCCTTGTTGTGAGCACTGAAAAATGCCACCCGCCCCTCGTCACAGTCCAGAAAAATCCGGATCCTAGTGGGGACCCAGCCCAGTGACACTGTGGTCTCAGCGGATGTGCAAGCCTCATATTCATCCCCATGCAGCCACTGCACAGCCCAGATCCCCTCCTCAGGGTTAAAACGTAACCATCCCTTCCTCCTCACAGACTCTCTGGCCACCCCCAAAGCCCTGCCTCCCCCATCCCCCACCTCCACCTCCCAGCAATGTCTCCCTGAGGTGAATCCCTCACAGCCCAGCACACAGACATTACAGTTAAATCTCTCAGGGTTGTTGGGCACTTGCTGCTGTGTGTCTCCACATCTCACACGTTTCCAATCCTCAGACAGGATGAGGCTGGGATGAGCCGTGTCTGGATCCAGAGTCACATTCACTGGGGAGAGAGAATCAGAGCGTTAGGGGCAGAGCTCAGCCCTGGGGGAGGCTGGGACCATTTCTCACACTCCCCAGCAGCCCTGTCCCATCTGGGACCCTCCCTGATTTCCTGCCTCTCTGTCCTGGGTCTCAGGGAGCTGCCTCTGTGCTGAGGTTAAGCAGGGATTTCACCACGGCTCCCATTTCCCAGGGCCTAGAGGTGCTGTTGTAGCTGCAGATTCTGCATCTGCATCTCCTCCCCGGCTGCATCTCCCTGCTCCCCATGCTGTGGTTCCCCATTCCCAGCAGCAGAGACAGAACAGGGCAGGCAGCAGATCCTGGAGTGGGACCAAAGTCTCAGCAACCTCTTGAAAGACACCCCCAGTCAGAGGGAATCAAGGAAGCAGCAGAGAGGGGAGCACGTTCCCAGTGCAGCTGGAACAAGGGGAGGAGGCAGTAGCCCTGGGTGGAAGGAGGCAGGAGGGAGTTGGTGGGTACATCAGAGCAGGGCCCCCAGCCCATGGCGAATGGGAAAGGAGGAGACCAACTTGGCAACTCAAGAGCCCAGGAGGAAGGGAGAGGTGGGACCCACAAGGAGAGACAGAGAAGGGGACGATGTCCTATGGACACACCGAAGAAGGGTCAGACCAGGCACCGACCCCCTCAGCATAACAGAGGAGTCAGAGCCCTCACTCAGGCAGTACATTGCACACCAATTAAGGGGTTAATAATATATTGGGGTGCTTAAGGCCAGCCCCCTCCCCTGCAATGCTCACTCTCTATAGATGAGGGGCCTCTGTTTTGTTCGATCTCAGAAGCTTCTTCCTCAAGTGAATCCCGCACCACAAACACAAACTGTCCTTTTCCCTCAATTCATCTAAAACCCCACCCGTTCCACTACCCCCTTTTGCCAGAGATCCACTTACTTGCTGTCTGCAATTCAAACATCAGAGCGTCTAGGGAGGAGAGGGAGAGAAAGAGATTGCATGGTATCAAAATTAGGTTTCATGCAGGATTTCTACAATTAATCAGAATAACTGTGCTTTAGTTCTGGGCCATGAACAGAGAGAAAAAGGCAGAGAGACCCAGAGAGAGAGATAAAGAGAGAGACAGTGTAAAATTCACCCATATGGAGATGGGCCAATATCAGGCTTACGGACCCCTTTCTGCACTAATAACATGGTTATAAACATGGCCTATGTGGCATTTAGTGTTTCTCGCCTTTCTACAAGAGAAAAGTCCTAGACAGGTCAGTCTGGAATGAAACAGAATCAGGAAGCGAAGATGGAGCCCTTTGCATTAGCACAGAGTTTCACTCAACCAAGTACTTTGCAGTCCTCAAGAATTAGGGCAAAGGAGGTGACAATGACTCACATTCGGACTATTGTTGTTTCTCTATAAATATCTTATATCTCAGGGGGAAATTTCTTAGCTAATTCAAAACTTTGCCTATATTTCTTCCATGTTCTTAAATTGGGTTTTACATTCGCAGGTAATTGGACAGGGCCCGTTTCCTCAAACATTCACAGGAATCAGACTCAATTTTCCTTTTTCAATCCCTGCTCAGTACCTTGGAATTTCTTCAGAGTCTCCTTTAGTACAATGTTTTTCTGGGTAAAATCACCAAGTCACTTTGCCAGATCAGGAGAAATCTCCACTGGCTGCTGGAACTTCCCCTGTTCACACCTGGAGAGAAACAGAATTCTCTAATTGATTGATTATAAATCACAATTTTATCCGTATTTCAGATCGGTTTCATGCCAGGGAAAGCTGCTGGACTGCAGGGCCTAGAGGTTGGATCATTCTATGTATCCCAGCCTCAGAGCAGGTACTGCTCAGGCAATGGCAGCACAAGCTTCACCCGCAGTGGCCCAGTTTGTTTCCAGCATGACCTGGTGAGAGACGACATTGAGGGGAAGTGGAGCAGGCAGATGGGCCAACAAACTGCATTGACTCCACTACGCTTTGTGGTGTGCACACCTGCCCAGTTAGAAATGGATGGAGACCACTAACCCCAAATCATCTCACCAAGGCACCAAACACACACAAGCTGAACATATCTGAACACTGCTGCTCTGGAAGGGTCCATATTCCCGTTCCCCAGGACACAAGAGATTTAATGGATCTATTTGGGTCTATTAACTTGCCCTCATCTTTCATCATCTCAGCGTCTCAAATAAAGAGCATCAATTCCAGGAGTAACGTCAGCAGAGGGGGGATTTGGATCTGAGGGGTGACCCTGCCCCGCACAGTTGGCCGTGGTGCCCTGAGGAGATGTGGGCCTCGCATGGCAATCAAGCCCCTCCCCTGCATAGTGACGTTTCCCTGAGAGTGAGACGGAGCCACGTACCTGCTCAAGGTGCTTCTGACATCCTAGAGAGGGGGAAATAGAACAAAGAGTTCAGTTACCAGTGATAACCACAAGAAGGAAGTTGGCTGGCGGAGAAGAGGCTGTGGTGTGTCACACTGTGATCCTGGTTCAGGGGTGTTGATGGTGTGTCATGGGGAGAACGGCGGCTGGCCTGGGATGATTTCCAAAACAGAGTCCTCCTTTCTCTCCGTGAAATGGTGATCACATTATTTAAATAATATTTCCCTGCCTCAGGAGCGTGGAAGAATTCATGTGTGTTATTAACGGGCTCCGCTCCCGCAGGGATGTGGGCCAGAAATGGACCCAGAACACTGTAAAAAAGACCATTAAAATCTAAACCCTACAATGGGGCCCCTCTCCCAGGATCCCTCAATCCCTAACAACACAAGAATGGCCATGCTGGGTCAGACTGATGACCCATCGAGCCCATGGTCCTGTTTTCTGACAGATGCTTCAGAGGGAATGAACAGAACAGAGCAATGTCAAGTGATCCATCCCCAGCCCCATCTTCTGGGAGTTAGAGCTTTAGGGCCACTCAGAGCATGGGGTTGTGTCCCTGACCATCTTAGTTAACAGCCATTTATGGACCTATCATCTATGAACTTATCAAATTCTTTTTTTAATCCTGTTATACTTTTTGCCTACACACCATCCTGTGACAATGAGTTCCACAGGTTGACTGGGAGGTTTATGAAGAAGCACGTCTTAATGTTTATTTTGAACCTGCTGCCTTTTCATTCCGATGGGTGACCCCTGGTTCTTGTGTAATGTGAAGGGGTAAAAAACCACTTCCCTGTTCACTTTCTCCGCACCATCATGATTTCATAGACCTTCATCATCTCCCCTTTTAGTCACCTCTTTTCGAAGCTGAACACTCCCAGTCTTTTAAATCTCTGCTCAAATGGAAACTGTTCCATAACCCTAATCAAATTACTAATAATACGAAGGAGAATAATAAAACAGAAGCAAGTGGTAGTGATCATAAAGCAGAGAATTCATATTTTAACAATACAGTTCCTAACAATAAAATAAGGTACCATTAAAAAGAGAGCGAGAGAGCGGATTCCTGTGTAAAAACTAGAAACAGTGAGTTCCACTGTAGTGTTAGAATCCTGGACTCCGAGCCACATGGGTCTCCCCGTTCATCCATTTCCCAAATATCTCCATGGCTCTGAGGTCTCACCTGCAGGAATTCACTTGCTGGCTGCTGGCGCTTCCCCTCCATCTCGCTGAGATGGGAAATCTCCGTGGCGATTTTGGTGATATTTTCACCCTGCAGCTTCACAATCTCCTGCTCCAGCTCTCCCAGCTGGGCCAGCAGGAGTCATTCTTCTTTCTCCAGAAACTGCTGCAGCTGCTTAAACTGAGACACAATTTTCTCTCTCTCAGCTTCTATCTTTCCCTGTAAAGAAGAGGCACAAACAGGGAAAGGACACGTCAAGGACACACCGACAGGCAGGGGAGATTTCACACAGCCCTGTGTCAGCAGGAGGGGGAATTTCTAAATATTTAGCACCTCAAAAGCAGACAGAAACTTTCCCCATTTGCCCAGAGAGAAGATTTTCCTAGGAGGTCCTACCTCACCCTAAACTCCCTTCCCCTCTGACATGGTTTCTTTCTGTTGCGATCAGTGACCAGTGACAATCTCAGTCCTTTCAGTCGTAGAAAGGGCAGGATTCAGAGGTACGTTCACAGAGACTTCCTGAGGGAGACTGAACGGGGTAAAGAAAACAAAATTAAAAATAAGAAAACAAACCAAAACTCTCAAGTTTTACTGAGGAAGCTCCTGATATTCACATGCCATGGAAGGATGCTCAGCCGCACCTCTAAAGAGACATGAGAGTTCAGTTTCTAAAAACTAACTGTGTCAGTGCAGAGCTCAGCATCTCTAGTGCAGCCTCAAGCCATAAACTTATACCACAAAATCAAGAATGAAGCAAAGACAAACACAGCTCTGAAATCAAGGTAATACAGAGTTAAGGTCGTGCCTCCCGCACCACACACTCACCCAGCCTTAACTCTGCCCCCTTTCCACAGCTGACTGCTACCACTCCACACTCTGGCTTGAGGTGAACCTGTCTCCTGGAGCGTGCTCACATCACTTTCCCATGTGCGTATCCAAGATCTATGCATATTCACAGAGCCTGAAAGCCCTTTAATAACTCCTAAGGTGCTGCTTTCCTGGTGTGGCCCTGGGTGCCGGTCGCTAGCCAAGGTGAAATCCAATCAGTCCCAGCTCAGTTGAGGCTGATTGGTGCTATGATCTGAGCCATAGGTGGGCACAGAAAAATTATGAGAATGGGAGGCAAATTGAATGTCAGGTTCTTTTTGTTTGAGCCCTTTACCTCTGCATCCCCTTAGCCACATGACTCCTGATTCGGTCCAATAACCCTGTCTCATGCCTGGATACAGGTGAGTTTCAGAGCCCTGTGAAACCATCAGCACTTAGCATGAGAGCTTGGCTGTCGCTCACCTGTTGATTCTCTAGTGCTCATCTATAATAGAGAGAGACAAGGGGTTGACGTGATATCTTTAATTGGAGCGACTTCCATTGGTGAGAGAGAGAATCTTTCAAGCCACCCAGAGCTCTCCAGCCCAGACTTGAAGAAGAGCTCTGGGCAGTGTGCAAGCTTGTCCCTCTCACCAACAGAAATTGGTGCAATCAAAGATCTCACCTCCCCGCCTTGTCTGTCTCTCCGATATCCTGGGACCGACACGGCTTCAACTACACCGCATAGAGTGAAACAGACAGTGTGTGTGGACACAGACAAAGATCAAGTCTGAAGCTGAGCCCAGCAGGCCTCTCTGATAGCTAGGGATGGATCAATAACGCAGCCGTGGCACTGCCAGAGCAGCAGGGAGGAGGCAGGGCTATGACCCCACATCCCATCCATCCTGGGGAAGAAGGGAGAACAGGCTGCACCATCTGCTGAATTCGATCAGCATCTGCCCTGCCCCAAATCTGCCCGAAGCTCCTGGGGAATCTGCCCCAGAGTCAGGCAAGGAGTCCCAGTCCCACTCCAGCCCAAGGAGGGGAACAGAGACAGACACGCATGATCCCAAACCAGCAGCACACGGCCCCAGAGAGACGCACAAACCTCCCACACTGACATTCAGCCCCACGGCCCTGCTGGGTAACAACACAGGGCACCTACCACGTACTCTGAGCTTCTCTTCTCTCCAGTCAGTTTCCATCCCAGGAGCTTTTCTCTCTCTTCCATCAGAGCCTGCAGTCGGGTCAGGAATTGTTCCTGGGCAAAGGGAAAAGGGAGAAAGGGAGTGTTAAATTTTTTTTTTTTTGGAGCTTGAGGAGCAATGAGCTCCCCTCCCGCCCTAGCTGCCAATGCACAAACTCTAGTGCAGAGGTGGGCAAAACTACGGCCCACGGGACCCTCCTGCTCGGCCCTTGAGCTCCTGGCCCGGAAGGCTAGCCCTGGCCCCTCCCTTGCTGTTCCCCCTCCCCTGCAACCTCAGCTCACTGTGCCACCGGCACAATGCTCTGGGTGGCGGGGCTGTGAGCTCTTGCCAGGCAACCGTAGCACCGCCAGCCACCAGTGCTCCAGACAGCGCGGTAAGGGGGCAGGGCGGGTTCAATAGGGGGCAGGGGAGTTTGGGGTGGTGGTCAGGGGGTGGGGGTGTGGATAGGGGTTGGGGCGGTCACAGGGCGGGGAACAGGGGGATGGATTGGGGGCAAGGGTTCCGGGAGGGGCAGTCAGGAAGGAGAGGGGGTGTTGGATGGGGCGGCGGGAGGCAGTCAGGGGCAGGGGTTCTGGGGACAGTCAGGGAGAAGGGGTTGTTGGATGGGGCAGAGGTCCTGGGGGGACAGCCAGGGGCAGAGGATCTGGTGCAGTCGGGGGACAGGGAGGGGTGGATGGGGCCAGGGTCCCAAGGGGGCCATCAGGGGGAGAGAAGCAGGGGGTTGGATGGAGGAGGGGGCTGAGTCATGCCTGGCTATTTGGGGAGGCACAGCCTCCCCTGACCATCCCTCCATACAATTTCGGAAACCTGATGGGGCCTTCAGGCTAAAAAGTTTGCCCGCCCCTGCCCTAGTGCTCAGTAAAGATCTCTTTCCTACAACTCTGCTCTCACATTGCTGATCCTAGTAAAACAAATGGTGTCACTTTGCTCCAAAAATACTTCATCATCTGTCCACCAGTTAGGAGCTCTGACTACACCCCTGCCTCACCTCGCATCCACCAGCATCTTTTGGGAACCAAGAATCAAGTTATTTCTCTGTTGGTTTGAAATGAATGAAGCAGATCGTGGGAGGATAAATTCCCTGAGTTTGACTGAACCTTTTCAAAGATCTCAGGATTTTAGAACGGTGGGGGCTGGCAGTGCTGGCTCCGGTGTGTCCCGCTCAGCAGGAACGTGGGTTTGGACAGAAATATTAGCTCAGGGAAAGGGCATCACAAGAGAATGAACATTTTTCCCCACCCATCCCCGGAAACTGGTCCTCACCTCAGAGCAGAGATCCATGTGTAAGGTTCTAAATCTTTATCACAACACTGTAGTTAGCAAAAAAAAAAACAACCAAAAAAAACCCCATCCTTTTGTTAGGCCTGAATAAAGATATAGCAGACAAAACCAGGTATGCCAACCTGACCAAAGTCAGGATAACAGAGGTTTTGGGTAATCCCTGAGTGGAAAATACTGAAAAAAACAGCATGTCTTACAAAGCGCTGGGAAAAAGTGAGATAAGAGAGAAGCTGCATTCCTGGCATAGTACCAGATGTGCTGTGTTCGGGCAGCTCCTTCGAAGAACTGATAAGAGCCCTAGCTTCCCAGCCTCCTTGTTTTCACTCCCTGGTTTTGTCCTTTGTTTGTTTTTAACTCCCCTACATTTCTAACTTTAGGCATGCATGTATACTAAAGGTGTCTAGTTTCTAGTTGTTAGAAGAAGGGGGTGGGTGGCTCCAGTGAATAATTTATGACGCTACGGAACTGTCTATATAGGCTTATACTAAGATGTAAAGAGGGGGGCTGGTTCTCTCTGGAGACGAGCTGCTCTCTATTGATGCGTGCACTTGTCAATAAAGAGCTTTTGATCGGACCTTGCTGGTGTTGCCTGTCTCTCTCCTGGTCAGACAACGAACTTTGCTGGGTTAGGGTCCCCGACACTTTAGTAAAGCAGGGTATAGGAACGACACTAGAAGGAAACCAAAACACTGGAAGTCTGGGAACCTACCATTATGGCCGCAGGCTACATGGTGTCTGCATGAGCAGCTGTACTCTGGGCCTGGAAATAGATCTGAAAAACCCCTAGGTGCAAATACTGATGCTGGGTGGAGATTTCCTACCTTGTACTCCTGGGCAGCCTTCTCTATGGGAGCCACCATGTGAGATCTGTGAGCCTGGGACTCTCTGCAAACCACGCAGATGGGGGCTTGATCCTCCTCGCAAAACAATTTCAGGGCCTCCTGGTGCCTCTCACACACTGGCTCCCCTCCTGAGCCTTTGGCTGCCGGGAAACTCAGCCCCTCTGACTATTTCGATAACTCTCGCCAGTTCCCTGCTGGGCCTGAAGTTTCTCTGCTGGGCGGTTTCTCTGCACTGGGGGCAGGAGAAGTTTGTATCTGTCTCCCCCCAGCACTGGCTGATGCAGGCCCGGCAGAAGTTGTGCCCACAAGGGATAGAAACCGGCTCTTGGAAATACTCCAGGCAGATGGGACAAGAAAGTTAATCCCGGAGACTTTCTGCAGGGCTCTCTGCAGCCATGGCTTCTGGCGGGAAAAGTAACAAAAAGTTACTCTCAGTTTCCAGCTCTCTGGGACAGAAATTGGGTGTCTCCCTTCCTGGCTCTGTCTCATTGGCTGAGCTAGAATCAGCTGTGTCTGTGAGTTCTCCCAGCCCCTGGGGGCTCTGATGAGAAAGGTGACCCTCTCTCTGCTGGGAAGAGTGCTCAGGGGAAAAAGCAGAGTCAGATTAGGGGGAATGTCACTGTTTTCAAAAAAGTGAACAGTTGACTTGAATTCTGTTATTTGACTCCCAAATCCACACACCCTTTGTTGGGCGGGGCTTTGTTCACTGCAGCAGATCTGATTTCTCAGTGTTGGGATGCTCTCCTAATAGGGCCGGCTCAAGGTTTTTTGCGGCACCAAGCAAAAAAGATTTTGGTTGCCCCCCACCCTAGCCCTGGGCTCCCGCTACTCGCCCACCAGTGCCCCCCCCTGCTGCCCCAGCACTGGACTCCCCCCCACCAAGTGACCTCCTTGTTCACCGCAGCAATCCCTGTTTACACTTGCCGTGGGGATCAAACAGTTTTTCCTATTTTTATTTCACTTTCGCATAAATCTTGCCCCTCGTCCACCGCAACCCCATCTTTAGTGCTCCAAATGCACATGGAAGGTATAGGGACTAACCCTCAAACCTTGTACCCGGAAAGGGATGAGGATCTAGAAAAGAGGGTTCAGGCAGAGGAGCAGGCATGGGGGTGCTTGGGGGCTCTACACTGGCAGAGAAGCGGGGTGTGATGTACTCGTGGAGGAGGAGGATAGTGGGTATCAGGAGTGTTGCGGGAGGAGGCGAGCGTGGGGGTGTTGAAGAGGCAGGGCCGGCTTTAGGATGTGCGGGGCCCAATTCGAACATTTTCGGTGGGGCCCTGGCAGGGATGCCTAAAAAAAAAAAAAGTTTAAAAAAAAAAGCCTTTTATTTCTTCCATGTATTATTTACTTTACATAACTATATAAATAATATAATTATATATTATGTACATTGCATCATATATGCTGTTGATTACTTATTAATGACTACCATTTCACATGTGTGGGTCCCTGCCACTCCCTGCGGGTGTGCATATGTGTGGGTCCCAGCTGCTCCCTGCCCCCCTCATTGAAGCAGGTGTGCAGGGTTACTGCCCTGGGAACTGCAGGGCAGCAGTGGACATGAAACTGGTTGGAGGCAGGGCAGGGGCTGACTGGAGGTAGGGTCTGGCTGCAGGCAGGGCAAGGGGTGTGGGGCTGGCTGGAGATGGGGGTGTGGGGCAGGCTGGCTTCAGACAGGGCCGCAGGGGGATGCAGAAGGGGTTGAGAGGGCTGGAGACAGAGGAGTGCGGAACAGGCTGGCTTCAGGCAGGGGAGTGCAGCAGGGAATGGCTGGAGACAGGGCAGGGGGTGCAAGGCTGGGTGTGGACAGGGCGGGCAGGGGGTGCGAGGCTGGGTGTGGACAGGGTGTGCAGGGCTGGTGCAGGCAGGGCTGTATGGGGGGCTGGCTGGCTTTGAGCAGGGCCACAGAGGTGTGTGGCAGGGGTTGGCTGGAGACAGGGCAGGGGGTTTGGCAGGGGCTGTCTGCAGGCAGGAGGGGCAGGGCTGGTACGGGCAGGGCAGGGGGTGCAGCAGAGGCAGCTGGAGCCCCCACCCTTTAAATAGCCCCCAAGGCTCCCGCTATCCCAGGGCTCTGGGGGTTATTCAAAGGGCCTGGGGCTCCCCTGCTTCTACCCCCCTAGACCTTTTAAATAGCCGCGGGAGCCCTGGAGAATACATGGGGGTGGAGGGGCTCCGGTGGTCATTTAAAGGACGGGGTGGCAGAGGCAGCTGGAGCCCCGGCCCTTTAAATAGCCCCCTGAGCCCCCGCTATCCCAGGGCTTTGGGGGCTATTTAAAGGGCCCAGAGCTCCAGCTGGGAGAGCAGGGCTGCAGGGTACGTCTTGCGCTCTGGCCAGGGCTCCAGCCAGGGCCTCGGGGCGGCTTGCCCCGCTCCGGCCGGGGCTCCGGCTGGGAGAGCGGGGTTGCAGCACAGCTTGCCCTGCTCTGGCCGGGGCTCCGGCCGGGAGAGCGGGATTGCAGCACGGCTTGCCCCGCTCCGGCCGGGAGAGCGGGGTTACAGCGCGGCTTGCCGCGCTCCGGCCGGGGCTCCAGCAGGGACCGCAGGGCTGCGGGGCTTGCCGCACTCCAGCCAGGGCTCCAGCTGGGAGAGCCGGGCTGTGGGGCAGCCGCGCTCCCGCCGGCGCTTTGGTCAGGGGAGCGGGCCCATGGAAGACCCTGGAGCAGACCGCAGCCGGGGTAAGTAAAAAAAGTTTAAAAGGTGCTTAAGGCTCGGGGCCCTCTTAGGCGCGGGGCCCAATTCCTGGGAATCGGCTGAATCGGCCTAAAGCCGGCCCGGGGTGAGTTGTGGGAAGCAGCAGAGTCTGGGAGATTTCTTCTTTGCTTCTCTGCTATGAGCAAGAAGAAAAGGGAGCTGGGGAAAGTCACAGCGAGGGAGGGTGTTAGATGAGTCTTCGGGAGCCCTGCGGGGAGCCGCTTTCCATACAAGGAATAGGAGGAACTCCCAAAGTCAGCATCTGCTCTCCCAGCTTGGGGGGGGGCGGGGAAGACAGATGGTGCCTAGCCCCAGCCCGCAGCCAGCCACATGCTAGAAAGCCCTGCACAAGGCAGCCTCGTAGGCCAGGCTCCGAACTGGTCCGGGTTTGCTCCGCAACGCACTTTGTGTTTTGTTTTATTGACTGGCCCTGTGCTGGAGCCGAGGCAGCCTGGGAACTGGAACGCAGAATCAAGCGAGACTCCGGCTCGCCACCTGGTTCGAAAGCCTCTCCAGGCTTGTCACTAGCGGCCCCCTGGGCATGAGTGGCTGGGTCTCTGCACCTCCCGGGTGGCCCCCTGGGCATGAGTGGCTGGGTCTCTGCACCTCTCGGGTGCCCCCCTGGGTCTGATTCTCCCAGTCAGCCTCTGGAGCCGAGCATGGGCTGCAGCAGCGGCGAGACAGACTCCCGGCGTGTTTGAGGAGCCGAGGAGGGAGGGAAGCAGGGCCTAGGATGCAGAGAGGATGGAGGCGTCTTGCTGCTCTGCTCTGAGTCTCCCCAGGGCGGCGCCGCATTTCCCCGCCCGAGTGGGCTGTGCAGGGCGCTGCCGGGCTGGGCAGGGGGCACGGATCCCTGCTCTCGTGCTGACAAGGCGAGTGGCTCTGGCCAGTGCTGCCTCCGGCTTTTTGCCATCACAAACAAAAAAAAAAAAAGGGGAGGGGGGTAGGGGCGCGAAGTGCCACCCCTTTGAAAGTGCCACCCCAAGCACATGCTTGGAGGGCTGGTGCCTACAGCCGGTCCTGCCACTAGTGAGTATCTGAGTTAAATTTAAGTCCCAATCCTGGAGGCTCCCTCCACACTGCTGCCTGGCTGGCTTTGGGCCTTGACAGTGGAGTTTCCCAGGTTCAGATCTGACCCCACTCCACTTCCCCCAGAGGATTTACCCAGACCAGTTACTGCAAGGTAAAGCTTGTCTTCATTAGGATTTAAATGCAGGTTAAGAATGCATCATTTTTTACCCCGGGAGTGAAGAAGAGGCTTCTGGGGGTGGGGCTGGGAGAAAGAGCTTAGTTTGATTTCTTTTCCTTCATTTCAGTGTTTTTATTGCTAACTTTTGTTTGCTTCTCTTCTCTGGTTTCACTGGCATTTTGGTTTTTCTTTTGTCACTGAACCGATTATTTGAAAGGAATTTCTGATAGCCGATGGCTCTTCAATCTAGCAGAAAAAAAGACATAAGATCCAGTGGCCGGAAGATGAAACTGGACAAATTCAGATTAGAACTAAGATACACATCTTTAATGGTGGTGATAAGTAACTGATGGAACAACCCTCCTAGGAATATGGCAAATTCTCCATGCTTTGAGGCCTTTAAATCAGGCCCCAGAGCATGGGCTTGCATCCCTGACCATCTTGGCTAATAGCTATTGACGGACCTATTCATTAGCTCAGCCACAAAGTATGGGCTTGATGCAGAAATCACTAGGTAAATTGTACTGGTCTATGTTATGCGGGTCAGACTAGATTATCATAATCATTCCTTCTGGGCCTAAAATCTATTAATAATGGCAAAAAATTACTATTCTCCCTTTTAAAAAAAGGACAAGAAAACTTCAAATGTAGCCTGTGGATTAGAGATCAGTGAAATGTGGGATGCTTGAGGAGTCTGCAGTCTTCTGTAAGCTCATCATGATCCAAAAAGTGGTCTGACACGGGGTGATAAAGTTCTGACAGGCCCCATTTTTAACATCTAAGCCAACTAACCGATTTGTTTGTAAATTCTCAGAACGTGCATTCTCTATTCGAAGAATAAATGTTTCAGTCTTGGGGAGGCTGTGCTAAGCTCTCTAGTTTATTATGTGCCTTTATCTTGGTAGCATATGAGCATCTGACCCAGCCAGGCTTGCACATTTAGATGCAGCATATCACTGAGAAGGAGCAAGGGGCTGATGTAGCTCCCATTCAGTGTAACTCATCTCAGTGGTTACAAAGACGCCGGCAAAAAAAGCATTCCCAGTTTATAAAAAGGATTTGAGAGCTCCTGTACATCTCTCACACACACATGTACATCTCTCTCTTTATATATATATATATATATATATAGACACACACACACAAAGGCATTCCTGGGGTCGGGGTGGATCATAAAAATGTCAAATCCATTTCCTTAATAAATAAATGAAATCTTGAAATAAACTGACCTGAAGAAGAGCTCTGTGCAAGCTCCAGAGCTTGTTTCTCTCACCAACAGAAGTTGGTCCAATGAAAGATATCCCCTCCCCTGCCTTGTCTCTCTCTATAGAACCCTGTGAAATACTCTTCAGATAGGGAGATTAATAATTTTCTCCACCATCTTCAGGTTGCCACTCCAGTCCCACCATCTGCTCTCCCCTCTCCATGGGGTCCCCAACCACAATCCCATTGCTCGGAGAAATGTGGCCTGTACCACTGATATCAACTGGGTACTCTGAAACCTAATGATGGCATTGTTAATTATTTCACCCAACAGAAAAACGACAAACAAATCAATAAAACACACACCCAGCCCCAAAAGAGCCTTTTTGAGCTACTGAGACACTTTAACACTGTCAATTTTGTGAATCCTGAAAAGGTCAAACCCATTTCCTTAAAAAAACTAAATCTTCAAACTTGGAAATGATTCGTTTTCTCCCTTCTCTTCAGGTTCCCCCGTCTTTGGTCTTCTCTCCTTCCTTCCCTACCTCCCCCCACCTCCAATTGCTCTGAGAAATATGGACTCTCTCATGGAGTTCAGTGGGTTTTTAACTCAAACATAAAGATGGGTGTGGTTAGATGTTCATCCGCATGTGTGTGTATTCCCTGTGTGCTGCCCCAGCTCTGCGCAGACAGCCGGCACAGCAGACCTCAAGCGAACTGCCCAATGACCACAAGATCCATTAAGAGATGAAGGCACCAGGCCAGGTTTATTGTCGACAAAGCATGGTAATGGCACCTGGCAAACTTTACGAAGATACGAAGACATATATGCCTGTGATAATGGATGCAGTTCAGTGAATGGTGGAACATTCCATTGCCCCCTCGGCTGGACCAAGACACTCTCTCAGAGATGCATCTTTATACCCTGATACAAACAAATTACGTACTGCCCCTCTGACATAGTTAGTTACTGCCCCCTGACATAGCTAGTTATTACCCATTTCCTTGTACATACTGGTTTGATTAAAATATCTTTATTTATTACACTGTCCTCCTGACCTTATCTTTTAGAAGGGGTCAGTGTGTTCCTGTTATCCTTGGAAAATGTTTTGGTACCATCCTTGATACTGGGGATGTTCTGGTACCACTCCTCTGGAATGTCTTTGGGTGAGTACTCTGCACCTAGCACTTATATCTTAGGAATTTGTGTTTCTGCAATATTAGCCCTGTTCTTGCCAGATTCTGTGAGCTTGCAATCAGATAGAGCGTGATGTTTGCTCACAGCCTGACTTCTGCTAACTTTGCTTTATATCAGCAAAGCTTGCCCACTACTTTAGCTCAGGCCTCATACCAGGGCTTATATCTTAGGTTCTCTTCCTACTAAATTCAGCATTGTCAATGCTTTCACTGCTGATCTTTTTCCGAAATCTCCAGCTATGCCAAACGGCCTCTCATCCCACCCCAGGTGCCAATGGCCCAGATCAGTGGTCCCTAATGTGGTGCCCATGGGCACCATGGCGCCCGCCGGGGCATTTATGTGTGCCTGCCTAGTGCTCAGCAGAGGAGAGAAGCCGCAGCCCTGCACCTAACGGGGACATAGAACTCAGGCTGTGAGCATGGTGTTCTCTGTTCCCAGCTGGCGCGGGGCCCACCTAGTGCCCAGCAGGGGAGACAAGCCGCTGCCCCATGCCTGACGGGGACAAAGAACTCTGGGGTTGCAGGCTGTGGGCGCCGTTGTTCTCTGTCCTCTCCGCTTCTCTCTTCTCTCTGGATTCATATATTATGTTATATTAAATATGATGGTTTTCGTATTATTTAATGTACAAATACAAAATAAGCCTTGAAAAACTGTTGGCTCCCGCCACGCTCTTCTGAAAACATGAATGTGCTATTGGCCACAGAAAGGTTGGGGACCACTGGCCCAGATCCTCAAAGGTATTTAGGTGTGTAACTCCCATTGAAATAGACTCCTATATACCTTTAAGGTCCTGTGCCAAAATCCCTAAATGTCCCCCATCCATAAACTAAAACCTCCAGCCGCCCACTTAAAAGAATCTCTCCAGTGGCTACACATTCTCAGCACAAGGATGTTGGGATACTGCAAACTGATCACCTGGGAATAGTGTAAAATAAAGGAAATACAATTTTTTGCTGCACTAATTGCACCATTTAAATCTATTTTAAAATGCCCTTTAAAATTCTCTGACGTTGCTGCAGACATTGCAATCTCCCCTAGAGGCTGCAGAATCACAGGTGGCTACAAGCAGCATTTCTTATTCCCTGACCTTGCAAATCCATGGGCCTCCAGAATCATAAAGAATTGACAGAAAAAATGCCATTTGCTTTGCCTTCACGTCCACCTCTCTGCCATTTTGACTGGCCAGAAATACGCTCTAGCCTCAGTGTCGTGGAGTCAGATGTTAGAGAAACCTATTTTATGGTAGTCACATGCATAGGCTCCAACTTTTATTTTTCCCCAGGGGTGTTCCATCCCCACTCTGCCCTGAGGCCCCACCCCTACTCTGCCCCTTCCTCCAAGGCCCCACCTTTGCTCTGCCTCTTCTCTTCCCTGATCCACCCACTGCCCGAAGCCCCCACCTGCCCACCACTCGCTGTCCTCTGCCCTCCCCCCAACCTCTCCCCGAGCTGCCAAACAGCTGTTTGTTGGCACCACCATCAGCTGTTTAGCAGCGCCCCCAATTAGCTGATCAGGGGCACTGCCAAACAGCTGATTGGCTGCACCACTGAACAGCTGTGGCTGATGGGTGCTGAGCACCCACTGTTTTTTTTCTGGGATCACTCCATCCCCGGAGCACCCGTGGAGTCAGCTCCTATGGTCACATGGGACCATTCTTCTTTGCCCCTATCTCAGGGACACAGTCAGAGTGGTGATCCTGCCAAAAAGAAAGGGAAGAGTCTCTCCCTGGTGAAAGAGGCCGGTGGGAAAATGAAGATCAGGAGCTTGTTGTCAACATCAACAAATGTCACCCGCCCTCCTTCATAGTCCAGAGCCACCCAGATTCTCCTGGGGATCATAGGCAGGGGCAGAATGGTCTCACCGGAGGTGTAAGCCTGGTACTGACCGCCCCAGTGACCCACAGCCCAGATCTCCTGCTCAGGGTAATTGCTCATCTGTCCCTTCCTCCTCACAGACTCCCTGGCCACCCCCACCGACCAGATTCCCCCAACGCCCACCTCCACCTCCCAGTAGTGTCTGCCCAAGGCAAACCCCTCACGGCCCAGCACAGGGAGAACGGAATTGAATCGCTCAGGATTGTCAGGCAGATCCTGCTGCTCCTGTCCCCATCTCACGCCTTTCCCATCCGCAGACAGGACGAGCTGGGGATGAGCTGTGTCTGGATCCAGAGTCACATTCGCTGGGGAGGGAGAATCTGAGTGTTAGGGGCAGAGCTCTGCCCTGGGGGAGGAGGGGACCTTTTCTCGCACTCCTCAGCAGCCCCATCCCACCTGGGTCGCTCCCTGATTTTCTGCCTCTCTGTCCTGGCTCTCTGTCTTCTCCCAGGCTCTAAGGGTGCTGCTATATCTGCTGCTGTGACTGCTTCTCTCTGCCTCCTCCCCTGCTGCGTCTCCCTGTGGGGGCTGCCCCACTGCCAGCAGCAGGGATAGAGCAGGGAAGGCAGTAGAGCCTGGAAGCCACCAGCTGTGCCTGTTAGGAAGAGATGCCTCATCCCCCACTAGCAAAAGGAAGGAGGAAGCAGCCCAGATCACAGCCCAAACTTCTGTGCAGTGGGAAATTGGGGAAGGGGGGGGGCGGCACAACGCTGGGGAACAGCACCCAGCCCACTGCGGAATGGAAGAGAAATAGGGGACTCCAACCGCTGGAGAGTTGCCTCCCAGCCCAGCTGGACGAGGGGAAAAGACGGCAGGCAGTGGTGTATCTCATAGGGCAAGCTTGCCAATATTCACTGTCTTGCCTTCACTATATTTAGCTGCTTTCATTATATTCAGCTGTAATGCAAGAAACCTACAGGCCCGTGTACCGTAAATCTAGGGTTCTCAAACTTCATTGCACTGCGACCCTGTTCTGACAACAAAAATTACGATATGACACCAAGAGGAGGACCTGAAGCCTGAGCCCGTCTGAGCCCTGCTGCCTCGGCCCTCCATACCATTTCACAACCCCAATGTGGCCCTCGGGCCAAAAAGTTTGCCCACCCCTGGCCTAACAGTTACATTTAGATGTTGGGAACTGAGGGCTGGTCTACACTACGGGGGGAAATCGATCTTAGATACGCAACTTCAGCTACGTGAATAACGTAGCTGAAGTCGAATATCTAAGATTGGATTACTCACCCGTCCTCACCGCGTGGGATCGATGTCCGCGGCTCCTCCTGTCGATTCCGCAACTCCGTTGGGGTTGGTGGAGTTCCGGAATCGATATAAGCGTGCTCGGGGATCGATATATCGCGTCTAGATGAGATGCGATATTTCGATCCCCGAGCAATCGATTTTAACCCGCCGATATGGCGGGTAGTCTAGACGTAGCCTAAGGAGAGCTTGCTCAGTGGTACAATGTTGCAGTCAGTGCTACTGCAAGGAACATAAGAAGGAATAACCGCGAATCCGCTGGAGCAAGTGGTGACGGTATGATCATGGGCTGAAATGGCTGTTACATGTTAACCCAGCATTTCTCAAACTGGGGGTCCGCATGGGTACTCCAGGGGGTCTGCCGGCCCCAGTGATCAACTCCTCCCACTCCCTCAACTCTTCCCCTTCCCTCCCAGTGCCTCCTGCACGCCAGGGAACAGCTGCTCAGCGGCATGCAGGAGGCTCTGGGAGGGAGGGTGAGGAGCAAAGAAGGGCCGCGCTCAGGGGAGGAGGTGGAGAAGAGGAGGGGCAGGAGTGGGAAGAGATAGAGCAGTGGTGGGGCCTTGAAGGAGTGGAGTGGGGTGGGGCCTGGGGCAGAGCAGGGGGCTTAAGGGTCCGCAAAAATTTGTAAATCAAAATGGGGGTCCTCGGGTTGCTAAAGTTCGAGAACCTCTGTGTTAGCCTATAGATGCCAGAGACAGGGCTGGTCCTGTTGTCTCTTATGACCAGGTCCTCAACCAAGGCTGAGTATGTAATTCTGGGAGCTTATGCGTCGAGTGATACCACAGATAACCCCGATCTATATGATCTCTACCTTGTTATGTGGCTTGGGTCTTTTCTAGCTTTCTCCATTATTTTCATAAAGGTATCTAAGTTTTTACTTTGCCCTCAGGGTATGTGTCCTTGTCATCCAACCTGAGACTCCCCACAAGACATCAAGCTCCGTAGTGTTAGGTCTGATTCTGGGGGAAGACCCTTATCACACGCCGATCGATTGGCTGCCAATCCAAACATGATTAACCTTCCAAAAAGTCAGGCAACAGCAGAGAAGTCCTAAAGAGCCAAGGTGAAGGGAGGATCATAAATGGAGACCCCGCAGCCCAGTGGAAAGAGAAAATGGGAGATCCAGGTGATTGAGGGAGAGAAGCAAGTGCCCCAGGAGGACACTGGGGGAGGATCAAGCCAACAGCACTGAGTCCCATTGAGTCAGTGGATTGCACTGCTGCCCCCGTATCACTTCCATGCCTCGCTTGTCATGTGGAAACAGCAGTTAAGGGGTTAATATTGTAGGATTGTTAAGTCTCCTTCCCTTTTCCTATCCCCCTCTCTCCCTCTGTTGGCAGGAGGCTGTTTTGTTTGATCTCGGAGGTTCTTCTGCCATTCAAGCTGGAGCTACAAATGCAAACCAGGAAATATCCCTGTAAAAACTCACCCTTTCTTCCTATGGTGTCCACTCCCCACGCTAGAGATCTCCCTGCCCCAGTCTGTAGTGCCAGAGCCAGAGTGTCTAGAGAGGAGAGATGTCATGCAGTCAGTGTTATGCCCAGCTTTCCACTCTGAATTAAACAAGTCTGCTTAATGAGGGAAGGGAAACAGAGAGAGGGAAAGGGGCAGAGATATGGAGAGAAAAAACGTGTTTAGTCAAGCCAGAAATACCGTAAACAGAACCAAGAACATCCCAGGAGCATTTTTATGTGACTATATCACTTGTTTTCTTGAAGGATCTCAGAACACCAATACATTCCTAGACTGAACATCAGAGAACCCAGCGCAGACTGCAGTTCTCATCGTCTGTTGGCCTGACCCACCAAGCTTTGATCAGCCCCACTGGTTGTTCCCTAGTGGTGAGGGGCTGGGCTGACCTAAGCCGGGAGACTTGGTGTAAATTGTCACTTGCTGGACGAACTAACAGGAGAGCTTGGCAGGGAGCCGAGAGTGGACACGCGAGAAGCTTTCCTTCTCCATGCGGGTTTCAAGATGGCCAGCGCTAGAACAGCAGCGGTGACCTACCACGGATGCGCCATGTTTTCTTGCCTGCCGGAAGCCAGAAGAGACTTCCTGTGCATGAAGTGCAAGGGGGTGGCTGTGCTGGAGGAATAGAACATTGTGATTTTGGAGATGGGGAAACGGAGGCACAGAGAACTGAATTGATTTTTCCAGGCTTGCTCACCAAATCGGTGGAGGAGCTAGAACAAAACCCAGGTCTCCTGACTCCCAGCCCCCAGCTCTATCTCCTTGATCTATTCCCTCTTTTTCTCTGTTATTAAACCATTGTTTACTGGATCTCTTTCTCCATTCATTCATAAGTCGGGCCCTACCAAATTCAGTCAATTTTGGTCAATTACATAGTCATGGGATTTTAAAAATCAAAAATTTCATTATTTCAGCTATTTAAATCTGAAATGTCCTGGTGCTGTAATTGTAGGGGTCCTGACCCAAAAAGGAGTTGTGGGGGAGGTCACAAGGTTATTGTAGCGGCAGTTGCAGTACTGCTATCCTTACTTCTGTGCTGTTGCTGCTGGTAGCGGCGCTGCCTTCAGAGCTGGGCAGCTGAAGAGCAGTGGCTGCTGGCTGGGAACCCAGCTCTGAAAGCAGCACCAGCACCAGCAGCAACGCAGAAGTAAGGATGGCACAATATGGTATTGCCACTCTGGGCTGGGCCCCTCAGTCAGCAGCTGTCACTCTCCGGCCGCCCAGCTCTGAAGGCAGCAATGCAGAAGTAAAGGTGGCAATACTGCAACCCCCTTAAAATAAACCTTGCGACCCCCCTGCAACTCCCTTTGGTTCAAGACCCACAATTTGAGAAACACTGGTCTCCCCCATGAAATCTATATAGTACAGGGCAAAAGCACACAAAAGACTTGATTTCACAGGGGGAGACCAAATTTCACGGTCCATGACGCATTTTTCATGGCCGTGAATTTGATAGGGCCCTATTCGTTAGCAGAATTCAGCGCCTTTTGGATCTGGCACTGCTCCCTTCACCTGGATCCCAAATTTCCCATGATGTAGGAGAAACAAGTAAATAAAACATTGAACCATATTCATGTTATTTCATTTCTGAATCCTCACTGGAAACTTCTTTAGCGCTCGACAGTTCCCACCGCCCCCTCCAATGGTCCTCTGCTGTACTTTTGCTGGGTTTTACATTGGCTGCTAAGTGGCCAGAGCCCTTTCCCTCTTACAGTGACAGAGACACATCTCGATTCTCTGCCTGCCTCCCCTTTTAGTACGTTTGAATTTCCTCAGGGTCTCCTTTAAAGCAATAGTTTTTTGAGAGAAATCACTGAGTCTCTTTTCCAGCTCAAGAGAAATCCCCGTGGGCTGCTGGAACATCTCACACCTGGAGAGAGAAAACTTTCTGAAGTTAATTGCAGTAATTACATTAATTACTCCTTATTATGCATTACTTAATTGCCTTTTAATATGAAGCTCATGCCAGTCAATGCTGCTGTTCTGGGGGCCATGGAGAATGTGTGTCCTACCCTCAGAGAAGGTGACACCAAGGCACTAGCTGTGCATGCTTCCCCCACAGTTATGATCCATCCTTAGACTACAGAGACTATTAGGCCCAGATCCACAAAGGGATTTAAGCACCTGAGTCCCAGATTTAAGTGGCATTGCAACCCCTTTCATCTGCCACCTAACCTTGTAGGTGCCTAAGCTCACTCAACACCTACCTTTTAGCCACAACGCACAGTCAACCTGTGGAATTCTTTGCCGGAAGACGTGAAGGCCAAAACTATAACAGGGTTTGAAAAAGAACTAGATAAATTCCTGGAGAATAGATCCATCAATCGCTATTAGCCTGGCTGACAGAGATGGTGTCCCTAGCCTCTGTTTGCCAGAAGCTGGGAATGGGCGATAGGGGATGGATCACTTGATGATCACCTGTTCTGTTCATTCCCTCTGGGGCGCCTGGCATTGGACACTGTCGGGAGACAGGATACTGGGCTAGATGGGCCTTTGGTCTGACCCCGTGTGGCCGCTCTTATGTTCTAAAAATGCCCTGGGTACCTATGTTTCTGCCTCTGGGCACAGGTACTGTTACCTCCCAGTAGGCGTCTCCTGCCTACGCTGCAGTGCAATCCTCAAACCGGGGAGGTGTCCCCCCACCTATCTTGCCTGTAGAGGTACTGAGACAAGCCTAACGACACAGAAAATGGGTAACCTCTGGGGTACGGGATGTTCTGCTGTGGGTCTCGCAGTCTCTCCTGTCGAGGTCGTTCAACCTTTTTATACATAATTAAATATAACTTAAGCCAGACAGAGAATGACTTGCCACTCCCAGAGGGCACTCACCTGAGAGGTGGAAAACCTATGGTCAAATCTCATCATTGCAATGCCTTAGAAGATCCGGGCCTATGTGTATGGGTAGGAAGGAAGTTGCATCATTGCCATTTCAGTCCATGTCCTCTCTGCTCTGATGGCCAGGATGTTCCCATGTCACAAGTGGTCTTTTCATTGTAGACCTCAAGCCCAAAAGCAACTGGAGTCAGACCAGTCCCTCCCCAGACACAGGTCACTCCACACAAAGGGTTCATCTGCACGGTTCTTTCAGCGGCGTATAGAGTGCACACAAGGGGAGGCCCCCTTAGCATGGGTGTAAAGTGCAGTGCAGACCATGAGGCACGGCTTAGGAGAGTAAAGACACTCCCGAAGGGTGAGGGTGTACACGAGAACATACCCCACATGCTCTCTGCTCACCCACGCCACGCCTCCCCGTCCACTCAGCGCTGTTTTCAGCAGAGTAGCATCCCGCTGACTGCCTGCAGCTGAAGCCCTTCCCCGCTGCAGGAAAAAAGACTCCAGAGTGGGGTAAGGCTCTGGCAATGGGAGAGGCAGCAGTTTCTCATTGCATGGTGTAGCTACACACATCCTATATGCTACCACCAGTGGTGTGTAGTGTAGATGTAGCCAAAAAAAGAGTCAGCGTTGCTGGATTGTAACCAGTGCCCTAGAGATGAAAGGCCTCTTATTCCCTCCCCAGCATCCTGACACAGCCAGTCCCTTAGAGGTAGAAGCAGTGCTTAATTTGTGCCAGGGCTTGCCAGGGCTCAGTGTCGGCACCTCTAGGCTTGGCGGTTCCTAGCCCCGGCACCTTTAGGTTGGCATTTCATTGGCCGAGCATCTCTAGGCCTGGAAGTGCATAGTCCCGGCACCTCTGGGCCTGGCAGTTCAGTCCTGGCACCTCTGAGCCTGGCAATTCACTGTCCTGGCACCTCTGGGCCTAGCAGTTCACAGCCTGGGCACCTCTGAGCCTGGCAGTTCACAGTCCCATCACCTCTGGGCCTAGCAGTTCACAGCCCGAGCACCTCTGGGCCTGGCAGTTTACAGTCCCAGCATCTCTGGGCCTGGCACTTCACAGTCCCAGCATCTCTGGGCCTGGCAGTTCATAGCTCTGGCACCTCTGGGCCTGGCAGTTCATAGTCCTGGCACCTCTGGCCCTGGCAGTTCATAGTACTGGCACCTCTGGGCTTAGCAGTTCATAGCCCTGGCACCTCTGGGCCTGGCAGTTCATAGCCCCGGCACCTCTGGGCCTGGCAGTTCATAGCCCCGGCACCTCTAGGCCTGGCAGTTCATAGCCCTGGCACCTCTGGGCCTGGCAGTTCATAGCCCCGGCACCTCTAGGCCTGGCAGTTCATAGCCCTGGCACCTCTGGGCCTGGCAGTTCATAGCCCCGGCACCTCTAGGCATGACACATCAGTTATGAAAGTAAAATATATGGCTCCTAATTGCCTGAGCCACAGCACTTCTTTCATTACAAAGTAAGCCCTGGGTGGAAGATATTTAAAACCACTAAATTAAACTTAACACTGGGAGAGTTGTGATTGTGCCCCCTACACCCTGCTGCTGTGCCCTGGGAATTTGAACATGACAAGAGAATGAAAGGCGAGGGGGAGTGAGACGGAGCCATGTACCTGCTGTAGGTGATCCTGATATCCTAGAGGGAGAGAAAGAGAGAAAGGAAGTTGATTGCACATGTGAAAAGCCAAAGATACCGCCTGCAGGAAATGAGCTTTCACTCATCAAGTTTCATAGGTTAAAGTCACAACCTATTTCTACATATTTATTAAAACATTTAGATCACAGAGTTGGATTTTCCAAAACAGGCCCTAAATCTTCCCCTGGGGTTCGGCGGCACGTTCTATTGGGCACAGAGAAACAATCCAGGTATCTTCAAAAGGCAAATGCTAATTAGGAAGATTAACATTTCCCACTCCAATCTCCACCTCCATCTCCACAGCAGATTCCTGGGTTTGGTACATGTTATGTTGCCTTAGCAAAATGTTTAGCCTCCTACTTTGGAGGCTGGGATACAGGGTTCATTTGCTGGCTCTGCTGCAGCCTCTCTCTGTGCCTGGCACATTGGGGCCTCTGGAGGCTACTGCAATACAAACAATACGTTAAATATTTATGGGCTCATTTGGATTTGAACTTCCCTAGGACACTAGCTGAGTGCAGAGCTCCGGCAAGCAAAGTTGCCACAGGGCTCTGACGCATTCTGCATGCACAGGGCAGCCGTAGGCAGCGTCTCAGAGAACTGGGAGAGCAGGCTACATACCAGGAATATTCCACATCAGAAAGAATTTTGGGGGTAATTTTGGCATCATCCCCTGTGAAAATAGTTCAGGATACTGTGCAGAGGCAACTGGGGTGTCTCTAACAGAAGAGGGGAAAGGCTCTGGCCAGGGCCGGTGCAAGGATGTTTCACGCCCTAGGTGAAACTTTCAGTTTGCGCCCTCCCCCGTTCCCGAGCCCTGCAGAAGCTCCCTGCCCCCCTCCCCGCCCTGAGGCGCCCCCTCCCGTGGCAGCTCCCCCACTCCACCCTGAGGCACCCCCTTGCGACAGCTCCCTACACCCCCTCTGCCCTGAGGCACATCCCCTGGCCATGGTAGCTCCCCCACCCCAGCCCTGGCCCAGGGAGCCGTGTGGCAGCTGCCCACCCCAGTTCACCCCTGCTCCGCCTCCTCCCCGAGCACGCCATGGCTGCTTCACTTCTCCCACCTACCAGGCTTGCGGCGCCTAAGCTGATTTGCACTGCAAGCCTGGGAGGCGGGAGAAGTGAAGCAGCCACGGCGTGCTCGGGGAGGAGGCAGAGCGGGGGTGACCTGGGGCAGGGAGTTCCCCTGTGTGCTGCCCCCCCTCCTTACTTGTTGCAGGCGGCCCTCCCTGCGCCCCTCTGCCCCAGCTCCCTCCGCCTAAATGCCGGTGGCAACCGCGGCGGCCAGATCTTCAGCCGTCCCAGTCGCCACTGAAGAAAATGCTGCCTCTCAAATCCTAGTGCCCACAGCTGCCTAATAGGTTGCACCGGCCGCCATGGCTCTGGCAATGGGAGAGGCAGCGGGGAAAGGCTCCTGCAGCTGCCCACTGCTGGAGCCTACCTCCACAGAAAGGAAATTCACCTGCAGGAAATCACTCGCTGGTTTCTGGCACTTCCCCTCCAGCTCACTGATCAGGCTCTTAAGATGGGAAATGTCCATGGGAAATCTGGTGACGGTTTCCTTTTGCCACTTCATAATCCTGTCCAACTCTTCCAGCCGGGCCAGCAGGAGGCACTCTTGTTCCTCCAGAAACTGGCAGAGCTGCTGAAATTCAAACCCAATTCTCTGCCTCTCCTTTTTGATCTTTTCCTGTAACAGACAGATAGAAATGGGGAATGGGCAGGTAAAGACCCAGCAGAGAGATCAGGGGTATTTCATACAGCCATGTGTCTGCCACAGGGAAATTTCTCACTACCCCAAAAAGTCATTTCAAGACTTTTTTTTTGAGAAAAACTCCCTATGGATGAGAGAGAGAGCTTCCTCAAGCTTCCTTAGTCAGTCCTAATTTATGTTAATAGTGTGTGATCTGTAGCATGGATTCATAGATTCCAAGGCCAGAAGAGATCATTGTGATCATCTAGTCCAGGGGTAAGCAACCTATGGCACACGTGCCGAAGGCTGATTTTCAGCAGCACTCACGCTGCCTGGGTCCTGGCCACCAGTCCAGGAGGCTCTGCATTTTAATTTAATTTTAAATGAAGCTTCTTAAACATTTTAAAAACCTTATTTACTTTACATACAACAATAATTTAGTTATAAATTATAGACTTATAGAAAGAGCCCTTCTAAAAACATTCAAATATATTACTGGCACACAAAACCTTAAGTTCGAGTGAATAAATGAAGACTCGGCACAGCACTTCTGAAAGGTTGCCAACCCCTGATCTAATCTGACCTCCTGTGTAACATAGGCCATAGGATTTTTCCGAAACATTTTCTCTTTAATTAGAGCATATCTTTTTCTTTTATTTATTTATTTATTTTAAATCTTGATTGAAAAATTGTCAGTGATTGAGAATCCGCCATGACTCCTGGTAATATTCCAGTGGTTAATTACTCACACTGTTAGAAATATACGCCTTATTTCCAGTCTGAATTTGTCTAGCTTCAACTTCCAGCCAGAGGATGGTGGTATATTTTTGTCCGCTAGTTTCAAAGAGCTCATTATCAAACATTTGTTTCCCACATAGGTGCTTGCACACCATGATCCAGTCACTTCTGAAGCCTTATTTATGTTAAGTTAAATAGATGGAGCTCCTTGCATCTATGACTAGAAGGCACGTTTTCTATTCCATTGATCATTCTCATAGCTCTTCTCTGAACCCTCTCCAGTTTATCAACATCCTTTCTGAACTGAGGACACCGGAACTGGTCATGGGATTCCAGCAGCAGTTTCACCAGGATCAAATACACTGGTAAAATAACCTCTCTACCCCTACTCAAGAGTCCCATAGTTACGCATCCAAGGATCACATTTTGGCTACAGCATTCCATGATTAGGTTGTTCTCATTTCATTGGCCTAGTGAACTCCAGATTCATCTAGCAGCAGAAAGGGCAGCAGGAGGCAGGACTCAGGTTAACATTCTCTCTCTCTCTGGCTGCGTCTACACTGAAACCGCTACAGCGGCACAGTGGCAGCGCTGCAGCTGCACCATGCTAGTGCGTCAGTGTAGACACTCACTGCAGCAACAGGAGAGGGTCTCCCCAGAGGCAGATCAAGGTCTGCCACAGCAAGTGGCCACAGCAAGTGAGGGGGCCCCGACGCCAAAACTGTGGCCCTACCTCACCCCTTCTGCCTGAAGTTCCACCCCCGTTCTGCCCCTTCAACCTGCAACCTCACCCATAGCCCCGCCCTGTTCTGCCCCTTCCCCTGTGGCCCCGCCCTCGTTCCACATATGGCTCCACCCTTGTTCTGAGCCTTTCCCCGGGGTCCTGCCCCTGTTCCGCCCACAGTCCCACCCCCATTCCACCCCTTCCACCGCAGCCCCACCCCTCCGTTTGCTCCTCCCACCCCACTCTGGCACCAAGACTGGAGAAGCTCTGCACCGAGGTTGTGGTGGGGAGTGAGAACTCCTCCCACCCTGGGGCTGTGATGGGGAGATTTTTCCAGCCAGTTGGCCCGTGCAATAATCCGGCACTGGTTCTCCCATTGCTGTGCTAAATCCACCTCCTTGAGAAGCAGTTGCCAGGGTGATGGAAGAATTCTTCTATTGACATAGCACTGTCTACACCAGGATAGGTCAGCTTAACTACGTCTTTCGTGGGGGATGGATTTTTCACAACCCTGAATGACATAGCTTGGTCAAACTAACATGTTAGTGTAGACCTGGCCCGTCTCTCTATCACACACACACACATCGCACCAGCAGAGACTCCTGGGCAAAGGGAGGTGTGGGAAATTAAAAGCTTGACACCAACAAAAAAATCCAATGAGAAAAATCATAATATCAGCACATCGGCCATTTAAAAAACAAATACAAACTGCAGAGACAAATGCTCATGGACGCATATGAGAGAGACACCCAGAAATTTCCTATCAGGTGCTCTCAGGGACAGAAACAACCCGTGCCTGCCACTAGTGGGAGGAGGGGGGGGTTATGGGCAGAGTGAGGGCAGCCAGTTTCAGCAGTGTTACTGAGCATGCTCAGTCCGTGGGTGCATGCTCAGTACACACCGTGCAGCAAATCTTGGGGGGGGCACATGACCCTCTTATGTGTTGCCTCTGGATGTGGAAATGCAATTACACATGCATCACACTCAGGACCATGTGGTCACCACAAAACACAAATACCGCCCCCACATGGAAGCTGTAGAGTGAGATACATCCTGATACACACACATTTATTGTCTCAGAGGGACACAAACAGTCACATCCCAGGCTCGTAAGCTTGGATTCCACTTAAAAGTTATATCAACATAACCACAGTGGTCAGGGGTGTGAAAAATTCACACTCCTGAGCAGCATAGTTCAGCCGACCTAAGTACCCATGTAGCCAGCGCTAGGAAGAACTCTTCCATTGACCTCTTGGGGAGGTGGATTACCTACACCAATGGGAAAGCCCCTCCTGTCAGATAAGTTGTGTCCACACTGAAGCGCTACAGCTATGCCGTGGTCGTGTTTTCAGTATAGATAAGCCCTAAGATCTAATAGCCCATATTTTAATCCTAGTCTAGACAAGGCCAGCGATACTCAATCACAGGCAGACATACCCATCTCTGCTTTGGGCACCTACCAGATACTCCCAGCTCCTCCTCTCGCCAGTCAATTTAAATCCCAGGAGTTTTTCTCTCTCTTCCCTCAGAGCCTGAAGTCGAGCCTTGACTTGCTCCTGAGAAGAGAAAAAGGGTTTGGTGGGATTTCTGTTTTGGGTGGGAGAGGAGTGGATCCAATTCAGATTTCATTTAAATAAACGCTTTACCAGTTACTCTAACTCACGGGGGGAACTTTCTTAATGTCACTTGCATGTAAATTCCCTGGCTAGATGGGGCCAAGTTTGCCTCCCATAATTCACTGGGCTTTTCCCCCCAGTAAGTAATGCTGGTCTGTATAATCTATACCAGGGGTAGGCAACCTATGGCATGCGTGCCGAAGGTGGCACGCAAGCTGATTTTCAGTGGCACTCTCACGGCCCTGGTCCTGGCCACCGGTCCGGGGCCTCTGCATTTTAATTTAATTTTAAATGAAGCTTCTTAAACATTTTTAAAAACCTTATTTACTTTACATACAACAACAGTTTAGTTATATATTTTAGACTTATAGAAAGAGACCTTCTAAAAAACATTAAAATGTATTACTGGCATGTGAAACCTTAAATTAGAGTGAATAAATGAAGACTCAGCACACCGCTTCTGAAAGGTTGCTGACCCCTGATCTACACAAACCAAGGGCTCTGAATACCCTGCTTAGCAGTCAGGCGGTCTGGGGAGCAAAGAGTGGGTTATAGCTTTGTTGGGTATGAAATTAATGACACAAAAGAAGAATAAAATGACTTTAGTCAACTTTATTTCAAATAGACCAGCTTCAGAAAGGGACTTGCAACATCTAAAGGGCTCATCTGTGCTAGAATCCTACAGCAGCGTAGCTGTACCAGTGTTGACCAGCTGTTAAACTAGATACCCAGTGCACAAGAATTGGAGAAATGTATTACCTTATTGGGAGTGAAATAAGTGGCAAGGAACAAGGAGTATTACTCCAGTCAGTCTTATTCACAACAGGTTCAGTGCCTGAGGAATGTAATTTCAGGGTGAAATAGCCCTGATCCTGCGACACACAGCTGCTTAACTTACTACTCTGAGTAGCCTCATTGACATGGTAATATAAATTGAAGCATGTGCATAAGGACTGATCTGGACTTGCCAGTCATTGCGGGTGAGAATTTAAAGCACAGTGCGTGTGTGAACACTTTTACTCCAAAACAACAGTGACAAAGTCCTATTCAGCTTAATCCATTTTACAGGAGCAAGGGCACTCTTGCTCCAGAATAAGAGCATTCACACATGGAGTTGATCAGGAATTTCTCCATGTAATGGACAAGCCCTAATTAGCGTTTGGAAGACTGCAACCTTCGATGCAAAAGGTCCTTAAGGTCTAATTCTCACACTATATAACATTTTCTTTAATGTTAGGTGCACAGATCAGTAACTTAACAGCACAACCCCTTGCAGGAACGCTTGTTAGCAAATTGAATGAATGAGACATTAGGCGCTCAGATTCCACTAGAAGAAAATCCAGTTATTAGGAGCACAGATCAAAAATTTAGTGGCGAAGGCCTTGCTCCTCAAAGATTCCTAGGCTCTCAATTTCCAGTGATTTCAATGGAATCCAGAAATCTAAAGACCTCTGAAGCTCTGGGCCAAAATTCCATGCAAGAACTTTGTTGTGAGCATAAATCAATTATCAATAACGCAGGAAATGAGGCGTTCAGGTTAAACTGGAAAGAAACCCAAACGTTTAGTCTAGAAATTGCCCAGCGAAGGGCCCAAATTACACTAGGATTTACTGAATTCCTGCCATTTTGATTTTGAAAAGGCAACCAACCAAAAACATAAATGAGGCATAAATAGACACTCTGGAGAGAGAGATTCCCTACCTTGTACTTCTGGGCAGCCTCCTCTACCGGAACCGCAGCATGAGCTCCATGCGCCCAGGACTCTCTGCAGACCAAACAGATTAATTGTTGTTCCTCCACACAGAAGAGTTTCAGAGGCTCCCTGTGTTTCTCACACACTCGCTCTGCCTCTGGCTCTGTTGTTGGAGGCAACTTCAGCTGTTTCACTAGCTCCACCATGTTCGCCAGCTCCCTATTGAGCGTGAAGTTTCTCTGCTGGGGGGTCTGTCTGCACTGGGGGCAAGAGAAGTTTGTAGCCAGTTTGCGCTAGCACTGAGTGATGCAGGCTTGGCAGAAGTTGTGCCCTCAGTGTATAGGCACCGGGTCTTGGAAATACTCCAAGCAGATGGAACAAGAAGCTTCCTCTTGGAGTTTTTCCACAGTAGCCATGGCTCTCTGTGAGGACAAGTGTGACAGCAGGTTACTTTCACATCACTTCCCTTTGAGTGCATCCTGACAGCATTTCTTCTGGAGCCGGCTCATTTGCTGGGCTGGAATGAGCCCCATCTAGTTTCAGCCCCTGAGGCCCTGGAGAGCAATGTGACCCTCCACATGCAGGGAACAATGCTACTTAATTCCCAGGTTAAAAAAAAAACAACCTCTTTGAAACCGCAATTAAGAGAATGCATCTCTCTGCTATTGAAGGGCAGAACGGTGAAATCCTGCCCCCAAATGTCAATAAATGAATGTAATATAATGAATTATTTAAATCCAGACACAGTAAAAAAATTATTGGTGGTTAGGAGTCAGATTTCACCTAACAGATAAAGATTATCCATCACTGGGGATTTTACAGAGCAGGTTAGACAAACACCTGTCAGGGATGGTCTAGATAATACTTAGTCCTGTCTTGAGTGCAGGGGACTGGACTAGACGACCTCTCAAGGTCCCTTCCCAGTTCTATGATTCTATGATTACCAAGTAGGGAAGTGCTCCAAGCTATCTCTGTCCCTGTCCGTCTTTATCCCTTGCTGATCTCCTACCTTTGTGCCACCCAAATTGCATTTATATTATTTATATTATTTATTGATATTCCAAGACCTGCCCCAGTCAGGCTCAGAGTCCTCTTGTGCTACAGGCCAGACAAACTTGTAATAAAAGTCCAGGTCCTTAGGCATTTAGTCTCCATTGGAGGTCTCCATTGGTCCATACATTTCAGAACCTGGGACAAAGCAAAAATCCTTCCTCCGTATTCATTAACATTCCCATGATTTCCTGGAGTGGGGAAAGGAGTGGATGCTGCAGTCTGCAGACAGGGCTGTACATCAGCCGAGGCAGAACATTAAAGACAAGACAAACTGTGTTACCAGAGCAACAAGCTATCAAAAAAAAAAATCAGAAACTGAAGCGTGGTCTGCACTAGGGAATTCAGTTCATATAATGACATTGCTCAGGGGATGTGAAAAATCCACCCCCCTGAGTGACACAGGTAAACCAACCAAGCCTCCAGTGTAGAGAGCACGGTGTCGATGGGATAATACCATAGCTACTGCCCCTCTGGGAAGGTGGAGTACCTACACCAACAATGGAAGAAGTCTTCCTGTCCGCATTGGTAGCATTTTCACTGAAGCGCTGCAGCAGCACTACTGCAGCCTTTTAAGCGTAGACTTGCCCTCAGTGGGAGGAGACAGGGATGGTCGGAGGTTTAAGACTGTCCCTGCCCTGAGGACGCTTTGGTTTAGGCTGACCAGTCAGATGATGGGTCAGGGAAGGGGATACAGAAAACAAAGCAGAGCAGGAAGTCGGTGCCCTGACGTTTAGTCTGTTTGTCTGCAGGTTGTTGTGATTGTTTTGTCTGTCTATCTATGGACCTTTCCAGTGGGGGACAGGAGCGGCTTATAGACTCATAGACTCATAGGTCAGAAGGGACCAATATGATCATCTAGTCTGACCTCCTGCACAAGGCAGGCCACAGAACCCTACCCATCCACTTTTATAACAACCCCTATCCCAGGACCGAGTTATTGAAATCCTCAAAATTGGTTTGAAGACCTCAAGCTGCAGAGAATCCACCAGCAAGTGACCCATGCCCCACGCTGCAGGGGAAGGCGAAAAACCTCCAGGGCCCCTGCCAATCCGCCCTGGAGGAAAATTCCTTCCCAACCCCAAATATGGCGATCAGCTAAACCCTGAGCATGTGGGCAAGACTCACCAGCCAGCACCCAAGAAGGAATTCTCTGCAGTAACTCAGTTTCCATCCCATCCAACATCTCCCCGCAGACCATTGAGCAGACTTATCTGGTGATAATCCAAGATCAATTGCCCAAAAGCTCCCTAAAAGTGGGCAGGGGGCACTTGTGCCCAAACCGTGACCCTGGCCCCTGTGCTTACCCTCCCACCCAAGGCCCCGCCTCCACCCCGCCCCTTCTCCCAGAATAAGGAAGATAAGACATGTGCTTTGTGTGACTGTAGGGCTTGTGTCAGCCAAGGATTCATGGATAATTAGGGCAAAGAAGCTAACTGTGAGGTTCTGCAGGGACAGATCTAGAACACAAGTCGGTAGAACGGCCGACACGGTCACACCACTAGCTGGCAGCCATGGTAGGGCTGTCTGGGTTGTCACAGACGCCGCTCTGAGATAAACACCTCAGGAAGCGCCACCTCCAAAGGCTGGACTGACAGCTTCCCTCAAGGCCCCTGAACATAGGAGCCGATTCCATGGATGCTCTGGGGCTGGAGCACTCTCGGAAAAAAATAGGGGTGCTCAGCACCCACTGGCAGCAGTGCCAATCAGCTCCTTCCCATCCCTCCAGCGCCTCCTTTCCGCTAGTGAGCAGCTATTCACTGGCATGCAGGAGGCCTGCGGGGCAAGGGGGAGGAGCAGGGGTAGGAAGAGGCAGGGTAGGGCGGGGGCTTGGGCAAAGGGATAAAGTGGGGGCGGGGCTTGGGGTGGAGAAAGGGTGGGAAGAGGCAGGGCAGGTGGGGACTTGGGGGAAGGGGTGGAGTGGGGGAAGGGCCTGGGGCAGAGTGGGGGTCAAGCACCCCTTGGGAACTTAGAAAATCAGCGCCTCTGCCCCTGAACCTTGTGTAAGTCTAGGAGGCATTTCGAGAAGTGTTCATGCACTGAGCTGAGCTCCCCAGCCCGATGTAGTGATGGACATGCCTCCATCACTGGACATTTAGATCCCGAAGGAACCACATGAAGACACTTGAATATTGCCCAGTAGACGCATGGACATTTTTAAAAAGAGGTGAGAAAGTTCTTTTCGTTGCCATTCCCTTTCACTGAAGTGACCCACCCTCATGGCAACGGGAATGTCAGTAAAAAGCAACCACCGCACCCATTAGACAGTTCTGAGGGTTCCTTGGCTTATTTCTCTCTGGTAGAACCTCAGAGTTCCAAACCCCTCGGGAACGGAGGTTGTTCGTCACTCTGAAATGTTCATAACACCGAACAAAATTCTATGGTGGTTCTTTCAGAAGTTTACAACTGAACATTGACTTGACACAGCTTTGAAACTTTAAAAAGCAGAAGAAAAATGCTGCTTTCCCTTTATTTTTTTTTAGTAGTTTATGTTTAACACAGCACTGTACTGTATTTGCTTTTTTTTGGCTTTGCTGCTGCTTGGCTGCGTACTGCCGGTTCCAAATGTGGTGTGTGGTTGACCAGTCACTTTGTAACTCTGGTGTTCGTAACTCTGAGGTGCTACTAAACAGAAAAGACCAGGGAGCCCACTGGACCGATCAAGACACTTTAATACAATCGTCTGGTGGATCATAAAGACAGAATCCACTTGCTAAAACACTAACACTATAAAAGTCCATAAAATTTTCTCCACCTCTTTCCAAGTCCATCCTTCAGGACCCATCTTGTTGTCCCTCATCCATCCTTACCACACAGCCTTGAGACATGTGGAGAACATCATTGAAGTCAACGAGTTTTAACTCTGAAACCTAAAGAGGGCGATTTCATTCGTCAACATTGTTAACCCTTTGACTGCCAATCGCTTTAAGCAGAAACATCCACAGTCCCAAATGTCCTTAAAAGCCCTATTAGTACTAACCAGCAGCCAAAGCCTTCAGATTCGCCTTCTCCCAACGATGTCAATAAACACATGAACAGGAGCCCGGAAACTGACCGTGTGGGAACAGAGTAAAATAAACCCAATTCAGTGCCAAAATAAATACCCCATTTCACTTCAAGTCAAATACTCCATAGGAAACAATTAGCTGGAGCTCCCATGAAATTTTGCCCAGGGGCTACAGAATCCAGAGAACTTGATACAGAATTTCTAATTTGCTCACCCTTCCGACATCAACAATCCTCCCCAAGAATGGAGGATGAAGACACACAGGCTGGGCCATGCGGTTTGCTTCTCTAGCCCGACCCCTTTACTCTCTTCCTCGTTTTGACACCTCAGAAATACACATCAGTTTCCAGGATCATAGAGATGGGCTTGTCAGAGGCCAGAGGAGCCGGGTTCATGGTCCACACTGGTATAGACTAGCCATAGCTCAGGGCCACAGTGTGAACTGTGATTCCCAGACCCAGAAGAAAGGGAGGATTCGCTCCTCATTGAAAGAGGCAGGATGGAAAGTGAAGATCAGGACCTCGTTATCAACATCAAAAAAAGCCACCTGCCCCCTTTCGTAGTCCAGAGAAACTCGGATCCTCCCAGGCCTTCTACTCAGAGGAAGCAGGGTGTCAGGGTAAGCCCGGTACTGTCCCCCACAGAGCCCCACAGCCCAGATCCCCTGGGCAGGGTCCAGACTGATCCATCCCTTTCTCCACACAGATTCTCGGGCGATCCCAACAGTCCAGAATCCCTGCTGCCCCAGGTGCACTTCCCAGTCATTCCTCCCCGAGGTAAATCCCTCCCGGCCCAGCACGCAGCAGTACGTATCAAATCTCTCAGGATTGTCGGGCAGATCCTGAGGCGTGTCTTCCCACCACACACTTTTCTGATCCTCGCTCAGAACAAGGTGAGGATTCGCTGTGTCCGGATCCAGAGTCACATTCACTGGGAAGAGAGAATCAGAGCGTTATGGGCAAAGCTCAGTCCTCGGGGAGGCTGGGACCATTTTTCACACTCCCCAGCAGCCCCGTCCTGCCTGGAACACTCCCAGCAGTAGAGAGAGACAAGAGAGTCATGCTGCCTGCTGAAGAGACGTCCTGTACCCAGCCAGAAGACAGCCGAAGGGAGAACGCAAACCCCAGTGTACATGGAATGACCCTGGAGGGTTGGAATCAGTGGCCCCGAATGAGAGCAGAGGCCTCTTGTTTGTACCAAAGAGCCCAGGTGGTCACCCCAGCCCACAGGGAATGGAAAAGGCACCAACTCAAGACTCTTCTCCCCAGCCCAGGGGCAGGGTGGAATTTGGAGACACAAGAAATTGAAACAACTTCCAAATTTTCCAATTTTTAGCAAAGCTGTTTTGCCATTTTTCAGTGGCGATGGGAGCTGGCCAGTCTCCATATGGCCCGGCAGCCCCCTTCTCACTCCCATGCGATAACAGCAGTTACTAATACCGGGGTGCTAAAGGCCTTCCCCATTTCCTGTAAAGATCCTCCTTCATTGCCAAGAGGCTACTTTGTCTGACCTCAGAAACTTCTTTTGCAAAGCAAAGCCTGAGCCACAACTCTCATGGTTTTCTCAGTAGGGAAATATACCTGACACAAGTCACTTTTCCAGCTGTTTTCCAGACACTCACCCCATTCCACCTCCAATTCAGATGGCAGAGAATCTAGAGAGAGAAGAGAGGCATGTCATGGTGTTATCTTTAGGATAAGATTTCTGCAGTTCACCAGTCTAACAGGGCTTTAATGATGGGAAACAAATGGAGTGGATGGGACAGAGCTATCCAGACAGAGAGAAATTAAGCTGGAGAGAGCGTGAATTCATCCCGCTACAGAAGGGCCAGGCCAAGATCTATGTACCTCTTGAATCTCCATAATACAATTCAAGTGAGAGATGATGGACCATTGGCTCTCAGCAGAGGGGTGAGTTTCACCTCCTGCGAATTCCTAGGCAGTTTGAAATAAAATAGAATCAAGAATATGATTTGATCCCTTTGTGTTAGGTAGAACTAAGGTGACCAGATGTCCCGATTTTATAGGGACAGTCCCGATTTTTGGGTCTATTTCTTATATAGGTTCCTATTACCCCCCAACCCCTGTCCCGATTTTTCATATTTGCTGTCTGATCACCCTAGGTAGAACTGATGTCATCCCCAGTATATCGCTCTCCTCAGTAATTGATAGATAAACAAATCCATCTATGAGAACACAATGATAGACACCTCTTCAAACCCTATCCCTAATTCAGGGATGATGAAATATTCCTTTACTGTTATTTAGCTGGGCTTTCCCTTAGCAGCCAATTGCATAGTGCAATCCTCCCCGTCACAGACACACATCTGGATTTCCACCCCCTTGGTACCTTTGAATTTCCTCAGTGTCTCCTTCAGAACAATATTTTTTTGAGAGAAATTGCTGAGTTTCTTTTCCACATCTGGAAAAATCTCCAGTGGCTGCTGGAAGTCCCCCACCTTGCACCTGGAGGGAGACAGGCTTTTTTATTGGTTAGTTTTCATTTTATCAGCTTGTAACGTGCCTTTCAAGCCAGTGAATTCTGCTGTACTAAGCAGCCAGGGTTAGGGTTAGGGACAGGTGCATAACTCCGGTTGAAATCAATGCTGTCTGGGGATGGCAACTGCCCAGAGCCCATGGCAAGAGAATGGGCCTGTACTGGATTATTGGTTTGACTGAAGCCTAGGCACATGGTTCTGGGTATTGAGACAGACCCTTGCAGATAGGAGCCTGCCTGCTAGGAAGGAGGTTGGAAGCAGACCCCAGCTGGCCTGGTGATTCTTTTGTTTGGCGTTTCTGTTGGATTTTGACCAGAGGACTCTGTAACCCTGGATGGAAGGGGTTGAATAAGTGTCTTGGCTGGAGGGCTAAGCCACCTCTACAGGGGAAGCTGGCTGAAGATCATGTGGAGAAACTGAGGTATCACCACTCTGTGTCGGGGGAGGGGTATGCTGGGACAGTACCTCTGTCACAAGCCTGGACAACTAATTTCTCTGTGGCCCCCATCCTCCCAAAGCAAATATAAAGTCATCTCAGTCTTTTGGATATCATTGCCACCAAATGTGTCCAGCAAGAACTGGACTGAGAACTCCAACCCAACTCCCCAAAGACTCATCGGGTGGGGCAGATTTTTGATCACGGCTGATTTGCCCAGGGTCCTAACCCGTGACACAGATGTGAAACAACCCAAAGCCCACTTCCAGATGTGTCAGTCCCTCAGGTATCCAAGTTACTCAATACACACATTCAGATGACAGAAGAGTCCTTTCCTTAGGATGGCTAATCCTATAGTCTAGTAGAAATGGAATCTACCCTGGGGGTTTGTTCAGTAGTGGGAGATTTCTATACCAAAGGTGACTCTGCCCCACAGGTTGAGCTAGGGAGACCGGGCTTTATTTATTCAGGGTATGGCTTATACTGCAATCCTGGGATGTGATTGCAATGCCAGTTAACGTACCCAAGGTAGCTTCCATTGAGCGAGCTCAGGTACTGGACTGTAAAGCCGTGGCAAAACATGCTTCAGCACAGGTGAGTAATGACCCAAGGTTCTGGGTAGGTTTATATTGCCTGTGCGAAAGCACAGGCCGCTGAAGGTTGGTTGCTCTCAGTACGTGAGCTATAGACTGGCTAGGAGCAAAAACCATACCTCGTGACTGCAGTATGGCCCCTTAGGTCTGGTCTACACTAAGGGGGGGGGGGTCGATCTAAAATACGCAATCTCAGCTACGAGAATAGCGTAGCTGAAGTTGACGTATCTTAGGGCGACTTAGCTTGACTTACTTCTCGTCCTTGCGGCACGGGATTGACGGCTGCCACTCCCCCATCGACTCCACTTCCGCCTCTGACCCTGGTGGAGTTCCAGAGTCGACCGGGAGCACATTTGGGGATCGATATATCACATCTAGATGAGCCGCGATACATCGCTCCCTGATAGATCATTCACTACCCGCCGATGTGGCGGGTAGTGTAGATGTACCCTTAGTTTATATAATCAAATTGACTCGTGCTTCCTTCGGGAATCAGAATCAGCCAGTCATCCCCAGCTAGAGAGGAGAAGCTGAACTGTGCCCCTCTCCCGTGTGCTTTGCTGTTGAGTTTTGGGGCGAGCTTCCCACACACTCAAGTGGGAGGGAGAAGGAGCCACGTACCTGTTCAAGGTGCTTCTGATGTCCTACAGAAAAGAGAGAGAGACAGAGAGCTCAGACCCACAGCAATAACAACTAGAATGAACAACAAAGGGTCTTTGCACCTCTCCATGCATTTTATCCCCATGACCCTCCGCTCTATTTGGTCAGCACCAGTGCTTTGTTAATTTCGCACCTTCCTGCCACTGCCCCTTTTAAGCACAAATCAGTTATTATGAAGTAAGGAATGGATCAATCAGTTCTGGAGTGGAGCAGGCCCCTAGGGGTTGGGATCTGGCCACATGAGGATCTGAACACCACAGCGCTACTGGTGTGCCCAGCTGGCACACCTGCTGTCCAACCGATAGACCTTTATTGGCTAACACAGAGTGACTACCCTTGTGCTTAATGGCCTGGGCAGACTTAGATCCGGGTTCAGTTGCTGGCCCGGCTCCTTCCTCAGTGGCCTTGGCAAACTTTACTTCATCTTTCCGTGCCTCGTGTGTGAAATGAGAATACCAGCCCCTAAACTCACACTGCACCTACATTTTCACTGTACAAGTCCCCCAAGCTTCTGGCAGGCAGCATCCGGTGACCTACGTCACATCCAAGCCTCCGTGAGATCAATGAGCCAGGGGAGAAGAGCAGCTCCTATTCCTAGCTTTCCCATAGGGCCGATCGGGTAAGCACAAGAGCCAGGGATGGGGCTGGAGGAACGGCAAGAGGCCTCACTGTACTGGAGGGTGATTCTCATTCTGTCTCTGGTCTAATTAATATGTAAATAAAGCACAATAGCTTCAACCAGCAAGACCCACTGCAGTCCACCCCCTAGGGCAGACACTCACCTAACAGGTGGCAGACGCCCTGCTCGTGAGAGTAGGTCAGGAATCAGGGTCACCCACAGCCTAAACACGTACACTAACCACTAGGCTACAGGCTTCTGCGGGCAAAGCCTGCTTCATCCCCTCACCCAGCCATTTTGTCTGGCATTAAGCAGGTGCCTAAACTAGTGATTCTCAAACTGTGGGTCGCAACCCCATTTTAATGGGGTCTCCAGGGCTGGCACTACTTGCTGGGGCCTGGGGCCAAAGCCGTAGCCTTAGCCCCACCGCCCGGGACCAAAGCCCAAGAGCTTCAGCCCTGGGTGGTAAGGCTCAGGCTTCAGCTTCAGCCCTGGGTGGTGGGGCTCAGGTTATAGGCTCCCCTTTCCCCCCACCCAGGATAGCAGGGGTCGGGCTTTGGTCGACTCCTGGGGTCATGTTGTAATTTTTGTTGTCAGCAGGAGGCTGCAGTGCAATGAAGTTTGAGAACACCTGGCCTAAGCCCTTCTCGCAAGAAATGCCTAAGTGAGGAGAGTGGGTCCCGTTTGTGGCTCCCAAGCAGTGCTAGGAGCCTCCCTGCATCCCAGGTTTAGGCTTCTAACTCCGGGCTTAGCACACATCCCTCTCATCAGCATCTCCCACTGGCTGGCTGAGGCAGCTCCCTGCCGAGTATGCATTGCATAGGGAGCCTCCGCAGCTAACCTGGCTTTGTGGGCATCAGTAATTTTCAAGGGGCCGAAAAGCCAGGTGTTGCAACACTGAGTGACAATCCCTTTGGAGACCAGGGAGATTACTGAGGAACCCAGGAAGCTGAATAACCACCTCCTCAGCCACCTCCTCAGCCGCCCCAGAACCTACATGGGGCATAATAAAGCAAAAACTTTGCCCCCAAACCCCGCAACCGCAGCAGCACCAGGGGAGGCAGAGCCTCCTCTGGCCTATTATCCCTGCTGCCCATCTCGCCCAGGATCTCAGCACCATGACAAAATGCAAAGTAAAAAAATCAACATATTTGAATGAAATACAATAAATCCCAATGAAAAGTGATTGGAAAACAAAGATAATATACATCAAAAGTGACAGATACTGAGTTTCCTAGGCTCCAGTTCTTGCCTAGAAGGGAAGTCTCACCTGCAGGAGTTCACTCACTGGCTGCTGATACTTCTTCTCTAACTCACTGATCAGCTCGCTGAGACGGGAAATCTCCTCCGAGAGTTCAGCGACACTCCCATTCTGCCAGTTCACAATCTCCTTTTCCACCTCTCCCAGCCGGGCCAGCAGGAGCCGCTCTTGTTCCTCCAGTAGATGGCGCAGCTGCTCAAATTCAGACATGATCTTGCACCTCTGGATTTTCGTCTGTTCCTGTAATGAACGGATTAAAACGAAGGGAAAGGAAAGGCAGGTCAAGAACACAGAGACTCAGGGGACATACAACTGGCCCCTGAATGTACAGGACGGTGACTTGAATTGTCCTTAAAAACCTCCAAGGTCAAGGATTCTACACCCACCCCAGTTAACCTCTCCCAGCGCTTAGCCTCTTCAGAGTTAGGAAGCTCATGAGCCAGTGGCCAGTTTCTATTGCTGATGTCTCTTCCCTTCCTCCCAGGGTCACACACAATTTATCCTCATCATGTTTGGCTGAAAAACCTTCTACGGTTGCTCATACTTTTGAGGCAATATCTGTCTCTTGCTTCCTTGTGTTTTGTCCACTGGAGTGAAAAGTGTCTCTCTCCGTCCCGTTGCCTGCTCAGCCCAACCTCTCTGGGTTTAGACCAGGGGTTCTCAAACTCTTTTTCTGGGACCCCCTTTGAAAATACTTCAGGCTGTGACAACCCAGCCCCCCCCCATACCAGGCCATCCTTACATCTGCACTGCTGCTGGTGGCAGTGCTGCTTTCAGAGCTGGGCGCCTGGCCAGCAGCCCCTGCCCTCGCAACTCCCTCACAATAGTCTTGCAACCTCCTTTTGGGTTGGGCTCCCCAGTTTAAGAAATGCTGCTTTAGACTGTGCTCTGCACCTCCCGCTTTCCACCCCTACTTTGTGGCCACCAATTTTGCATTTGGAGCAAGTCTGCTTTATTGTGGCACAGGGCCATTCCGGTGAAGTAACTGCCAGGGGGCTAGCTCCGTGCAAGCCATCGGGAGCAGCCTAGCTTGTGGCTGTTTGAGTTCTTCTTCCTAGTGACCCGCGTGTGTTTTGCTTTAGGTGCTGATCTAGCAACGTGAGCATCTTTTGATTTTTATTGTTCCATTCCACTCATCAAAGAGTGAGGCTGACCCAGTGAGAGAGAAACCCACACCCCTGTCCCTGCTAGGTAATAACAATGGGCACCTACCAGATATTCCTGGCTTCTCCTCTCTCCAGTCACTTTAAACCCCAGGAGCTTTCTTCTCTCTTCTTTCAGAGTCTGCAATTGCATCTGGATTTGTTCCTTTGGGGAGAAATGGTCTGGATGAGATTTCACTGGGGAAGGGGGGCTATTTTCTTCTGTGATTGTTTTTCTTAGAACAATACATAACAAAAGAGGGAAAGGGGAAGTAGACAGTAATCAATCTGACGTAATGAAATGTGGAAAATTGATAAGAGAGGCCAGAGACGTCAGGAGGGAAGAAATCACAACTGGCATGGCTAAGGACAACAAGGAGGAGTTTTTTAAAGCATATCAGAAAAAACAAACAAACACCCCAACAATGGTATAGGCACATCACTACATCATGATCATGATAAACCTGCTAAGAACAATGCAGAAAAGGCAGAAGTCCATAAATATTTCTGGTCTGAGTTTGGGAAGAAGCAGGATGATCCACTCCACATGTGAGAATGATGAAATATTTCCCAGTCCATTTGCAACCAAGGGGGATGTTAGAAAACATCTAGGAGGGATAAACATTTTTAAATCAGAGTTCCCAGATAACTAACTCCAAAGGAACTGACTGAGGAGATCTCCAGCTAGCTGGTGTTCATTATTAATAACTCTTTGAATGGAGGGAAATTCCAGAAGACTGGAAGCGTTCTAATGTAATGCCAGTAATCAAAAAGGACAATCAGATGATCTGGGTAATCTTGGGCTGGAAAAATTGATATGGTATTCAGTGTGAACACAATTAATGCCAGTCAATGTGGTTTTACAGAAAACAGGTTGTCAAACCTGATTCAATTGTTTTAAATGAGATATACAAGTTTAATTGTTGACTGTACAGATGTACTATCCTTACACTTCTGGAAGGCATTTGACTTTTAATCAGAATGTGGGGTGATAATGTAATTAGCACTATACAGTGTCAACAGAGCCCATGTTACATAGTTTAAGGACTGCCTGACCTGCCTCAAAAAAATAGTTTTCAATAGGAAACCGTCACTGAATTGGGGCGGTTCTGCAAGGATCGGTGCAAGGCCTAAAACTATTCAATATTTTTACCAATGACCAGGAAGTGAATATAAAATTAATGCTGACAACATGTGCAGATGATGTGCAGATTGGTGGTGTGGTAGATAATGATGAAGATAGGGCAGTCATATAGAGTGATCTGGATCATTTGATAAGTTAAATGTATTTTAAAATCAAATTCCAATTTATATGTCTAAGAGCGAGGAATGCAGGCCAGACCTATGGAAGGGGAGACTATATCCTGGAAAGCAGTGACCCTGTAATGCAGAGGCCCCCAAACTGTGGGGCATGCCCCCCTGGGAGGGGTGGAGGAAAGTCCGGCAGGGGGGTGCAATGGGACCTGGGCCAACCCCCACAGAGGGCAGGGAGGGAGCGCCACCCAGCCCCTCCCCACCCCCAACTCTGCTCCAGTCCCGTCCTTAGCTGCATCCCTGGCCCATCCCAGCCTCGGTGCAGCTCCAGGGCTGAGGCTGGGGGGTGAAGCCAGGAGCAGAGCCAAACCTGGCTGCGGGCCCGGCTACTGGACCCCACCAGCTTGGCTGCGGATCCGCTCCTGCACCTGCCCCAGCCTTGGCCCAGCCCTGACCCACCCCCAGCTGCGGCCCCAGCCTCAACCCCCTTATCCCTGTCTGCCCTCCTTCCCCTGCCTGGAGCCTCAGCCCTGCTCCCTGTCCTGGCTTGGGGAGGAGCCAGGGGGACACAGACAGGGGTAAGGGGGGGGCATGACCCTCAAAAGTTTGGGGACCACTGCTGTAATGGATTTAGAGGTCAGTGTGGACAAACAGCTCGACGTGTTCCCACTGTGATGCGGAGGCTGATATGATCCCTGGATATATTAACAGTGGGGTCGTGACTAGTCTGTATATTATTTTTACCTGTTCATGGTGAGGCTGGTCCTGGAATATTGCCTCCCATTCCAGGGTCCACATTTTTAAAAGAACGATGAAAAATCAGAGAGGGTGCAGGAAAGAGGCACAAAAGTGACTGAAGGGCTGGAAATAACGACTTAGGTCTATGTCTACACTTGAATCGCTACAGTGGCTGCTGTAGCACTTCCAGTGTGGACACTCACTACAGCCATGGGAGAGGTTCTCTGGTTGTTGTAGTTAATTCATCGCTCCAAGAGGCAGTAGATAGGTTGAACGAAGAAGTGGAGTAGCACTGTCTACACTAGGGCTAGGGGGATTTTTCACATCCCTGAGAGACGTAGCTATGTCAGTGTAAGTTTTCAGTGTAGACCAGTCATTACAGCAAGAGATTTAAGGATTTCAGTCTGATTATTTTATCATGACTATTGAAAGGTGACTTGATTAGTGCATAAATAGCTTCAAAGGGGGGGGAAATGCCAGGTACTAAAGGACTCTTTAATCTAGCGGATTGGGTGATAACGCAACAAGAACAAATGGCTCGAAATTAAAGACAGGTAATTTCAAATGACAAATAAGGCACAAAATGTTAACAGTGAGGAAGCCAGGGAAGTGGCAGAGTTTCTCCAGGTCCTGAAGTTTTCTGTTCAAAACTGCATGCCTCTCTGGAAGTTGTGCTTTAGCTAAACGCAGGTCACTCAGTTCGATACAGGGGTAATTGGGGAAAGTTCTTTGGCCTGTTTCATATTGGAAGGCAGACAAAATGATCATACTGGTCCCTTCTGGCCATACAAGAATGGCCAGACTGGGTCAGACCAAAGGTCCATCTAGCCCAATATCCTGTCTTCCAGCAGTGGCCAATGCCAGGTACTTCAGAGGGCATGAACAGAACAGATGATCATCAAGTGATCCATCCCCTGTCACCCGTTCCCAGCTTCCGGCAAACAGAGGCTAGGGACACCATCCCTACCCATCCTGGCTAATAGCCATTGATGGACCTGTTTTCCATGATCATATCTAGTTTTTTGAACCCTGTCATAGTCTTGGCCTTCACAATATCCTCTATTAATCTAAGGGAGGTGTGATCACTTTCCCTCTACAGATTTGTGCACGTGAGAGATTATCTGACTCCTGCTCTGTGTCCTTTGAAATAGAGAAAAGAACAAGGATTTAAGAAAAAGCTGGTACAAAAATGGCTCTAAACAGTAGTTTCTTACCTTGTAATCCTGGATAGCTTCCTCTATGGGAGCCACAGTGTGAGTGCGATGAGCCCGTGACTCTCTGCAGATCAGACAGATGGGGGTTTGATCCTCCTCACAGAACAGTTTCAGACCTTCCTGGTGGGTCTCACACACCCTCTCCCTTCCTGCCCCTTGGGCAGCCTGGCAACTCAGCCGTTTGGCTATTTCGGCCACATTTGCTAACTCCCGGCTAGGCCTGAATTTCCTCTTCAGGGCCGTGCCTCTGCACTGAGGGCAGGAGAGTTTGGCCTCCGATCTCTTCGAGCACTGCCTGATGCAGTCGCGGCAGAAGTTGTGCCCACAATCGATAGACACCGGGTCAGTAAAATAATCTAGGCAGATGGAACAAGAAACTTCTTTCTGCAAACACGCCACAGGATCCGGGGCTGCCATGGCTGCCTGCCAGGGGGAGAATGAAAAGGTTAGTTTCACTTTACAATCTCTTCAGCCTTGGTCAGCAACTGGGCGGTTCCCTTGCTGAAGTTCCTTCATTTTCTGAGCTGTGAGGAGTTGCAGTACCTATTGGGTTTCTGGGAACTGGGCGGGCGGAAGCTAAAGGATCCCCACTGCTAAAGGATCCCCCACCAGCCTAAGGGACCTCAAAAACCCAACTGATTTCAGGGGACAACTAATAAAAGAACAGGGACAGAAGTGTGGTCAAAGGGTCATAAGAAGGGAACCTGATGGGGACACCGAGCAGAGAACCCCGGACAGCGCCCACTGCTCCTCGAAGGCATCAAGGGAGCCAGTGGACGCCGCCCAGAGGAACTCTGCCCGGATGCGTGAACGGACAGAGGATCAGAAACAAGCCCCACAGTCACAGGAGTCTCCATCGGCCAACCTCCTCTCCCTGGTTGTGTAGATAGCCATTTTTGCCAGGGCGAGGAGGAGGTTGACCAGGAGGTCCCGCGACTTTGTGGGGCCACGGATAGGGAGTGCAGAGAAAAGGAGGTGAGGGGAAAAGTGCAGCCAGAAACATAACAGTATATTGGTGAGGAGCCGGTATAGGGGCTGCAACCTGGCGCACTCTAAGTAAACTTGCGCCAGGGTCTCCCTCACGCAGTACCTGGGGAGGGGAAATTTCCCCCCTGGGGAAGACACAGTATGAAATTGCTGTGTGACAAGCTGCGTCAATAGGACTGAGGCTGGTCTACACACACCACCACAAAGCTTGGTCAAATTCTGTTCTGGCAGCTGATGGCATGTCTACACTGTGCCACTGCGGAGTGTAGTATGAGGATGTTATGCTTGTATTTTGTATAATTTAGAATAAAAGAATGTGAATAACGTAACATGTATTAAATGTATTAATGTATCCAGGGCTTTGGAGCTGTGCTCTGGCTCTGCTCCAGCTCCAGGCAAAAACCTGCAGCTCCACTGCTCCGGAGCTGCTCTGCGCTCCAGCTTCGGGCTCCTCTCCAAAGCCCTGAATGTGTGATATGATCCATATTCTGCCAGCCACTCTTCCTGAAAGCAGAAAGGAAGGGTCTAGTGGACCACTGGAAAAGATGCATCAGCCAGAATCTTGTGCCTGAAGCAGGGCCTTGGAGCCACAGCCGGGCCATGGTAAGAACTGCACAGGAAGCTGTGAGGAGCCACAGAGGAGCCCCAATGTCCACACTGATATTTTAAAGCCCTGCAAACCCGAGTCAGCTAAGCCAGGCCAGCCACAGCCAGGTCACAACGTGGTGCAGACATACCTGTACTCCCAGGTCCCTCTGCTGGAACCTGCTCGCTCCTAGCAACCTCTGATCTCCCGGACCATCCTGCCCCATGCCTCCTGCTGCACCCTATTTGGAAACCAGGAGATTCCCGCCTCCGTGCTGATTAAATGGCTCCCACTCAGCCAGGTTTGCTGGAAGCTGGGAATGAGCGACAAGGGATGGCTCACGTGATGTGATGATCACCTGTTCTGTTCATTCCCTCTGAGGCACCTGGCATCGGCCTCTGTATAGGGTTGCAAACTATTAGCACAAAACTGAACACCCTTGCCCCACCCCTGCCCCGCCCCTCCTCCAAGACCCTGCCCATGCCCCATCCCTTCTCTGAGGCCTCGCGCCCCCCCTCACTCCATTCCCCCCCCCCCAGTCACTAGCTCTCCTCACCTTCACTCACTTGCTCATTTTCATCGGGCTGGCTCCGGGGGCTGGAGTGCAGGTTCCGGCTGGGGGTGCAGGCTCCAGGGTGGGGACAGAAATGAGGAGTTCAGAGTGAGGGAAGAGGCTCCAGGCTGAGGCAAGGGGTTGGGGTGAAAGAGTGGGCGAGGGCTTGCGCTGGGGGTGAAGGCTCAGGGGTGGGGCCAGGGATGAGGGGTTTGGGGTGCAGGAGGGGGTTCCGGACTCAGGCAGGGAGTTGGGGTGTGGGATAATAGGGGCTCTGGACTGGGGGTGTGGATGTGGTTTCTGGGGTGGGGCCAGAAATGAGGGGTTCAGGGTGCAGGAGGGGGGCTCTGGGCTGGGGCAGGGGGTTGGAAGGCGGGGGGTAAGGGCTCCAGCTGGGAGTGCCAGGCTCTGATGTGGGGCTGGGGATGAGGGATTTGGGGGGCAGGAAGGGGATCTGGGCTAGGGAGTTCGAAGTATGGGAGGGCGGTGCTTGAGGCGGTGGCCAACGTGCAGAGCCCCCTGGCTGCCCCTATGCGTAGGAGCCGGAGTGAGGACATGTCAGCTGCTTCCCAGGAGCCGCACGTCATGGAGGCTAGCAGAGAGCCTTGCCAGCCCCACTGTGTGGCACCAGTAAACAGTCTGGTCAGCACTGCTGACTGGAGCTGCCAGGATCCCTTTTCGACCGGGTGTTCCAATCAAAAACCAGACACATGGTCACCCTGCCACTGTCAGAAGGACACGGGGCTTAATGGACCTTGTCTGAGCCACTATGGCTGTTCTCATGTGGTGATTTGGGAGTCAAATAACTGCATTCAATTTATTTATTTTTTTCAAAGAGTGACTATGCCTTTAAAGTCTGTTTTCCCCTGAGGGAACAAAAATCTCTCTGTCTGACTTTATTTCCAGTGTAAATGTCCTATTAACCTGAGTTTACCACTGTCCCCAGCGCACACAGGATCACATTTCTCAGCAGATCCCCCAGGGGCTGGGACAAGTCACAGGCGCGGCTCAGCCAATGAGACAGATCCAGGAAGGGAAACACCCAATTCCATCCTGTGTTCCTCTGCCAGACGGCTGAAAATTCAAAGTAACTTTGTTACCCCTTTCCGGGCGGGATCCATTGCCTGCAGAGAGCCCTGCACTGCAGAAAGGCTCCGGGAGGAAGCTTCTTGTCCCATCTGCCTGGAGTGTTTCCAAGAGCCGGTGTCTATCCCTTGTGGGCACAACTTCTGCCGGGCCTGCATCCGCCAGTGCTGGGGGGAGACAGATACCAACTTCTCCTGCCCCCAGTGCAGAGAAACTGCCCAGCAGAGAAACCTGCAGCCCAGCAGGGAACTGGCGAGAGTTATCGAGCTAGCCAGAGAGCTGAGTTTCCAGGCAGCCAAGGGCTCAGGACGAGCGAGTGTGTGAGAGACACCAGGAGGCCCTGAATTTTTTCTGTGAAGTGGACCAAACCTCCATCTGTGTGGTGCGTGATAGAGCCAAGATCTCACACGGTGGTTCCCATAGAGGAGGCTGCCCAGGAGGACAAGGTAGGAAATATTTGCCCACCAACAATATTTGTGCCGGTGGCTTTTTTCCAAAGCTAGATTTCAGAGGCCAAAGCTCAGCAGTTCAGACAGACCTCATGGAGTCTGGCACGTTACTTGTGAATTTCCAGATGTTTGGATGTTGGGGTTCCTTTCACCTGAACTCCATATTTTATGCCACATTATTGGTTGTTATTTGTTAATTACAATGATCTTGTCAGGATCATTAGGTTAAGTTACTGATCTTGGCCCTCAACCTTAGGAATAATTGATGATGAATTTTTGGAGCAAACCTGCCTCCCTCTCTTTTACTAGCAATCAGCAATGTGGCAGCAGAGCTGTAGGAAAGAGATCTCTACCAAGCACACTGAGAGGCCAGGGCTACATATGGAGGCACTAGGGTTTGTACATTGGAGGCCTGGACCCAGCTTGCAATCCTAAAATGAACTAGGTCTCCTCTGTGACCTGCGGTTCTTCCCTAGTTCCTGCACCATCCATGGTCCGGCGTGTGAGTTGCCATGTGGGTGCTCTCCTGGCCTGCTGCTGGGTTAAATAAACTGGAAAGCTAAATCCATGCAGTAGCAATATTGTTGGCGGGAGGGGAGGGGAGGGGAGGGGGGGAAATCACTGATCCTCATGCTCCAAAAGAAAAAAAATTAACACTCTCCCCTGCACCACCATCCCCCCGCAACTCCCATGTCCCCCTGCCCAGGAACAATTCCAGACCTGACTGCAGGCTCTGAAGGAAGAGAGAGAAAAGCTCCTGGGATTGAAACTGACCAGAGAAAGGAGAAACCCAGAGTACCTGGTAGGTGCCCAGTGTTGTTACCCAACCAGGCCGTGGGGCTGAATGTCAGTGTGGGAGGTTTGTGCGTCTCTCTGGGGCCGTGTGCTGCTGGTTGGGGATCCTGCGTGTCTGTCTCTGTTCCCCTGTGTGGGCTGAAATGAGACTAAGACTCCTTGCCTGGCCTGGAGCTGGGGCAGATTCCCCAGGAGCTGTGGGCAGCTCTGGGGCAGGGCAGACGCTGATCGAATCTAGCAGCAGGTGGCCAGTCCTGCATTTCCAGTGGCACCTTGGAGCCAGGCCCATGCTCAGAAGGGGCCCTGGCCTGCTCTGCTTGCCCTGCGTCCCAAGACCCTGCCAGCTGCTGGTTCCCCCTCATCCCACCCCACCCATTAGTTGCTCTTCTGGGCCGGCCCAGGGCTCCTCTCCACCCCTTGGCCTGGCCCCACCCACCGGCTCCTCTGAGCCCCTGGCCTGACCGCAGTGCACCTTCGGCTCTAGGCAGTCTGCTTCTCACCACCTGTGTGGCCCCACCTGTCTCCCTGGAGCTGAGCCGCCTGGGACTGGTGCAGAAGCCTGGCCAGTCTCGTACAGTTGTGGAGGGATGACAGTGCATGGGGCTTGACTGGGCCCCTCCAGGCAAGTGGGTCCTGAGGGAGCCCAGCCAGGGCAGTTGCGCCACGCTGGAAGAGCCAAAACGATTCCCGGCCCCGGGACCAGCCCTGGCTGTCCTGCCAGCTCAGCCCGGCAGACACAGTTGCCTCCGAGCTGGGTCGGTGAGTGCGCCGAGAGGCAGGGCTTGGGGGAATGGGTCTCTGGGGAATCTGGGGGACTCTGAAGATCTGTGTGTGTTGGGGCACTAGGGAGTGTGGGTTCTGCGTGGGGTGCTGGGTGGGTGTGGTGGGGCTGTGGGAAGGGGGGTGCTGGGCAGGGGTGGTATTGTGCAGGGTGCTGTGCATTTGTGATGGGGACCTGGGGGGGGGTGCTGGGCAAAGCAGGTCCAGGGGCTCTTGGCATAGGGAGTCGGCGGGGGTATTTGTGTTGGGAGGGGGGGCTGTGTGGTGCAGCATGGCCCACCCCTGAGAGAAAGGGGCATGCTGGAAGCACAGGGCCTTGCGGATCAGTGTGCCTCTGGTTTGTAAATAGAGCTCTTGCACTGGGCTGGACGGAGCAGGGGCCGCCCCTGCCATGTCACGCCCCATTGCCCCTGGCTGGCCCCTCGCTCTGGGGACTGACCTCCTTGTGCCATGCTCCATTGCCTCCGTGAGGGCCCACAAATATGTACGGAGCCGGCCCACACAAGGTGAATCCGGCCCTGAGGTGGCCAGAGCGATGAGGAAGTGGGATCATGGCCAAGGCTGCATTTTGGTCAGTCCCTGACTATCAGGGAGGCTCCCTGGGCCCTTCCCAGCCCCATCACACACTCCTCAGACAGCCTGCTGGGCTCGGCTTCAGGCTTGAGCTTCCTGCCTGTGGCCTGGCCTACACTAGAGTTAGGTCGACGTAAGGCACCTTATGTCGGCCTAACTGTGTACACGTCTGCACTACCAGGTCCCTCCTGCCAACGTAACTCGCCTGCTACGTCAACTTTATTACCCTGCCTCCGCGAGAAGCATAGCACTTAATGAAGTCGATGCAGGGATTGCTTACGGAGGCTTAAGTGGCCTCCGGGAGTTGTCCCACAGTGCTCCGCAATGACCGCTCCGGTCAGCGTTCTTAACTCCGCTGCCCTGCAGTCGGGTACACAGGTACCCCTCCCCTGTTAAAGGACCAGGAGCTTTAGAATGTCCCCTGTCTTGTTTGTTCAGCTTGGAGAGCTCGCCTGCCCAGCTGAGCATGCGGGGTCCACGCCCCAAACGTTCTCCTGCCTGGAGTAGGCAGGAGGTGTTGGATCTCCTTGGCCTGTGGGGAGAAGAGGCTGTGCAGGCACAGCTCCAGTCCAGCCGTAGAAATGCAGATGTCTATGAGAAGATCTCTCAGTGCATGGTGAAGAAGGGCTACCAGAGGGACCTACTGCAGTGTCGCGTGAAAGCAAAGGAGCTGCGGCTCGCGTACCAGAAGACAAGGGAAGTGAACGGTCGCTCTGGTGCAGCACTGCAGACGTGCCCCTTTTACAAAGAGCTGCATGCTATCCTCTGCGATGACCCCACTCCCAAGAGCCGCCTGGAGGAGTCGGAGTCCCAGGGCACCGCAGGCAGTGGTGCATCGGAGCTGCTGGATGAGGAAGAGGAGGAGACGAATGGGAGACAGGCAAGCGGGGGATCCGTTATCCCGGGAGGACAGGAGCTGTTTGTAACCCCAGAGCAGTCCAGCCAGTTGCAGCACTGCAGCATGGCTGACCGTGATGCTGGAGAGGGTACCTCTGGTGAGTATGCACTTAGCACTAATATTGTGGGGACACACGTTCTTATTTGCTATTTTTTATTGAAATATTCAGTGGAGGTAGAATGACTCTCTGCTTCTCAGTGCCCGGACCAGCTAGGCAGAGGGTGCCCTGTGAAAGAGATTGTTTATGTAGACAGGGATGTCCCAGGAATCCTCCATAGAGATCTTCAGGAAACTTTCCTGGAGGTAGTCTGCAATCCGTCGAAGGTTTCTGGGGAGGCTGCCTTATTTCTTCCACCACGGTCGGACACTTTCCTGCGCCACTACAGTATTGATTCGGCAGGCGTCATCTCAGTACACAGGATAGCGGCATACGGACCCGGTCCGTACCTGAACGCATGCAGCAACTGTCCCCTTTCCGCCTCTGTTACTCTCAGGAGGGTGGTGTCAGCTGGGGTCACCTATGGGAGATGGTGCTAGTATTCATTTCAGTTGCTCAAACCGCAAACACTAGTGCCTGTTTCCCTTCTTTCCCTCCTCTTCCCCCCACTCCCAGCTGCCTTGTGATAGCTTGCCCCTACCCCCATCACCGGACAGGGGCGCCAGAACCCAGGGGCACAATGGGGAAGGGGCACTGGAATCGGGGTAGGAGGGACATGGCCACTCGCTGTTGAACATGGCTGTAATTTGGGTGGCAGGGGGTCTGTGTTCATCCACCCCCACTTCTGCAGAAGCCCCAACGTCCCTGCCCCCGGGCCATACTCCTCATGGCTAAGACAGCAAACCGGTCCAATGAACACCTTGCAGAAATGCAAATGTTCCGCTGTACATTTGCAGGGATTCAAGGGAGTGATTTTTATGCAGGAAGTCTGCCCTGGACCCTGGCTCTGCGCTGACAATGGTTCCTTTGTGCTTTTACAGCCAGGAGCGCGGCCTGGGGCTCTCCCGCCACGCCGTCGGGGGGGCTCTTCCAGATACGACGAAGGCCAAAAAGAACACATGATGACGCGCCGTGTGAGACAATGAATGCCTCTGGGAGGCCGGATACCGAGCTGAGGACCGCTGTCTTGGAAAAAATGGACGTTATGAGCAGGGCGCAAGCCAAGGAGACTGAGCATCACATGCAGCAGGAGGTGCTGGGGATTCTGAAGGAACAAACAGACATTTTGAGGCGTCTGCTTGACCTTCAGGAGCGATACTTTAAGTCTCGACTCCCACTGCAGCTCCTCCAGAACAACACTCTAACATCGCCCTACTTCCCCTCCCCTCCTCGCACACATTCCACTTGGCGGAGGGACCCGATGCAGTATCCCTTCTGCTCAGTCCCCGGGGAGGGTGTGTGGAATCCCAGCTGCCCATTCACTGACGTGTGACAGGCCGGGCCCCTGCGCTTTTAAACAGAAGATGAATGTGCATTCCCCCTCACAGTTGTATATTCCCCTGGGGTTTCCAGATTTTACCTCCATGGCATGTATTTCTGTTTCTGTGTGAAATAAAAGTCCATTTCTTGAAAATGAAACCATCTTTATGACTTCAAAATGAAGGGGGAGGGAAACTGAGGCACTCAAGGGGGGTGAACGAGATCACACAGAGCCGGACCTGTAGATAGAACCCGGGAGTCCTAGCTCCTGTCCCCTTCTTGCTCTAAGCATTAGCCCACACTCCCCACATTCACAGCAACCACTGGAGAGGCCCCTGTGAGGTATGAGTTGTCGGGTCTCAGCCCATTCCCCGGGCATCGTTTCCCCCCTCACTGGCAGTGCCTTTGGAGGGGCCAAGGGCTGAGTGGAGTGCAGGGTGGTCTCCCCAGCTGTAGCAAGGGAGGGGGCTCTAGTGGTTGCAGCAGGTGGGGGCTGGGAGTCATTTTCACAGCAAAGTAAGAGGTGTATTTCCAAGGTTACATTACTACACACACAGCCATCAAAGCAAGGTTCAGACTATTGGCAAGCACAATGCAGAAAAGCAACACCCATTACCGCGGGTTATTAATCAAATGGATTTGCATTTCTCCCCACTGAGCTCCGGATAGCCATGGTAGCTGGCTGCTCAAAATTAGCAGACAGCTGATCCGCCGCCATGCCCCCACCCCTGTGGAAAAGTATCTCCCTTTGCTCCACAGAAATTGTGACGCGCACAGCAGGCAGTGATAACGGAAGTTAAGAGTCTGTCATGGTTCTTTTTAGTTAAGTCACAGGCAATAAACAAAAATACACGGACACCTGTGACCTGTCCCTGACTTTTACTAAGAGCTTGGCTACACTTGAGAGTTACAGCGCTGGTGGTGGCTTTACAGCGCTGTAACTTACTCCCCGTCCACACTGGCAAGGCACATACAGCGCTGTATCTCCCTGGCTACAGCGCTGCTTGTATGCCACATGGATGAGAGGAATAAAGAGAACAGCGCTGGTGCTGCAGCACTGGGGTGCCAGTGTAAACAGCGATTAATCTGACTATGCTGTAACTGACCTCTGGAATTTTCCCATAATGCTTTTAACTAAAGAACTCTCTTTGTTTTGTTGTGAACTGGAGGCTCCCGGAGCTGCTTATCTAAAAATCAAACGCAGCAATTGTTTGCTCGAGCAGAGGCAGGCAGGGAATGTCCACAGCTAGTGTTTGCTTGAGGAGAGAAACAGCACGGGCCGGGGGAGCCGGGGGGGGGAGTCCATCGGAGCAGCTGCTTATCTGGTCTGAAGGCTATTTGCATTTAAGAGTGATTGAGAGGGGGTGGGGGAAGTGGTCGGAATTTGCAAGGCAGGGAGCTGACACACAGTGTAGGCTCCAAAAATGCACTCTCTGGGTATGGCTACACTTGAAACTTCAAAGCGCTGCCGTGGCAACGCTGCCGCGGCAGCGCTTTGAAGTGTGAGTGTGGTCGCAGCGCCAGCTCTGGGAGAGAGCTCTCCCAGCGCTGCACGTAAACCACATCCCTTACGGGTGTAGCTTGCAGCGCTGGGAGTCACGCTCCCAGCGCTGCGGCACTGATTACACTGAGGCTTTACAGCGCTGTATCTTGCAGCGCTCAGGGGGGTGTTTTTTTCACACCCCTGAGCGGGAAAGTTGCAGCGCTGTAAAGCGCCAGTGTAGCCATGGTCTCTCTCTCTCTCTCTCTCTCTCTCCCCCCCCATGCTCCCTGTCACACTCCACCCCACCCCCCTCTTTTGAAGAGCACGTTGCAGCCACTTGAATGCTGGGATAGCTGCTCATAATGCACCACTCCCAACACCGCTGCAAATGTGGCCACGCTGCAGCGCTGGTAGCTGTCAGTGTGGCCACACTGCAGCGCTTTCCCTACACAGCTGTACGAAGACAGCTGTAACTCCCAGCGCTGTACAGCTGCAAGTGTAGCCAAACCCTAAAAATAACTAACATTCTATATCTTGGGGGAGTGTACTGTAACCCCCATATTCCTCATTTTCATATAATTGAGATCTTACCTTACAAGACATGCTTTATATGTATCAGGAGAAAGGTTATGACCTGCTAAAAGTCATTTCTCTATCCATATATGTGTATCATTAATGCAGATGAAGTTATGAGAATTGTGTTTTATGGTCGTCACTGAAACATGCTGTAAATTGGGGAATCAGCCAGATATTAGCTCCCCAGAGGCAACAGCAAGGAAAGTGACGAATACCCAGGCAGGGTTTCAAACAACCCATCAACAACCATTGCCCAGCAAGGTAGCTGCAATTCAGTGACTCACCTACATGAGGCCACACCAGGGGAATTGCTCAACTTTGCCTGGAGACTCAGCAATGCCTCCAGACATGCCTGGACTTGTGTTCCCCAGCACGTAGGACTGAGGGTATAAAACAGGGGTCGGCAGCTTTTCAGAAGTGCTGTGCCAAGTCTTCATTTATTCACTTTAATTTAAGGTTTCGCGTGCCGGTAATACATTTTAACGTTTTTTAGAAGGTCTCTTTCTATAAGTCTATATATTATGTAAACTAAACGATTGTAGTATGTAAAGTAAACAAGGTTTTCAAAATGTTTAAGAAGCTTCATTAAAATTAAATTAAATTGCTGATCTTACGCCGCTGGCCCGCTCAGCCAGCTCCGGACCTGGGGTTCCATTCACCTAGGCCAGCAGCGGCCTGAGTGAGGCCAGCGGCTGGGACTCCAGCTGGGAAGGGGCTGGCAGTCAGAACCCCAGACCAGCAGTGGGATGAGTGGGCTCAGACCACTGGCGGTCTGGGGTTCCGTCCGCCAGCTCCTGCCAGCCAGGGTCCCGGCTGCTGGCCCAGCTCAGCCCGCTGCCGGTCTGGGGTCCCAGCCCTACCCACATAGAGTGGGTACCTACCTTCTCCCTGGTTTTAGCCCGTTCTCTTCCTCTCTCTCTCTGCACTGAGCTGAGGGTGGGAGTGTACTGAGCACAGGGCTGGGGGTGAGGGAGCAGGCTGGGGTTTGAGATGTAAGGTCTGGCCAGGAGCTAGAATGAGGGAGGAGGCCCAGGGTTGGGGCAGGAGCTTTGGGTGTGGGGCACTTACTTGGGCAGTTCCCATTTGGTGTGAGGGGTGCAGATGGGAATGTGGTGATGCAGGAGCTTCCGTTTGGTACTCAGGATGGGTGTGGGGATGTGGGAGGTGCAAGAATCAGGGCATGGGGTGTGGGGGGCTGGATATGTGTGGAGGGTGCAGAAGTCAGGGCAGGCAGATGGGGGTGTGTGAGGAAGGTGTAGGAGTCAAGGCATGGAGTGTGGGGGAGCTGGGTATGTGTGAGGGGTGCCGGAGTCAGGGCAGGGGGATGGGGCTGTGTGAGGAGGGTACAGGAGTCATGGCAGAGGGCTGGGGGTCTGTGAGGGGGATGCGGGAGTCAGGGCACGGAGTGTGGAGGAGCTGGGTATATAGGGTGGGTGCTGGAGTCAGGGCTGGGGTCGTGGGGGGTGCAGGGGTCAGGGCAGGGAGCTGGGGGTGTGTGAGGGAGGTGCAGGGCTCAGGGCAGGGGCCTGAGGGGTGTAGGGCTCAGGGCAGAGGGCTAGGGGGGTGGGGTGGGGTCAGAAGTCAGGGCAAGGTGGTGGGCTGGAGTCGTGGGGATGCTCCCAGCCCCCTGCCCTGAGCGGCTCACGGCAGGGGACTGGAGGGATATGCCCTGATTCCGCCCTCCTTCCCCAAGGCCCCATCCCTGCCTCTTCTCCGGAGCAGTGAGCATGCTGCGGCTGTGGTTCCGGCTTGGAGGCTGCCCTGCAGCAGCAGCCGGCAGGACCAAGCTTCTGCTGCCTGCCCCCGCAGGAGAGAGCTGGGGGCGGAGAAGAGCAGGTTGGACCAGGCAGGATTTTTAATGGCACGCTGCTGCCTGCTGGGGTGCCGGCCCCACCCAGACCACTGCCTGCCTGAGTTCAGCAGTGGGCTGAGCGGGGCTGGCGGCCGGGACCCCATTAAAAATCGGCTCGCATGCCGTCTTTGGCAAGCGTGCCATAGGTTGCCGACCCCTGGTATAAAACATAACAGAGCAGGCCCATGCGTCACCCTTCTCCTGCCCTCACCTATGCTGCAAGCAACTAGGACACTGAAAAGAAGACAAGACTCCAACAGAGGAGACTGGCCCGATTTCAAGGGTGATATCTGTATATTAAGGACTGCAATATCCCGTGGGGTGAGAAAAACTACTTAGTCTAGTTGTTGCCCAGTTTAATAGGGTTGAGAGTTTAGACTGTGTACTTATACTATATTTTTTACGGTAACTAACTCTGACTTTTTGCCTATCACTTAATATCACTTAAAATC